>NC_057721.1:56454621-56571675 GCF_004010195.1 Chiloscyllium plagiosum | reverse complement strand
GGCGAAGGATGAGGGGTGACTTGATAGAGGTTTATAAGATGATCAGAGGAATAGATAGAGTAGACAGTCAGAAACTTTTTCTCCGGGTACAACAGAGTGTTACAAGGGGAATTTAAGGTGAAGGGTAGAAGGTATAGGGTGGATGTCAGGGGTAGGTTCTTTACCCAGAGAGTGGTGGGGGCATGGAATGCGCTGCCTGTGGGAGTGGCAGAGTCCGAATCATTGGCGACCTTTAAGCGGCAATTGGATAGGTACATGGATGGGTGCTTAAGCTAGGACAAATTTTCGGCACAACATCGTGGGCCGAAGGGCCTGTTCTATGCTGTATTGTTCTATGTTCTATACAAACCAGTCAGTCCTCTGTTGTTGGTGGGCAAATTATAGGAGAGGGTTCTGAGAGGATTTATGATTATTTGTAAAAGCATAGTTTGATTAGAGATAGTCAGCATGGTGTTGTGAGGGCAAGTCATGCCTCATAAGCCTTATTGAATTCTTTGAGGATATAACAAAAGACATTGAAGGTAGAACAGTGGATATGGTGTACATGGATTTTAGCAAGACGTTTGATAAGGTTCCCCGTGGTAGGCTCATTTAGAAATTAAGGATGCATGAGATACAAAGAAATTTGGCTGCCTCGGTACAAAATTGGCTGGCCCATTGAAGACAGAGCTGAAAATGTGTTGCTGGAAAAGCGCAGCAGGTCAGGCAGCATCCAGGGAAACGTCGTTTCTCCTATTCCCTGGATGCTGCCTGACCTGCTGCGCTTTTCCAGCAACACATTTTCAGCTCTGATCTCCAGCATCTGCAGACCTCACTTTCTCCCCATTGAAGACAGAGGGTGGTAGTAGATGGAAAGTATTCAGCCTGGAGCTCGATGATCAGTGGTGTTCCGCAGAGATCTGTTCTGGAATCTCTGCTCGTTGTGATTTTTATAAATGTTTTGGATAGGGAAGTAGAAGGATGGGTTAGTAAATTTGCCGATGACATGAAGGTTGGTGGACTTGTGCATAGTGTGGAAGGCTGTTGTAGGTTGCAACGGGACATTGACAGAATGCAGAGCTGGGCTGAGAAGTGGCAGATAGAGTTCAACCTGGAAAAGTGCAAAATGATTTGTTTTGGAAGGTCAAATTTGAATGCAGATTATAGGGTTAAAGGCAGGATTCTTGGCAGTGTGGTGGAATAGAGGAATCTTGGGATCCATGTCCATATATCACCCAAGTTGATAGGGTTGTTTGTTGGTTTCATTAGCAGGGGGATTGGGCTTAAGAGCTGCGAGGTTATGCTGTAACTCTATAAAGCCCTGGTTAGATCGCACTTGAAATATTGTGTTCAGTTCTAATCGTCTCATTATAGGCATAATGTGGAGATTTACCAGGAAACTGCCTGGACTGGAGGGCTTGTTTTATGAAGAAAGGTTGAGGGAGCTAGGGCTTTTCTCATTGGAGCAAAGAACAATGAGAGGTGACTTGATAGAGGTGTACAAGATAATAAGAGGCATAGATAGAATGGATAGCCAAAGTCTTTTTCCCAGGGAAAGAAATGGCTGTTATGAGGGGGTATAATTTTAAGGTAATTGCAGGATGATTTAGGGGAGATGTCAGAGGTAGATTCTTTACATAGAGTGGTGGGTGCATGGTATGCACTGCCAGTGGTGGTAGTAGAGTCAGATGCATTAGGGGCATTTATGTAACTCTTGGATAGATACATGAATGAATGTAAAATGAAAGATATGCGGGTTAGTTTGATCTTGGATAAAAGATTGGCACAACATCGAGGGCTGAAGAGTCTGTACTGTGCTTTACTGTTCTATGTTCTTTGCTTCTCCCAGTGATGTAAGACCCATTTGGGTGACCCTTCAAATACAAAGCTTTCAACCTTCTATTACTATCCTGAATACTCTTCTTGACATTCATTATGAGTAACTTCTTTTCTGTTTTATTATAACATTCACTTCTTTTAATCCAAGATATGTTGCTTTGGATGCTCCACCATTTCATTTCAAAAGAATAGATCCAGATTATATTTGAACTGTCTCTCCACATTACTTCATGAGTATTTTACCTTGCAATCATCTTGTCTTGTTTCTGCTAAAACCACAAAGTAAATTTCACAGCTTTGCAACTTGTCATGTAAAGAAATTTATCGTGCTCCCTCCTAATTCTTTTCCTCTCCCCCTTCAAGTGCTGCTTATTTCTATTTTGTTGAATGCTTTCAAAGTTTCAAATTGCTCTTAAGCTTTTGCACATTTATTGAATTGAACTGTATCATATTACTGTATCATGTATTCAAATGTGTACAGTGAAAAGTTTATAAGTTGCCATTTACAGTGCCATCTTACAGCTTCTTTGGTTACAAGATTAGCTACAACATAACATCACCAACACATGGCACCATCTTTAGTACAGAGTACTTAGGTACAATCCTTAGTCACAGAATAGAGAAATGAAGAAAAAGTAGTTACATTACAGGTATACACAATGTAACCATGGATCTGAAAAACAAGATGCCAGGTTGAAAGGACAAACATTACAGTCTCCCTCCAAGGCCTCTCTGCAGCAGATCAGCACACAGGGCCTTCATGTGGTCTGACCAATGGCTACTGTCACACTCTCGCACTGAGCGGCTGCATAGGTATTTGGTACACATGATGCAATTTTCCTTCTGTCACCTACCCTGTTCTTTATGTGAATATATTTCATTCAATTACTGACTTGGGGAAAATAAAACCAAGAACTTTTTTTTGTCTGTCCTCAGATAGCACAGAATCCAAGCCAAACATCTAGGGCTTGGGTTGCTGGGGAAATCCTCCAGTAGGCAGGGAATGTGGTTAATGCCTAAGTTTGCATTATGCATTTCACATCTGCTTTTTGAACTTTGTACTGGTCTTTACTTCCAATTATCGCAAGTGCACGACCTTTCTGTTGCCTACATCTGGGGTTATATTCCTTTCCTTTCTATGTAAGACTGATTTTTTTTTTGACTGGAATACCCGTACTGTCTGATTACACCTTGAGAAACAGGCCAACTAGACAATAAATACAAAGTCTGAGTAGAAGCACGGAATACAACTATGTAGTCTGAAAACTGGTAAGTCCTTCTAAGTTCTAGCCATCTTTATTTCCTTGAGCATGTTTACTCTCTGAAAGTGAGCTTTTTACTATCAATGGAAACAACTGACCTCCCAGATGGGATGCTGGAACTCAAAACAAACCACCCACATGCTTCTGGCCTTCTCAGCAGCGTTGTATTTATTGGAGATGCAACTCCCAATTTCTCACAGCTCTACTATCCCCTTTCATTCAGAACTTACCTCAAAGGCCAATATTCTACAAGTTTTGACTATTGGGATGGCATACGTAATTCAGTGCAACTACATGGAGAAAGCTAGCAGTGATTTTCATTTTCAAATTGTCAAATTCCCACTAGGAGACCATTTAACAACATTTGTTTTTATCTCCAAGTGAGTCCTTTCATTGGTAGCGTATGCCTCACTTTATACAGGATGTGAGTGGAAGGAAAGATGTGCCCATCATAGAGGAACTGATTGATTCATGATCGCAATACTAATCCCTGTTCTCAGTGGACTACATCCAACAGGGAGCTAGCAAGCAGAATTTTCTTGAACCCTGCCTCACTTAAGTTCTCGGTGAAGGGTTGTTTTTTTCCAAGTTTTTTTTCACCAAGTAGTATATTTAAAGACTATGAGAACAACAGATAAGGAAAGCAGGAGAATTGTCCAGTTTTTGTTTACAAACTCAATTTTTCCTTCTCTCGCTCCACTCAAAAAGTCAGCTCTTAGAATATAGTTCAGTGTGTATTCCTAAGTGTAGCTCCATTGTCTTTCCAAGTTGGCCAGCTGGCAAATGGGCCTTAAATGTCCCAATATGTAAACTTATCATTAAAATAGGAGATGCAGATTTTTTGATGCTGTCTCATTTGCTTTGTTTCATTTAGATAAGAATGGTAATTCCAACGCAGGTGGCTTCATTTATTCCACAAAGGGCTCTCAAAGTTTACCTCCATCTGTGGTCACATGATCACTGCAGCCATTTTAGGTCCATGTTTCTTCCTTTTTCAAAAAACATTGTTCTCCGTGAAAGATCTCAGGTATAGTAAACTGATGTCAGACATTAACACTTAAAAAGTTTTGTAAATGATTACAGTAACCCAGATATATTCAAAATGTATTTGCTCCTGTGTTCTGTCAGGCACAGAGCTAAACAAAAAGGATAACAATTAAAACTATGAAGTCAATCGAAAAGAAAATTAGACCAACGCGTTACATATTTCTGAATCGTGTGAATTTTCAGATGAACTTTGGAATTGAATTGACTTAATTTAATGCCCTTAATATGGATGATATAGAAGATTTTAAGTTTGAATCAAAAATTATCCACAATTGCAATGAACAAGATGTGTCTAGTTTTTCTGAGTGATAATGTTGAATATCTGCTTATCTGGAATTGATTATGTCTGTCCTAATTCTGTCTGCTTGAATTCTATTTGAGTAATACTTTTATTACACATGAAGTATTGAACAAAATTCAAACCAAACTCAACTTGTAGCATGAAAGATAAAGCCTATTAAGTCTTGAGTTTTTCACAGATTGTTAAGTTATACTGTGTATAAGCTGTTACTGTTATTCAATTATTCTTTTACTAGTTATCACATTTTACTTACTTTTTAACTTGTTCAACAAATTCTAGATTCTAGTGTAGATCTCGTCATAGTTAAATCCCCTTTAATGTCACACACTAATAGATAAATCCACTATGACCTACCAGAATGACTGATGTAACACTAAACCACTTGCACTCAGGGCTTCTTGACTTTGAAAATTAACCATACACTTCAGCTGATCAGATTGCAGTATTTTAATATGGTCTGTTACTAAATAATTAACCATTTAATATTATTGGAAGGTGTTATTTTTTTTGTCATATTGTATGCTTGTAAATTGTACTGAGCCACTTTGGTCAGTTCTAATGGTGTTCTACTTTTGATAATTTGGAGCCTGATTTGGTGCATGCTAACCATCTATTACAGCCTATACCGACTGAAAGAAAAAGTTTGCATTTTAGCAACTATGATTGCTCATCTTGTCTTCAACACCCTCATCCAGGTATTTCATCTACAGTTCCTGGTTTCCACGGTTTCCAAGAATATTCCTCACAATGCTGGAATTCAGATCTGTTATAGGCATTAAAGTATAGAGACAGATATGACACTTGGCTGTACAAATAGAGCTACATTTAAACTTTCCAGGACCTTTTTACGGTGACTTTTCAGATAGGTATTTGTGAGGAACTTGACTAAACCCTGAGGTCAATCAGAGGCTCATCCTTTAGACTTGTCAGCCAATTGTGAATTCCTGACTCCAACCCTTAAGTACCTTCCAAGCTATTAAACTTAGAAGGAAAAGTTAAATAGAAAATGAATTGATTTTGACTTTGTGTGCTAGTTTAAAATGTGTCATAGAAAATAGGTCACCTATGTTAAATCAACCCCAGTTTCTATTTCCTTTGATTTCTTCTGTGCAGGCTTTTTTTGTGATGCTTTTATTTTTAAGCAATTTAAAATTCAAATATGCAATGAACTCAGTTAAGGCCCAATCTAATTGAATTCTATCAAAATGTACTGAAGTAGGGAAAGAAGTAAAAGAATGGCAGAGTTTCCTTAAAGGTTCTCAGATCTGATGCAGTAACCTTTGCAGAACTTTGGCAACACCCTGAAGAAAGGAGAGCAGATTGATTACTCTGTACACCATTTTTCTGAGGGGAGGAGAATAACCCATAATATTACTGACCAGTAACTCTATCAAAAAAGTGGTGGCATCATGTTACCATAATGTGAGTATAAAGCAGCAGGTGTAATGTGTAATTAAGTATAGAAAAGTGCCTTGAAATTGGCTTGACCCTCTTTGAACACTACTTGGACTCATGAGCCCCAATATCATCACTTTGCAAAATTGGATTCCCCTGAATTAGTTCAGGGAAAGCAGGCATATGGTAGGCAGCAAGTAAGTTCTTTGTTTAAATCTATGTGTGATTCTCTCAATTGGCCACGCCCCCAAAAGGTTTCCATTCTCTCTTCTATCACGACCTCCAATTCCTGCTTTCTAAAGCTCATGCACTTGCAAATCACCCAGTCCCCTCAACCCAATACTGACCACAACCTTGGCATTGATCTGCACTAGCACACAATTCCATACGTTGCATATCAGTTCATTTAGCACAATACCTTTATCCAAATATTGTTAGAAAATGTGTCAACTACAGACATAAATTATGTCCTAACTGGGGTTTTCTTCATAGTTAGGTTTTGTTTCAGTTGTGTATTGAAGAGAGGACAAAGAACATTTCTGAGGTGTTGACTGAATACTTTGCATCTGTCTTTACCAAGTGGCATATGCTGCTCAGGCTAGGGAGACAGAGTACATGCAGTCACTAGAAGGGTTTAAAATGAAAAAGCCATTGAATTGGATAAGCTGTTGGTACATGGAGGTGACATGGCACCAGAACCAGATATGCTGCACCCAGGGACATTGAAGAAAGTGAGTAGAAATTGCAAAGTCATTAGCAATTACAAATATTACACTCTTGTTTCTCCTTATCTCTGTTTTAAATCTCAGCCCCTTATCTTAAAATGATGACTTCATTCCAGATTGCTCCACATGTAGAAACATCCTTTCTACTTTGTCCATCCCTTTTATTGCCCTCTATACTGCAGTTAAATCTTCTCTCATTCTTCTAAACTTCAGAATGTAAAGGCCTTGATCTCTCTTCATAAGACTAACCCCTCATCTCTGGAATCAATCCAGTGAACCTCTTCGGAACTGCTTCCAATACAACTACATCCCTCAAGGGGAACAAAATTGTACACAATGCTCCAAGTGCAGGTTCACTAATGTTTTGTCTTGTGCAGTTGCAGTATACTTCCCTACTTTTTATACACTATTCCTTTAGTAATAAATGCCAAAATTCTCTTTGCCTTCCTTTTTACCTGTTGTATCTGCATTCTAGTTTTCTGGGATTCATACACAAGGACACACTGAACCCTCTTCATTAAAGCACACTGAAGTTTCTCTCCATTTTAGATAATTTGTCTTTCTATTCCTCTAACCAAAATGGATAACCTCATACTTATCCACATTCAATTTCATCCTCCCATCTTTGGCCTCTTCACCAAACCAATCCATATTATTTGAATATTTCTTATTTCTTTGCTACAAAGAACATGGAGAGATTGCTCATTTAAAATAGTACGTTTTTGTTTTATACAGAGAGACCAGGATATTTACAAGTTACTAAAGCTGGCAGGACGGGTAGAAAGCTGCTAATAACGCATACAATATTCTAGGTTCATAAACAGGGGCATAGAGTACAAGAGCTGGGAGATTATGATGAACTTGTTTAAGACACTCGTGAGATCTCCACTGGAGTTTTGTGTACGGTTCTGACCACAACAGAATTGGATTGGGGCTGAGAAATAAATGGGAGGGGGCGTGGTGTTGGGGGGAAGGTAGCTGAGAAAGTGATAGGTGGATGAAGGTGAGGGAGAAGATGATCGGTCAGAGGGGGGAGTGACGGACAGGTCCGGAGGGCGGTGCCAATTTGGAGGCTTGGGACTGGGATAATGTGGGGGGAGGGGAAATAAGGAAGCTCTTGAAATCCACATTTATCCCGTGTGGTTGCACAGTCCCAAGGTGGAATATGAGGCGTTCCATGTAACTTTGTGGCTTCAGCACTGACATCAGCACCCTTGGCACTGTCGGGTGGTAACAGTTTGGTGGTGGAGGAGGCCCAGGATCTACATGTCCTTGACGGAGTGGGAGGGGGAGTTGAAGTGTTCAGCCACGGGGTGGTGGTGTTGGTGGGTGCTGGTGTCCTAGAGATGTTCTCTGAAATGATTTGCAAGAAGGCATCCTGTCTCCCTGATGTAGAGGAGACCACACTGGGTGCAACAGATGCAAAAGATAAGTCTCATTCCTGATGAAGGATTTATACCCGAAATGTCGATTCTCCTGCTCCACGGATGCTGCCTGACCTGCTGTGCTTTTCCAGCAACTCCAATCTCGACTCTGATCCCCAGCATCTGCAGTCCTCACTTTCTCTCACTTCAGTTATGAGTCAAGATTGGAAAAGTTGAGATGTGTTTTCTTTAAAGAAAAGGCTAGGAGGACAACTGATAGAAATTCTCAAAATAGTGAGTACTCCAATCAGAGTGGATAGGGAGCGACATAGCCATTCAAACAAAACAAGAACCAGACAACTCAGTGTTAAAGTGGTTGCGAAAGAAGCAAGTGTGAGGTGCGAAAATATTTGTTCACACAACGAGCAGTGAGGATATGGAATGCTCTGCCTGAAGGTGTGATGGCAGCACGTTCAATTAAAGCATTCAAGCATTCATTAGATGATTATTTAAATAGAAATAATGTACAATGAAAAGGCAGAGAATTGGCACTAAACTAAAATGCTTAGAGAATCAGTGTTGATCAATGAGCCGAATGGCCCATTCTACACTCTTAACAATGCTGTGAATCTGTGTGAGTAAATGACTGCAGATCTGGAGTGAATTTTCACATTAGCTTATGACTTGAAATAAGAAACAAGAAGACATTTGGGACTGACGTGATAATCATTTCCAGTGAAAATTTTATGAACTTTATGAACCTGTTTCTTCATTCAGTTCCTGAAATACTTGGTTTAACAGAATGTTTTATGTCAGTAAAGTCTGGAATGTTTCAGGTATTGGTTGGGATTAAGATGAGATTTTGATAAAATAGTGCAACTCTATTAGTTAGGCGCCCAAATTGACACTGACGATCCCAGTGAGGTGAGACTGAAAAATCTTTGGGAGCAGAGAAGGCAAGAAAAGCTGAAAGCTATGGGCAGAAGACTTGGAGAAGTGCAAAAAAATCAGAAAAGGCAGATGGATCCAAGAATATTAGGTGGATGGAAAACAGCTTCAGTGAAGGGAGACTAACTGAGGGAAAACAAAAATATTTTGAGAATGCAAATACCTGGATGACAGGCAGAAACATTGCTCCTTATTCTTTCTACTGTAGTGTGATGAAGGGAGAAGGCAACTGGGAAGGGGAAAATGACAGATTGGGGAATGTGCAGAGCTGTGATTTGATTACAGCAACAAGTCTTCCTTTAATCTCTGAATCCTATTGTATTGTGAGTGTGCTGAATGAAGGAATGTCAGGCATTTAGAGAGGTAGTAATGATTAAAGAAAGTGGAACTTCAAGACAACTTGGTGGAAATCTGAGTCAGTTGCATTGGCTGCTCAGCTTCATGGATGGAGACACTCAAAATGTGGTACATACTTTTTGGAGCGGTTAATTGTAATGAGTGTCAGATCCTTCAAACACAAGAGCTGAGACTTTTTTTGAGTGTAGGAGGTTGAGAAGTGAACTTTTGAAAAGTTATTAAATCATGAAGGGTATAGATAAGGTTAATGGTCGGTGTATTTTTCCTAGAATGAGGAATGCAAGACGAGGGGACACATATTTAAGGTGAGAAGAGAGATTTCAAAAAAAGTCATGAGTAAATAGTTCTTAAACAGGATGATTTGTATGTGGAATGAACTTTCTGAGGAAGTGGTGGATATGGGCACAATTACAACATTTAAAAGACATTTGGATAAAAGTACATTAATTGGAAAGGTTTGGAGGGATATGGGTCAGGAGCAGGCAGTTAGAATTATGATTGGAATGGACTGGATGGACTGAAGGGTCTATTTCTATGTTGTTTGACTCTATGACTCCATGAGTCATAAAGTATTACAGCACAGAAAGAGACCTTTTGGCCAATTGATTTCATGCTAGTCATCAAGCACCTATCTACGTTAATCCCGTTTTCCAGCACTTGGTCTATGGCCTTGTAAGTTATGTCATTTCAAGTGTTCATCTAAATATTGCTTAAATGTTGTAATGTTTACTGCCTCTACCACCCTTTTGAACAATGAGTTCCAGATAAAGACCATCCTGAGTGAAGTGAAAACATTTCCCATTGAATCCCCTCTATACCTCCTGCCTTTAACCTTAAACCTATGCTCCCTGCTAATTAATGCTCTACTTGGGGGAAAAGTTTATTCCTATCTACACTAATCTAATTTCCTCAATGTTGTAAACCACAATTGCAAAGAAAACAACCTTAGCCGATGTGGTCTCCTCTATGTAGCTGAAATGTTCGAGTCTGGGCAACATCCTGGTTGATCTCCTCTGCATATTTTCCAAAGCAATCACATATTTCCTAGAATGTGGTGTCCAGAACTGCAAACAGTACTCTAGCTTTGGTCTAACCAATGTCCTGTACAGCTCCATCATAATTTCCCTGCTCTTGGATTCAATGCCTCAACTAATAAGGGCAAGTATCCCAAATGCAACCTTGACCATCCTATCCATCTGTCCTGTTGCTTTCTGTACTGTTTGGAACCAGGTTGACCTCATTGTCTATGAGGCTGTTGGCCCAGGTTAATAACCCCAATCAATCAGGAAAGCCCGAGCTGACCAATATAAGCAGGAGATTAGAATCTCCACAGGAAAAGAAAGTAGCCAGGAGATTAGAATCTCTTCTGTTCAGATGCCTGACTCTGAGCTGGCTGGCCACAGTTAGTGTACTGTGCACAAGTAAATAAAGGTTAAAAACCCTCACTGCCAGACGCCTGGAGGAAGAACGCCTCATCTTCCGCCTCGGAACACTTCAACCCCAGGGCATCAATGTGGACTTCAACAGCTTCCTCATTTCCCCTTCCCCCACCTCATCCTAGTTTCAAACTTCCAGTCCCCTTGACTTGTCCGGACTTGTCCGACCTGCCTAGTTCCTTTTCCACCTATCCACTCCTCCCTTTCCTCCCTGACCTATCACCTTCATCTCCTCCCCCACTCACCCATTGTACTCTATGCTACTCTCTCCCCACCCCCACCCTCCTCTAGCTTATCTCTCCATGCTTCAGGCTCTCTGCCTTTATTCCTGATGAAGGGCTTTTGCCCGAAACGTCGATTTTGCTGAAGCTCCTCGATGCTGCCTGAACTGCTGTGCTCTTCCAGCACCATTGATCCAGAAACAAGTAAATAAAGGGTGACTTGGTGATGGGATACTGGCCTCTGTTCAGTTACCTCAGTGGCAACTGTCATTCTGGGGTTTGGGTAAGCATTTCTGGCATCATGCCTCTATTTGGAAAGCTTGATTCATTTGACCCTGCTGTTGAAGACTGGGTACAGAATGTGGAAAGAATGCAATATATTTTCCGGGCAAATAGCATTGGGGCAGATGAAACGCAACAGGTAATCCTTCTGACTGCATGTGGACTTGCAGCATTTTCAGTTATAAGGGGTTTAACTATTCCAGAGGCACCGGACACTAAAACCTTTCAAGAGTTGACAGAATTGGTTAAGGAATATTACGACTCCAAACCACCTCTAATTCTGAGACATGATTGGTATTATTCAGCTGTTGACGAGGTTGAGATGACTGGTAGAGGCATGTGATTTTGAGTTAATGCTGCATGAGATGCTGAGACCATTTGATATTGGGATTAATGACATAACAATGCAAAAGCACCGACCTGCTAAAGCCTGACTGAAATTCAAACAGACACTGCAACTGGCTTTATCACTAGAAGATGTGGCAAGAGGAGCATGGGAACTACAGGGCATCCCAATGGAAGTGGACACCTTCACCTGTCCGACTGAGCTTCGACAACATGTCGTGAGTGTTGGCAATCACAAGGCTTATCCTGAGCAGAGGGACCCTAGGCCAACCCACAGCAGAACCCCACAATAACGCTGAGTCTTGGCTCAGTGACTAAAACGTTTTTCAGGATCTGGGTCGGCAAGCCATTGTTATTGCTGCCGGTATGTGGACTTGAAACAGCAAAGGAGTCTTACAAGGCCTGACTTGAGAAAGAAAACTCAGGTCATGCACACTTTGGAAAGTTCCCCTAAATGTGGCTTGGAACAATTCAATTGCTTAGTTACATCCAAATCACAACTGATTTAATATTAATGTTTGGTTAAATGGTCACTCAGTTCCTATGGAGGCTGTTACTGGTGCAGCTGTATCTGCGGTTGCAGAATCTGTCTTTAATAAGATTTACTCAGGACCCCAGCCCTTAAGTTTGCTCAAAACCTCAGCCAAACTGAGAACATACACTGGGAGCAGTTGCAGATTAAGGATATAACTTTTTGGCTCCAGTCTCCTATGAGAAGCAATTGATGCTGTTACCACGGGCAGAATTGGTTGAGAAAGATTCACCTGGATTGATCCAACATTTTTCAATTCGAAAATGTCTGCCTCAGTAAAGTCCTAGTGAAATAACCAGGAGTATTTCAGGAAGGGCTTGGGACTATCAAAGGGGCCAAAGCCACTTTACTTGTAGACCAGGAGGCAATTCTGAGATTTTGCAAAGCCCACCCAGTGCCATTTGCCTTGCAGGCAAAATTAGGGGTGGAAATCTGGAGAGTGAAGAGTGAAGGAATCGTCAAACCAGTGCAGTTTGCAGAATGGGCAGCACTGGTCGTACTGATTGTGAAGCCTGATGGCTCAGTTTACCTTTGTAGGAATTTTAAGAAAACAGTAAACTGCTGCTTGAGCTGGATAGATACCTGATCCCTCACATAGAAAACTTATATGCAAAGTTGGCGGGGACGGGGGAAGCTATTCTATATGAAGCTGGATTTGAGCTGCAATTACAACTGGATGAGGAGATCCAGAAGTACACTACAATTAATACCCATAAGGGTTTGCCCCAAATGGCAGTCTTATATATTGGTATATACAATAAAGCCTCATCAGCCTGCACCTTTTCCAGTGGACCATGGAGAATATCTTTACAAGGCCTACTCCAGGTTGCCATATATCTGGATGAATACTAATAACAGGGAAGACCAATAAAGAGCACTTTGAGAAATTGGACATTGTACTTAAACATTTCTCCCAGGTGGGCATATGCCTTAGACTGGAAAAATGAGTGTTCCAGGTGCCCCAAGTGACCTACTTGGATTACAGAATTGGCAAAACTGGGTTACATCCGTTGGAGGATAAAGTGAGGGCAATCAAAGGAGCCCCAGCTCCCAAGTTTGTTGCGGACCTTAGGTCTTTCTTTGTGTTAGTGAATTAATACAGAAAATTCATATATAACCTAGTCTCCATCTTGGCACCCTTCTACCATTATTGAAAAAGGATCAGCCTTCAAAATGGTCACATAGCCAAGAAGCAGTATTTAGGGAAAGCGGCTATCGTCATCTGAAGTGTTGCCCCACTATGATCTGAAGTGAGAGGTAATGCTGACATGCGACTCCTCCCCGTACAGTATCAGTGTAGTGTTGGCTCACCAGTGGCCCAATGGAGAGGAACATTTGATAGCCCTTGCTTTTGGACTTTAGCAGATGCCAAATACAAATATGCCCCGATAGAGAAGGAACGTTTGGCAGTCATAGAGGAGTCCTACAGTACGGAGACAGGCCAAACTGGTCCATGCCAACCAAAATGTCCACCTACGTGAACCCCATTCCCCTGCACTTGGCCCATATTCTTCGAGCCTATCCATGTATTTGTCTAAATGCCTTTTAAATGTTGTTAATATATCCGCTGTAACAATTTCTGCTGGCAGCTCATTCAATATGCATTACACCATCTGTGTTAAACAGTTGCCCCTCAGGTTCTCTTTTACTCTTTGCCCTCTAACCCATCTTTGGTGTAAGGAGATTCTACCAGTACCTTTTACAGAAGGGAACTTGTCATAGTAACAGATCACAAATCCCGGCTAGGGCTACTGAAGGAAGGCAAGGCAGTGCTGCCCATAGCTTCCAGGTGAATTCAGCGTTGGACCATTATTCTCGGTGTGTACAAGTTAGTACACCACCCAGGAAGCCAAATGGCTACAGCTGCTGCATTGATCCACCGCCCCATTGGCAGAAACTCAACCGGTGGTGCTTCCTTTGGAAAAGTGCATTTTGGTTTGAACATCCTGGATATTTCCAGTCACTGCTGACAATATCTGACTATGCACACAAAAAAGATCTGGTCCTTGTGAAACTAAAACAGCTGGTGGTAATGGGGGAAACAGGAGGGCCATCGCAATCTGGATTGTTACTTTTCTGGACCGGCAAGACCAGATCACCTTAAAGGCTGGCATATTACTATAGGGAACATGGGAGATTGTCCCAAGTAAAAGTTCCGCTAAATACTGGCTGAACTCCACTAGGGTCATCCAGGGGTTTCCAAGGTGAGGATGTTATCAAGAAGCTATGTCTGGTGGCCAGGGTTGGGTGCTGATGTAGCTGCATTGGTGTGGCAGTGCCCATAGTGCCAAGGGACAAAAATTGCCATCAGCAGCGCCCCCTCATTTGTGGCAGTGGCTGGGTAAACCCTACACTCAGCTGCATTTCAACTATGCTATCCTTTCATGGGGTCAATGTTTCTGCTCATTGTGGACACCCATTCGAAGTGGTTGGATGTGTGTAAAGTTCATTCGGTGAACTCTGATGACATTTTAAAAACTGCGAGCATCATTCGTGATACACGGACTCCTGGAGGTATTGGTCACAGACAATGGGACATCATTTGCCAGCAGGGAATTCGAACATATCCTAAAGTCAAATCGCATTCAGCATATAAAGACAGCCCCGTATCATCCATCGTTCAATGGTCTAACAGAAAGTGTGGTCAAAAAGTTGAAGGCAGGCTTAAAGAAGCGGCCTAGCAATTGATACCAAACTGTTCAATTATAGTACCATTATAGTTCAATTATAGTGTCATCCCATCCAGCAGAGTTGCTGATGGGGAGACGACTCCACACCAGGTTAAAACGAATATTCCTGGACCTGTGGGGAGGCTGAAATGGCAACAGGAACACCAATGGCAGTAGTGTAGGGATGTAAATTTTTTTTTAAAAAAAATCATAAAACCTGGAGATTACAATCTCCTCAGTTCAGGCGACTGACTCCGAGCTAGCTGGTCACACAGCCAGTGTACTGTGCACAAGTAAATAAAGGGTGACCTGGTGACGGGATACTGGCCTCTCTGCACTTATTTCATATTCAAAGATCTATGGATGTGCATGCAAGTCCTACTGATCCTCAGTAGTACCCAGGCTCTGAACATTTATCACATAATCTCTTGCCTTGTTAATCCACCCAAAATGCATTACTTCACATTTTCAAGATTAAACTCTATCGGCCAGTGTTCAGCCCATCTGACCAGCTGTCTATATTTCCCCAAAGTCTAAAGCTTTCACTAGTTGCCACACTACCAACTTCAGTGTCATCTGAAGTTACTGAGTTAACTTCTCATTTTAATTTCCATATTATTAATGTGTGCTACAAACAGCAAGGGACCCATTACTGAACCTTATGCTATGGCACTAGACACAGACTTCCAGTCACACAATCAATCTTCAACCAACACCCTCTGCCTCCAAACACTAAGGCCAATTTTGGTTCCAATTCAGCAATTTTTCTTGGATCTCGTGGTACAGGAAGAAATTTTATTTTGTTTAAGAAATGTAATAATCCTATGGTAATTCCTCCTCTTCTACCTAAAGAGCATTTTACCTTTTGAGCCTGTTCAGAGGATATGTGCTGGGCCAGCCCATCTTTTTTATTTATTACCCGTGAGAAGGTGGTTGTGAGCTGCCTCCTTGTACAGCAGCAGTTTATTTGGTTTAGTTAGGCCCACAATGCAGTGAGGGAGGGAGTTCCAGGATATTCTCACATTGACACCGAAGGAACAACAATATATTTCTAAATCAGGATGGTGAGAGGCTTGGAGGAGAACTTGCAGTGATAGTGTTTCCATGTATCTGCTGCCCTTGCCCTTCTAGATGGTAGTAGTGATGGATCTGAAAGGCTGATCTGTATCTTAAACAAACAATAAAATGATCATTAGATGAAAATGATAAACAAGATGCTAGGTTGTATTCTTGAAGGAATTAGTTCTAGGACGTGAAAATTAATTTGCCCAATGCATTGCTGTCACTTACTGAATGATATTTTTGGCATTATGAACAGGGATTGGGAAATTAACATTGAATTCATGAAAAAGTGAGAATCTTATTGAGAAACTTAAGTTTAAAAATATACAGAAAAACCAGATCATGAGGTTTTGGATTTTGGGAAGGCAAACCAGGGCAAGACTCATACAGGTAATGGTAGTGCCCCTGGGGATTGTTGCCGAACAAAGACCCAGGGATGCAGATGCATAGTTCCTTGAAAAGTGGAGTCTCGGGTAGACGGCGGGGGGTGGTGATGAAGCCTTTTGTCATGCTTGCCTTCATTGGTCAGAACATTTAAGTGTAGGAGTTGGGACAGGACATTGTTGAGGCCACGTTTTGGAGTATGGTGTACAATTCTTGTCACCCTTCCATAGGAAAGATGTTGTTAAAGTTGAGATGGGTGCAGAAAACATTTACAAGGATTTTGACGGGACTGGAAAGTTTGAGCTCCAGGGAGAGGCTGGGGCCTTTTTCCCCTGAAATTCAGAGACTGAAGGGTGACCGTAAAGAGGTTTATAAAATCATGAGGGGCATGAATAGGATGATCAGTGAAGGTCTTTTTCCTAGGGTGGGGGAGTCCAAAACTAGAGGGCATAGGTTTAAGATGAGAGGGGAAAGATTTAAAAGGGACTAAAGGGACAACGTTTTCACGCAGAGCGTGGTGCGTATATGAAACGAGCTGCCAAAGGAAGTGGTGGAGGTGGGTACAATTATAACATTAAAAGGCATCTGGCTGGGTACACAAATAGGAAGGGTTTAGAGAGGTATGGGCCAAGAAATGGCAAATAGAACTAGGTCAGATTAGGATGAGTTGGACCGAAGAGTCTGTTTCTGTGCTGTATGACTCTATGTTAAAAGTTTCAAAACGTTGATGGCTAAATGTTTGGCAAAGTTCTCTCAAAGAATATCAGAGATAAAGTGGAATTGTGTTTCCAGTAATGTACTAACCTGTGTTCCTAATAAGAGTGAGACATAATGGTGGAAGAGAGGAGGTTATTTTATGGAGATAAGGCAGGAACCGGATACTGATTAAAGATAATCAGCCATGATCACATTGAATGGTGGTGCAGGCTCGAAGGGCAGAATGGCCTACTCCTGCATCTATTGTCTATTGTCTATTAGTAACCTAATAGTACCTTGTAGGAATCACCAGGAGAAAGGGTAGGTATGATTATTAACATCTTGATCAGGTTCCTCCTGGCTCACAGGAGAAATGAGAAGAGATAAGACCAGGCAAACTAACCTTTAATACCTCCAACGCTAATGATACTACTTGGATAATTAGCATAAAACTGAAACTATTAGGTTCCATAGGAAGCAAGAAAGGAAGGTACTATACGTTTTCTTTACTTGAAAGTGTTAATATGTTTTTAAAATTTTTTTTCACTTCCCTTAAGAATTAGCATTCTTGGCAATTCTGTCAGTCTGAAATCAGACCATTTAACAATAATGAACTTATTGCTAACTTTTCATCCATCCTTTCATATGTTTCTAAGTATTCCCAGAATAAATGTTTACTAAGTAACAGTGAAGACTTCATAAAATGTCTCTCAAATTCTTCTGAAATTTGGCTAAGGTTTTTTTCAACTCTGCAACAACAAATAAGCAGGTAAAAGAAACCTGTTAACTAACTCAAAATCCTAAGCAATGACTAGTTTACCTTTAGTCAGCTGGGTTAATGTTAAGAGACAGGATCTGGTCATGTTCTAACCATCAAAATGCAGTTCACTTGGTTCTTAATGGGTATTAACATATAAAGCAGCACTCAATTGTTTAAAGTGGTCTGCTATGGCCATTCTTAGTACAAAGTTTCAACTCCTTTACAAAAGCAATGTTTTGTTCTAAACACTATCTAAGACAGCATCCTCAGCACCTTACAAATAATTTCACACCTAAAATATTTGCAGAAATAGTGTTACGTTTGTGTACAGTTTTCTTGTCCATTCACATGATCTAATTTGTTTTTAAAAGTCAAGAAAACTGATTAGTAATTTGTGTTACATTTTGTATTTTCTTTGGCTTTCTTTAATTAAAAATGTGATGGGAGTTACCTAAGAAGAGTAAATGTTTCAAAACTCCTTTCAATTTCAGATAGTCTGAAAATAGACCATCAATTTATATATTTGATCAGAAAGTTTTATGTGCTGCTTTTCTGTTTGAGAAACTATGATTGATACAAAGGAAACAATTTACCATTAAAAAGCTTGAAATTAGTCAGCTAAATCAGTTTACAGAGTAAGGATGAGGAGAACTGAATTCCAGTAGCCAACTCACTAAACTTTATTGCAATATGAGAAACTTTGGATTTATTTTAACGGTTTATCTCTTACCATTGCAATCCGTTCCAATGTTAATTTTGAGGTGGAATTACAGTATATGGCTTTCAGCTGTGGCACATTCATTTCTAAGTCACGAGGTTCTGTGTTCAAGTCCCAAAATTAAGTGCTGAGGAAACAGTTTCTTGTGTCAAAAGCAACCACACGCAGACATACACAAGTTATGATTTTTTTTTTAAAAAGTTCCCTCTTCAGTATAATAGCAAATAAACAGTGAAAGAACAAAAGTTTTATAAACCAAGTATAGATTATCCATGGCATGAATATGCCAGCAAGATAAAATTCCTTTTATAATGAGAAACAGGAGAAAGTCTGTTTTGTTCTGTAATTAATGACGCAGTAGCAAAATAGTCCATCTTAGAAACATTGCAAAGTCCTGCATTCCTGCAATTTGTTTTGGGGTTTAAAAAAAATCTCATTTTTCATGAAGAGAACTTGACCCTAAGGATCCTGAGTTGTTCAAATTTTCAGTTATTCATCAAGTAAAGAATCAAGTGAAATAATTTGCTAACAACTTCCATGAGGGTAAATGAGTAAACAGGGCAACTTATTAATAAGAATTTTTTTAAAAACTGGAATAATGCTGAAAATGCCCAGCAGGTTGGGTAGCATCTGAGCTCATAGACAGTTTTGCCATTGAGGCAGATGGCACATATGGTAGTTGGCAGGACTTGACCTCCAATTGTACAGCCAACAGTCAATTAAACATCTACCAGAGTTACTGTTTGGCAGCTTGCCTGTCAAAGATGTGCCCAATCATAGAGCTGACTGCTCCTGAGCCCCAGCAGCACCACCAGGAACAGAGACTTGCTGAAGATCTGCTAAGTTCCATTGATAGGCTAAAGAATAATGCATCTATATCAAAGTGATGGGAGGTAACCATACCGGGTAAAATCAATATCTTTCTTGCTCATGGTCCCTCAAAACAACACCCTCCTACACTCCCCCTTTCAAAATTTTGGGTAAAATTCTAATCTCCAGTGCCTCACCTCTCCAAAAGGCAGACATTTTGGTGAATGGGAGTGGCCTGTGATTTGCATAAGTGAGAAATATTAAGGTTGCAGGGCTATTTGAATTCAGCGCTGGGTTAAAACGGACTAAATTTTCGCGGAAGCAATGTGTTTATCTGACACTGTAGGAATTGGGAATCTTCAGAGTAGTCAGAAATGCTATTGAAGAATCAAGATGTCTAAGTTACTTAAATTGCCAGTCAGTCTGCTACTGAGCATTGTATAAAATCTATTCCATGATTTTCGATAGCTTCTTGTTGTGTTAATTTTAAGTGCTATCATTGTAACATTAATAATACTCAACTGCTTCCTGCAACCAATCATTTTCACTATACATGATTGTATGTTCATAGGCCAATCAAAAACTGAGGTTTTGAAAGGGTTAGCTCTTTTCGATGTGGCATTATTAATACAATTTGATAACAGATTCTTTCATGTGATGATGGGGATATTGATTGGAACAAATTCTAGTTTTATCAATCAAATTTAAATTCCACCAACTGTGATCATAGGATTTGAATCCATGTCACAGTGCATCTTTCGATGGTGTGCATTGCTGGTGGAGGGAGGAATATTTGTTAATCAAGTGGGCTGCTTTAGATGTCAAGCAGGGCAGCATCGTGGCTCAGTGATTAGCACTGCTGCCTCACAGCACCAGGGACCCAGGTTTGATTCCAGCCTTGCGTGACTGTGTGGAGCTTGCACATTCTCCCAGAGTATGCGTAGGTATCTTCCAGGTTCACCGGTTTCCTCCCACATTCCAAAGATGTGCAGGCCATGCTAAATTGTCCCATAGTGTCCAGGCTAGGTGGATTAGCCATAGGAAATGCAGGGTTACAAGGATGGTGTAGGATGTTGTTTGGAAGGAAGATGTGACCTCAATGGGCTTCCACACTGTAGGGATTCTCTGATTCTTGAGTGTTGTTGGAGTTGCACTCATCCAGACAACTGGAGAATATTGCTTCACATTCCTGACATATGCCTTGTAGATGGTGGACAGGCTCTGAGGAGTCAGAAGGTGAGTTACTTACTGTAGGATTCATAGCTTCTGACTTGCTTTCATTCCCATACTATTTATATGGCTAGTCCAGTTCGATTTCTGATCAATGGTAACCCCCTGAATTGTGATAGTGAGTGAATTTAGTTATGGTAATGTCATTGTCTTTCATCGGAGTAATGATCAGTTTCTTTTGTTGGAGCTGGTCATTACATGGCACTTATATGGTGTGAATGGTGCTTGTCAGCCCAAACCTAGATATTGTCCAGGTGTAGCTACATTTTGGTATGAATTATTTCAGCATCTGAGGAACCAAAATTCCTCCATGCTAGGAAGGTGATTGGGGTTACTGGTTTATCGTCTTCACCCCAAGACCTCTCTGCAGGGCTTCATCAGTCGTGTCCAAGGCCCAACCATTTTCAGTCGCTTCATCATTGACGTTCCCTCAATTGTACAATCAGAAGTGTGGATGTTTGCTATTGATTGCACAATATAAAACTAACCCATGCACCAGATGTCAAGCTTTTTTGAATCTGGGTCTAGGTATGACTGAAACACATTCGTAATGAACTCAACTTGAACATTGATATCTAATGGTTTATGTCAAATTTAAGGACATGAAAAATAAAGAAGAATCAAAGTATTTGGCTTATTGAACTTGAATACAAATTCAGAAACTCATCTCTAGCTGCACAACTCGGGCAAATCGTTGGAGGAAAGCCAATTGGATTCAAAGGAGGACAGATAAGTAGACAAGATTTGTGTTCACACACTAAGTAGCAGAATAAGCACTGTGCAAGAAAGTCTGTGCAGAGGTATGTTTGAGGGCAAGTAAAATGTCTCCTAGAATATGTGAAACTTGACTATCAGAGAACAAAATATTTGAGGCATAGTCACTGTTCCTAAAATATTTGGGAAATCTTAACTTTTATTGGCAACAACTACTTTAGCAATAATGAAACATTTACCATGAGGAGAGATTGGATCTTATTGTGTTCATTTGCAGGCAAAAAACACAGACAAGAAGGATCATTTTTATTGAACCATGGTGTGTGGAGACCTCCAATTGGTTCGATATCCAATAGCTTCTGAACAACTATTTCTGTCCTGTATCAGAAACTGGGCAACATTGAATTGTTGAGTCTGCTGTAGTCAGGATTTTCATCAGTCTAATCAGGGGCTAGTGGCATTTATTTTAATTATCTTGTGAAGATGGAAGCAACAAGTGCAGTCATCCAGGCTTGGAAACAGTTCATGAATTCTACTTTTAGTCTATGGTAGCCACCCTCCTATTGTGATTTTGGAGAAGATCTGTAGCTCAGGTTGTAAATTTGCTCACTGAGCTGGTAAATATGTTCTCAGAAGTTTTGTTACAGTGCTAGGTAACATCATCAGTGAGCCTCCGATGAAGTACTGGTCTTCTTTCCTGTTTATTATTTGTGTCTTGGTCTGTTGTGGTGGCTGGTACCACATCTGGCTCTTTTTTTTCTTAGAGGTTGGTAAATGGGGTCCAAATTGATATGTTTGTTAATGGAGTTCCGGTTTGAATGCCAAGCCTCCAGGAATTCCCCTGCATGTCTTTGCTTAGCCTGTCCCTGGATGGATGTATTGTCCCAGTCGAACTGGTGTCCCTCAAACATTGCATTGGACAGACTGGCAGGAAACTAGCCACTGGGATACATGAGCACCAACTAGTCACCAAAAAACATGACCAACTATCACTAGTATCCATACACACAGACGACGAAGGACACCAGTTCAACTGGGACAATCCATCCATCCTGGGATAGGCTAAATGAAGACACGCAGGGGAATTCCTAGAGACCTGGCATTCAAATTGGTACTCCATTAACAAACATATCGATTTGGATCCCATTTACCAACCTCTCAGAAAAAGAACCAGAAGTGATACCACCTGCCACTACAGAACAAGACACATAAATAGCAAACAGAACACCAGCGCTTCATTGGAGGCTCACTGATGATGCTACATAGCATGATGATGAAATGTGTGAGATCAAATCTACCAGCTCAGTGAGCAAACTTACAACCTGATCCTCTTTTTCTCTACCTATCCACTCTCATAAGGGCCACTGCCATCAAAAAACAAGGCTATTTTGGAAGTATTAACACAAAGCAAGCTGTCTCTGGGGGAGACACAGACACACACAGTGCACCAGCAATGTTGACTCAAAGCCTAATTTCAAGCAAACCTTGTGTCTTCAGCATACACTGGAAATGCATTTGTCACTGTGAGATTGAAAATGGGCCTACATAAGTCTTCAATCCTGTCTATGTGCTGAGATGGTTTATGGTACATGTAATTAGCTTGACAGATGTTTCAAGAGTGTTTCAGATGTTTCAAGGTTATTGAAATAATAGCCAGCATGTAATAAAAGAAACCTGTGAAATTCTGACAGTACATTGTTGTGGTTAGATTCTGTATCCTCCCTCTCCATTAGTGCACTGTATGCAATTTGTTATGATAGTGCATTTTTACCACTATCACGTTTGACATCCATTGTTTTTTATTAATACCCGGAACATTTTATGGATTAAACTGATTTTAAATAGGGACATTCACTGACAACAGTAATACCTGACTACAAGTTGATAAAGTTCATGAAACTAGGGTTGAGATTAGAGTGGTGCTGGAAAAGCACAGCAGGTCAGGCAGCATCCAAGAAGCAGGAAAATTGATAGTTGGGGTAAAAGCTCTTCATCGGGAATGAAGGCAGGGAGCCTCCAGGGTGGAAAGATAAATGAGAGAGGGGTGGGGCTGGGGAGATGGTAGCTAAGAGTATATCCCACATCTCTGCCCTCAAACCCACCCCTCCAACCGTAACAAGAACAGAAAATCCCCCAGTCCTCACTTTCCACCTGACCAACTTTCGTATAAAACGCATCATCCGCCGACATTTCCACCACCTCCAAACTGACCCCATCACCAGGGATATATTTCCCTCCCCACCCCTTTCCGCTTTCTGCAAAGACTTCTGTGACTACCTGGTCAGGTCCATGCCACCCAACAACCCACCCTCCCATCCTGGCACCTTCCTCTGCTACTGCAGAAATCACAAAACCTGCACCCACAGCAGCCCCCTTACCTCCATCCAAGACCCCAAAAGAGCCTTCCACATCCATCAAAGTTTCACCTGCACATCCACCAATGTCACTTATTGTATCCATTGCTCCCGATGCGGTCTCCTCTACATTGGGGAGACTGAATGACTTCTCGCAGATCCTGGGCCTCCTCCAATGCCACTTCCTCACCTCCTGATGCCTGGAGGAAGAATGCCTCATCTTCCGCCTCTGAACACTTCAACCCCAAGGCATCAGTGTGGACTTCACCAGTTTCTTCATTTCCCCTCCCCCCACCTTACCCCAGTTCCAACCTTGCAGCTCAGCATCATCCTTGATGACCTGTCATACCTGCCAATCTTCCTTCCCACCTATCCGGTCTACCCTCCTCTCTGACCTATCGCCTTCATCCCCACCCCATTCGCCCATTGTACTCTTTGCTACCTTCTCCCACCCTCCTCTCTGACCTATCACCTCCATCCCCACCCCCATCCACCTATTGTACTCTTTGCTACCTTCTCCTCAGCCCCATCCCCCTCCCATTTATCTCTCCACCCTGGAGGCTCCCTGTCTTCATTCCTGATGAAGGGCTTTTGCCCAAAACATCGATTTTTTTTTTCCTGCTCCTCGGATGCTGCCTGACCTGCTGTTCTTTTCCAGCATCTGCAGTCCGCAATTTAGCCAAAGTTCATGAAACTATCAATGACCAAGACATTGGCTGAACTGAACTTAATATCTCACCAAAGCTGAAACCAGTCACTCAAATCTGTATATGAGCAGATTTTTCAGAGCAGGTTTGCAGATGTAGATTGGCCTGAAGCCACCTCAGTAAGATGGCAGCTATCTGTAAAAGGATTTATTTGTCAGCTTCACAATCACAGTGTGCAAGGAAAAGCCTCAAGCTGCCAAATTGTCATAACATTGAGTTAGCATGCCACAGTAGCGATGTGTATTCTCTGAAGTACTCTTTCCGCTGCTGCATATTGTTCTGATGTACGTGGGTGTAAGAATGGAATAGGTAAAAGAAAAATGTGTGAAATCATTCTGCCTATGATTTGGGAATGGCGCATGGGTCTTGCATCTGGAGTTTGTGAGATGAGAGTGCTCAACATCTGTACCCTGACTACATGCATTTTCATTGCCAAATTGCAAGTCCTTTGCATTGGCAGATATTTGTAATTACATTTGAATGCATTGGCAGAACTATGGTTGGATGAAAGAGTTTATCTTAGTAATGTAGATAAATGTAAATGGAACTGATGTGCACAGACCATGCACCTTGTAATAGAAATTTCCTGAATTAAACAAGAGAAAAATCTGGTGTGTGATGCTGCTTCATATTTGTGTGCATCCAGCAGTAATGACAAAACTGATATCAAAAAGGACTAAGTAAAGGTGGTCACATCATCAGGATGGAAGATGATCAATGTCCTGAGTGCACTAGTCATGTCCCACAAGGTATTGGGCAGGTCAGACAGAGGACAAATGCTGATGCAATGATGTTCGCACAGGTCTGACAATATATCCAGGAGGGCTGAGAGTAGGATAAGCAATAGCTAACTGTTTCAGAATGAAGCTAGGATGAGTTTCTCTACTCTTCTGAATTCAGAAGAGTTCAGATAAGAATGTTTTTTATGCAAATGTAGAATATTTTCATCAGATCAGCCTAATCAAATTGATATGTGGCACTCTCTTAACACAAATTCAGTGTGGACAAAGCTTGAGGATGTCTAATAGCAGTCTTTGAACTAATGAAGTGATTTCATAGGGTAGATGAAATAAGATGGTGGGAGACTTTTGTGTGCTGCAAACACTTGCACAAACCAGTTGGACTGAGTGGCCTCATTCTTTACTGCAAACTCTATGCAATCTGCTCACCACATTGAGTTTTCCAGTGCCCACTGTTATTTGCCAGAGAAAGAAAGCTCCATTATTTAACTTCTAGACCACAATCTTTCCATTTCAAAGTTGATTTGGATTTAACAGACTTAGTTCGCTTTGAATTATAAGTTGAACCGTAAGATTTCAACTGATGACGGACTTTGTGTTCCTTCAAAATTGAAAGAGTACTCATAGCTGAGTACTCAACAATGAGAGAGACGGGTGGAAAATGGGAAGGGAGTTAAGTTTCTGAAGCCAATTTGCAAATAATCATTGGATGACATCCATAACAGTTGGCCATGGTTGGCTGTTAACTATTTAATTAGTCAGATCATGATGCACAGATTGCACCTTGGCAATAGGAATATTGCCTTATATGTCTTTAAAATATAAACTAAGATATGTGAGGTTTCTACTGACAAACTGAACCAAAGATTTTTTTCTGAAGCGCTTGTTTCATTTTTATGTAACAATGGCAATCCGTAGAGCAGAAACAGTCAAAAAGAGTGCACTGGAATTTCATTTCACGCTAGAAATGAGTCCTGAATTTTCCCCATATAACTAGGAATGCCTGCTGTTTGTGAGTGGTGCATGTATGTGATGCCAACTACTGTAAGTTCAAGGTTACAGTTGTTTTCCACCAAGTGAGTCTTCATGAAAAGATGGTCTTGCCTTGAACTCGAAGTATTTTATTTATGATAGCAATCAGTTTTAGTTAGTAAGTGAGACATTGTTACAACGATCATGCAGAGGCCTAGGAAATAGGTCTTCTCTCTGCAAGATCCTACATTATTATATCTTTTTTCATCCAAGCATATATGAATCATTGGATTGGGTGGAACTTAATGTCATCTCCAACATTAACCCTTTCAGAACCATTACCTTATGTGACAGTAGGAGCCTGAGAAATATTTCTAATAAACATGTGACTGATACTTGATTTAAGAGTTTGAATAAGTTCGGACTCATTTAGAGAGTTTGAAAATCAAAATTTTTCCTTTTATAATATGAATGAAGTCATTCAACTCTGGTCTCCATAGCAACTAAACATTGACAAGGAAAAAGTGTGAGTCCACATTATAGTTCATTGGCGGTAAAACAAATCTTAATTTCACACCATAAGAAATGCACTAATATTGTAGCTGTGGTAATTTCTTCCTAAGGAGATAGATATGTTAGTAACTCTTAGAAATTCATGGTCTTTTTGAAAATCATTATTTCTGAGTCTGCCAGAACTCAATCTTTTCTGCACAAACGTGATATTTTCATCAGCTCCAATGGGCAGAATTTAATCCAGATGTTGGGAGTCTCATCCACTACCTGGAAAGTCAGCAAGAGACACTCATTACCTCAACTGGAGAAAAACCACAATGTTAAGTAGTCTCCTTTTGGGACATTTGTGAGTGAAGGGAGAGCCTGAAGGAAGTCAGTTAGAAGAATGAGTAGAAAGAGGATGTGGATGCAGTCATGATTAGTTAAAAGACCAAGCAAGATGAGGGCACATAAACAATCCATATGAGTTGTAACAGCAGAGAGAGGAAGGACCAAATGTCAGTCAGCACCACTTAGAAGATTGAGCAAGAGGAGAACATTGAGGCAGTCAGCATTAGTTAGAGTGAATGAAAGGAGCACCCAGAGGGAGAGTCCTTGCAGCTTGGAATTGGTTCTTACTCTACTCCGGAGGAAGAATGAAACTGTTTGAGTATCTGGTAAGTGGTCAAGGTAAGTGGAAGGCTGAATAAACTATATATCAAAAAGGAACCAAATCATTGAATAAATTATTTAAGTAGTTCACTAATAAGATACATTAAGGATGGCATTACCTATCGGGATGGGACCATTCGCCGTTGGCGATTAGCTACTGCCTTTTCACCGGCGAGGATGCTTCGCCACCGCCCATTGGCCGCTGAGGACAATTCGCCACCACAAGTGTTTGTAACTCGTTTTTTTTTTGTATAAACCAATAAAATGATATTGATTTTTTTTAAAAAAAGTGAAATAAATATGTACAATGTTGTTATATAAATAAAGGGGACTGAGAAGTATGAAAGAACAGGTGGGAGGAAAAACAATCAGTATATATATATATTTCCGGTGGCGAATAGTCTCCAGAGGTCAAATGACCCCAGTGGAGAAACGCTGGTGGCAAACTGGCAATGGCTAATCAGCGATGGCGAATGTGCCGTGGCGAATTGTCACCAACCCATTACCTACAATGTAGCACAGCTGCTGCTTATGAATTTTCCTGGATACAAGTATAATTCAGGGCAGACTCATCTGCACTAAGTGTTTACAGTTCAAGTAGCTTTAGCTCCGATTTTGAGCTGGAGACTGAAAATAGACACTGACATACCAGGGTGGGGATAAGTTGCCTGGATATTTATATTTGGAGGGTTTCAAACCCCTTAGGTTGTTTTGCTTTAGCTCTTATTCAGGGAAAAGAGAGTGTGACTGCAAGTGAGGCAGGTAAATGGAACAAGATGACAGCACCTCAGTCTTTGCAATTCTCAAACAGGCTTGAGGTTCTTTCAGCTTGTCTGGATGACGGAGGGCTCATGGATATTACGCAGATGTGGCTGCATAATTACCAAGATTGGGCTCTGAGCATTGAGGGGCATTCAAGCAGAATAACAAGCGAGATAAAGGTGGCAGGATGATGTTGGTGCAATAGTTAGAGATTACTTTGGTTCAAGACATCAGAATGTAGAATCAGTTTGAACAGAGATGAAGAATCATCAGGACAATAATTCACAAGTAGGGATGGTCCACAGGCAACCTAATAGTAATGTAGGGTGAAATATCCAAGAGTAAGTATTGCATGCTCGTACTAAATAGATGGTAATAATCATGGGTGATTTTAGTTTGCATTTAAACTGGAATAATCAGATTGGCAAAGGTAGCCTGGATGAAGAATTCACCATATGTGTTCAAAAGATGATTACAGCAGCACTTTCTGGAACCAAAGAGCAGGTTATTTTAGATTTGGTATTGTGTAATGCACGAGGTTAAATTAATGATCTCAGAGTAAAGGCACCCTGAGGTAATAGTAACCACAATATGATTGAATTGTGCTTCATTTGAAAGGGAGAAAAGAGTGTCTGTAAGACTAGCATTTTACTCATGGATAATGATAACTAATGGAAAATTGGCAATATAACTACTTTTTGCAAGAAGGAACAGGGCCAGAAAATAGAAATTATTGACTGGTTACCTTGGTGTTTGTTATGGGAAAGTGTTAGAATCGATCATTATGGAGAGTAATGCTGCACACTTGGAAGAGATACCGAAAGTAATTGAGAATAGCCAGCATGATTGTGTGAAAGGCAAATCATGTTTCAACCATTTATTGGAGCTCTTTGAAGCAGTAACAATGAAGTAGAGCCAGTGGACATATTTAGATTTCCAGAAGACTGTTGACAAGGTGGAATTTACAAGATTATTGTGCAAAGTAAGAGCTCATTTAGTATGGATAGTATGCGTACAGTTTTTTTTGCTAGCTAGCCTAACTTTTTTGTGATTGGCAGGATGTGACAAGTTGAGTCTCAAGGGATCTGTGCTAGGACCTCAGTTTTTTTACAATTTATGCCAATGGCTTAGTTGAGGGGAGCGAAGGCATGGTAGCTAAATTGATGCAAATATTGGCAGGAAATTATGGAGGACACAAAGATGCAGATGAGATATAGATAGGTTGAATGATTGAAGAAAAAAAATTGACAGAGGAAGAAAAATGTGGCAAAAAGAGACGTTTTTCACTCTGACAGGAAGAATACAAATCAGAGTATTGCAAAATGGAGAATGACTGGCTGCAGAATTCCAAGATGCAAAGCACTCTAAGTGTTCTAGAACATGAGCCACAAGAGATTAGCATGCAGGTACAGCAAGTAATTAAGGCAAATATCCTTTCTTACAAGAGGAACTGAACATAAAAGTATGAGTGTTATGCTTCAATTCTACAGGTTATTGGTGAGACCACATCTCGAATACTGTGTGATGTTTTGGTCTCCTTTTCTACGAAGGGATGTAAATATGTTGGGGTCTGTTTACTAGATTTATATCTGGAATAGGTGATTTGCCTTTGAGGAAAGTTTGGAAAAACTGGACCTGTTTCCGTTGGAATTTAGAGTGATTGTCAACTTCATTTAGTAACTTTCATTGTTCAGTGTTGTCGTGGAAAGATGTTTCTTCTTACAAGTGGGTCCAGAATAAGAGGACACAGTTTAATAAAATTGAAGACAGTTTTTAAGACCAAGGCAAAAATGGATCTGTCAAATATTTATCACAACATTAGCAGAAGGATTTACAGATTGTTACTCTAGCAGATGTCAAAAAATCCATTGCTTGAGGTTACTGTCAGTATAAGGAGTGTTTGAGCATCTTTTACTTGCTTATCCTTACAAGTATTTGTTCATTTACAGCAATGCATAACTTTAACACAGTTATGACTTTCTCCATCACCGTATATACTAGAAGGATATTGAACATTATTCATGCCTTGCCATTTGAAGCTCTCCCAAGTCTTTTTTCTGCAGGCTGTGGATATGGGCCCTGATAACCTCATGTAGATTTTACCATAAACTAAGAATGACCCTGCCTGTCCTTCTGCTTTCAGTGGGTGAATCTGGACTATCCATTCCAAAGATGGGCACAACTCAGAATGCACATACTATGACGAAAAAAACAAAGCTTCATTGCAGAATGCTAATTTATGAGAGCATTCCAGTTCCAATACATGTCCACTCCCAGATCCCACCATAACATAATATGAATAACTATTACTCTGTGTGGGATAGATAATGTGCCAGTCTGTCACCTCCTTTTTCAACCCTGAGGATGATAAAGAGCAGAAGATGGATGGGAAATAGTGCAAAAAGGTAAAAAGAACTGCTGAGCAACAAAGAAGTTGCAATCCCAATCTCTCTCTATCCTCTCAGGGCTCTCCGATTATGTGACTTCTTTGAAGTTAAAGACCATTTTGGTCTTAAACACCAAGCACAGATGATAGCCATAGTAATGATTGCCAGTTCAGGCCAGAATGTGGCCCACTTCCCTTGGTGTTACACCTCCATTTACATCCTCCCTGCAATTAACTGGGTAGTACATCTGACTCCATTGTCATGAAGCCTGTACCATGTACAAATCCCATTCCAAATCCAGCCCAATGCTACTGTGCAGACAGATGGATTTGTTAAGTAAATGGGCAAAAGATGATCAGATAGAGTGTAATGTGGGGAATTGTGAAGTTTTCCATTTTGCTAAGAAGAATGAAAAACAGAACATTTCTTAAACAGGGAGAGATTGTAAAATGTTGTATTCCAAATACCTCTGTGTGTCCCTATATATGAATCACAAAAAAGATAATCATAGAATCCGTACAGTGTGGAAGCAGGACATTCAGCCCATCAAGTCCACACTGACTCTCCAAAGAGCATTCCACAAAGACCCACCACCCCACCCTCTTCCCTTAACCCTACATTTCCCATGGCTAATCCACCTAACCTACAAATCCCTAGACACTATGGGCAATTTAGCATGGCTAATCCACTTAACCTGCATACTGTTGGACTGTGGGAGGAAACAGGAGCACCCAGGAGAACCCCAAGGCAGACACGGGAGAATGTGCAAACTCCACACATACAGTTGCCCAAGGGGTGGAATCAAACCTGGGTTTCTAGCACTGTGAGGCAGCAATATTAACCATTGAACCATCAAGCCACCCCCTAAACATGTAAGTAATTGGGAAGACTGGAATATTGGCCTTTATTGCAAGGAGGAGGTTGGTATATAAAAGTAGGAAAGTCTTGCCACAGCTATACAGGGTGTGGATGAGACCAAACTTCAAGAACTGTGTCTAGCTTTATTTAAAGAGAGGCATACTTGCATTTGTAGACAGTTCAGAAAAGGTTCATGAGGTTGATTCCAGATATGAAATGTTATCTTATGAAGAAAGTGCAAATTGTATCTTTACTAATTGGAATTTAAAAGAATGACAGGTGATCTTATAGACCAGAATTGTACACAGTACCCCATGTCTCCTCACCAAAACCAGCTACAGTAAAAACAAGACTTCCCTATTTTTAAATTACAATTGCCTAACAATGAAGACTAACATTTCATTTTCCTCATTAATTGCTTGCTGCATCTGCATTTGCATTTCAGGGCCCTTTCTGGAATCTCTCTCCAGTTAAATAATTGTCTGCCTTTTGATTCTTCCTGTCACACTTTCCTACATTTAAACTCCAATTGCCAAATTTTTCCAGTCACTCAACCTATCTATATAATCCTGCAGATTCTTTATGTCCTTCTTATCAAAACATGCTCTCTCATCTATATTTTGTATAAGCAGCAAATTTAGATATTTTACACAGCACCCTCCTTCAAATCAAATATAGATACTAAATAATTGAGGCATCCAGAATGGTCTTTGTGGTACTCTAGTTACGTCTTTCCAAACTAGAAAAAAACATACTAATCTTGACTCGGTCCCTTCATTCTTGAACTGGAACATTTCATTAAGTAGTTTTTCTATCTACTAGAACTCACCCAGAATCCAGTGAATTCTGGAATGTTTTGACTAATGCCTCTGTTATCTCTGCCGTTGCTTTCATTGAAACTTCTTTGATGCAGACAAGCAGGTCCCAATGACTGATATACTGCTGTGGTTCTGTTCGCCGAGCTGGAAGTTTTTGTTGCAAACGTTTCGTCCCCTGTCTAGGTGACATCCTCAGTGCTTGGGAGCCTCCTGTGAAGCGCTTCTGTGGTGGTTCCTCTGGCATTTATAGTGGCCTGTCCTGTCAACCGGAAGCGGCAGGGACAGGCCACTATAAATGCCGGAGGAAACACCACGGAAGCGCATCACAGGAGGCTCCCAAGCACTGAGGATATCACCTAGACAGGGGACGAAACGTTTGCAACAAAAACTTCCAGCTCGGCGAACAGAACCTCAGCAATGAGCACCCGAGCTACAAATCTTCTCACAAACTTTGGACTGATATACTTTCAGGTTTGACAAATATCTTGTTCATTGTGATGGGATATTTTCTCCCTTTAGCACTTGATGTTTTTATATATACCTGTTTGTTTTTATATTTCTTGCAAAAGTCCTTTCATAATCAACTTTATCCCTTTTAACAACCTTTTTTAGATCATCAACTCTTGTTTGTATAAAAAATACAATCACAATTGTTTGGCCTACCACTAGATTTAGCCACTGTATACACCTTGGTTTTTGATTTGATACTCTCCTTGATCACCTTTCCTAACCTTAGGTAGCTCATACTTCTTATTGAGTCTTTCTTATTTAACAGAATAAAGTTTTGCTGAGCATTATGAATTACCTGCTTAAATGTCTGCCACTGTTGACCTTTCCCTAAATCTGTTTCCCAGCTTGCTTTAAATAACACTATCTTCATACCTCTGTAATTGTCCTTCATTTGAGTTGAGGATACTGATTTGAGATCCAGGTTGTTCTCCCTCAAACTGAATTTGAAATTCTGTCACATCAAGATTGCTACTCTTTAATTTGTGAGGTCATTTATTAATTATATACCTCATTATAGATCAGTATATTTACCTAATAATATAGCCTAATCCTGGGTAAGTTGTACAATGTACAGCTCTAAGGAGCAATCCTTGATGCACTAAACAAATTTGTCTCCATATTATCATTGCCTGTCTGATTTCATATAGAATCCCTACAGTGTGGAAGCAGGCCATTTGGCCCAACCAGTCCAAACCAACCCCACTTCCATCCCTATAACCTCATATTACCCATGGCTAATGCATCTAACCTACACATCCCTGAACACTATGGGGAATTTAGTATGGCCAATCCACCTAATTTGGACTGTGTAGGAGGAAACCAGAGAACCCAGAGGAAACCCACACAGACACTAGGAGAATGTGCAAACTCCACACAGACAGTCATCTGAGAGTGGAATTGAACCACAGTCCCTCACACTGTGAGGCTACGGTGCTAACCATTGAGCCACCATGCCGCCCTTCCTACCCACCTCAAAGTATTTCCTGATTTACACACTTTCATAACATGAGACAACTCTTTAGAGCCTGTTTTATAATATAAGATATCCCATTCGTGACCTCATCTTTTATTCTTCCTTATTTCCAGCCAAATTGATTCCACATCATGATCTATTTCACCTATATCACTACTCACCAATGCACTGAGACGTCTCTTTATTAACAATGCTACTTTTCACCTTTCCCTTTATGTCAATTTGTCCATGATGTAAAATACTTTTTTTGAATATAGAGTTCCCAGTCTTGGTCACCCTGCAAACGTAACTATAATTGTCAAGTTATATTCATTTATTTCTATTTTTGCCTTCAACTCCTCTATATTGTTACAAACATATCTATGTTCAGATAAAGAGCCTTAATATTTGACTTTTTACGTTATTTCTTACTCTGGTTCTAATCTCTGCTGCACTCTTCTGCGGATATTTTCTGCTCCCTCCTGTCATATTTTAATGATTATTTGCCTCTTCTCTACCCTGCAACTCTTCACTCTCATTTATTTTGCATTGTTTAAACTTCCCTTTAATTGACCTTTCCCTCTATTAATTATTTTAAAACCTACCTATAATCCTAGTTACTTGATTCGCCAGGACACTGATGCTAACATGGTTCAAATGAAGCCTGTCTCAATGGGACTGTGCTCTACTTCTCCAGTACTAGTACCAGTGCCCCATGATCTGAACCCATTTCTCACACACCAATCTCTGAAACTCACATCTACCCCTCACATCTTCTTTGTCCTGCACCAATTTGCATGCGGCTCAGTTACTAATATTGTGTTTATTACATGTTATGGTTCTGCTTTTTAATGTTGCCTCAAGGTGGTTGCAATCCCCAGCTCTTTCCTAGTCCGACATATGTCATTGATATCTATGTGGAACATAACAACTGGATCCTTCGCCTCCCACTCCGAATTTCTCTCCAGTCCAAAAGAGAAATCCTAAATCTTGGCACCAGATAGGCAGCATCGCCTTTTGGACTCTCTGTCTTTGTTGCAGAGGATTTTCTCAGAGGATTGTCAGTCATTGGAATTTTCTACTCCAGGCAGCAGTGGACACTAGTTCATTTATATGTTCAAGGCTCACTTAGGTTTTGATCGCGAAGGGAGTCTAGAGTTATGAAATCAGGCAGGAAAGTGTAACCGAGGCTGGAACCAGATCAGGAGAAAGTGAGGACTGTAGATGCTGGTGATCAGAGTCATGAGTGTGGTGCTGGAAAAGCACAGCAGATCAGGCAGTGTCTGAGGATGAGGAGAATCGATGTTTGGGCACGAGCCCTTCATAAGGAACCGGATCAGTCATGGTTTAGTGAATGGTGGAGCAGACTTGGGCAGCTAAATAGTTTACTTAATTCCCAATGTTCTAATGTTCTTTTTGCAGTCATAAAACTGTGACAGACATTGGCTTTACTAGTGTCCAATGTTTGATTTCAATTTCTCTCCAAATGTGTTTTATAATCCATTTTCAAGGGTCACATAAATGTTATTTTTTAAAATGTTTTTCAGAATGAATTCTTTGCCAACTTGTTTCCTCAATACTAACAGATGTCCAAAGACATTGTCTTAAATCACAACTAAACAATGCCAAATGGGGAAAAAATTATTGAGTCAACATAACAGAACTACCAAAAGAATCTCATGTCTGCTGGGATGATATATGCTAGATCTCTTTGAATACAAAGGTCCCATTGCAAGTTCTCCAAAAGCTTTCATTGAGCTTCCCACAAAAATCAATGTTTGATCTGTCTGTCTGTCTAAACAAGATGATGACAAAAGAGACAGTAAACTTTGTCACTGTAGGCGACTACTATATGCCACACATGTTAGATTTATTGTGTTTGCTATGTACTTCAGGCGCCAGTACTATACCCATCTTGCTATTCCCAGTATGTATTCTGCTTCACTGAAGATGGTTGATACACCTATTAAGGTGGCAGACAGCAGAAAAGAATGACTTTTGAGATACTATTGCTAAAAATATTAATGATAGGCCATTGTGTACTTAGTGCTCATATGTAAAGAAATACGAACACTGAATGTATGGTGAGCTGATTTGTCAATATCAGCTTTGGGAGGAATGTTAATCAGAGAAAGCTTTTTTTAAGTTAATATAGCATGAAAATAAACGTTTTGATGGTTTAGTAGAAGTCAGAGCACTTTGAGGTTACTACACAAGTTAGGCATTAGGATATATTGGGATCAATTAGCTTTTTCTTAATGGCTGTAAATGTGGCTTTCATAATACAAACTTGTGATATCTGTTCTGGTTTCCAACCTGACCACTACCTGCAAATGGGCAGGAGTGCCCTTTAAAACACTACCAATTGCGGCATATTGAAAGGACCAGCTTAGAAATTTGCTTCAAAATAAGCATTTTCTAAGTCCATTTATGGTAAATATCAGTGACAGAAGTACAAGGAAAACTTAAAGAACCTTTAACAAACTCAACATGGAAAACATTATTCACTTGGGCAAGAGCCAACAGAAACACAGTCATTTTCAAAAGGTTTTATCTGATACTTCTCACTAGATGAAAAATTCGATGTTCTGTACCTAAATTGCTGAGGGATATGATTATTACATCCCATCACACTAAAGAGCTGCTGTGAAAGAAACGAATGGAAACTTTGGGGGAAAAAACCCCCAGAAATCATGGGTGTTTTTCAATCAAGTATTTGGCATCTCTCTTAAGATGTAGGCCTACCTTTTATTAATAACATTTTTTTACATGAAATATAAAGGGCTGCTGTGAATAAAACATAAATGTTTTATTGTAGGCTACAATGTTTTTTGATTTAAAATTAGATTTAAAAGAATCCTGCATTTTAAGATCAATCTCAAGGTCAACCTTTCTGCAAAATACAAAATGTAAAGGATTGTTCTCTTACAACAGTAATTGTGATCTACAATAATTTCCATTGTAAATATGCAGAATGTAATCATAAATTGAACGGGAAATATTGTGGGAATCCTTCAATTGTGAAAGCCAGGATTGACAATTTGGGAACATTGCATGTTTCTCCTGTAACAGTTGTAATATGTTTTTGAATCTTAATCAGAAGTTTTAAGAAAGGGAGGGAGAAGTCTCCTGAGATCCACGTTCCTAAGCAAGCAATTGATCCATCTGGTAAGGTAATAGATTACCAGCAGGTGGGGATCTCTCTGCTGGAGAAAAGATGGGTAAATGATGAAATGTCCTTCAAATTACAAAAAGCTTTGATGCAGAGATTGTTTCCATTTGTGAGAGAGAGAATAATTAAAGGCCTTCAATACAAAATAGTAGTCAAGAAATCCAAAAAGGAATTCAGAAGAAATACAATGCAGAATGTTCTGTGTGCTTGAGCAAAGTGAGAAATGTTCCCTCACTTTGTGCTTACTTGGACAATTTCAGCATCTCTGGCTTGCCTTGCCTTTTAGCATATTGTCACTTAACTGGGACCTGACAGACACTCGGCATATTTGGGTTAACTTGTTTTTGTTCAGTGCAGACAGTTTGTCATGGATGGCAGTTCTGAAGCTTGAATGGGATAGACATGATGACGTATGGCACACTCCCAGTATGTGCCAGCAACTAATGGGGCTAACACACTACAAGTGCTTCAACCAAATGGCTAAGTCAAAAGGGAGCAGTCCTTAGAGGAATGAAGGAGGTCAGTGGTCAGTCAGGGATGCCACTGCATTCCACGAAGGCTGTTATTCAGTCTCAGTCTGAGAGGATGGTCATGATCAATTGGAGGCAGGATCTGGGAATCCATGTCCTTGCTGACTTAGGATTGGGCAATGGTCAGACTGCAGGTCCAGTTGTCCCAGTATGAGGATCAGAGGTAAGTTGTTCAGGGAGCTGTGGAGACCTCTGTCTGAGGGCTTGACTGTCATAGACGGGGCTATACGCACAAGTCTGACCAAGGGCTGGGCTATGGTCAGTCCTGGGTATGTGAGCAGTGATGATCTAGGGAGCTGATCAGAGGGTAGTCCATGTACTGACATAGAAAATGAGGAATGCTGGGGATGGGATGTAATATGCTATGACGGTGAGGGTGTAATGAAAGTGAAGGCAGGAGCAACTTCAAATATAAGGGTGGGATCTGACACGGAATACGGGGTACTCTGGGAGGGCAGGGAGATTTGCCTCACCGCCACCCTAACTTCAATGAGAGGAATGTGAATGGCTACACTGGGCATGGCAATGCAGTAAGCCAAGGAGGAAAATTTGGAAATATACACCCTAAGTTGGAAGGGGTCATGGGGTGCGTGGATGCAGATGGCGTTGACAGTGAGAGCAACACAAATGTTTCATGAAACTTTCAGGGAGGTATCTTGACTATATACATGTGGGCACCCAGGCTGCCTCTGGGCATTAGGGATGGCCAGTAATGATTTTTTTTAAAAATTCTCCTGCACCCTCTCCAATCCGTTCACAATACTTCAGCTGAGGTCTCATACAAGTTCAGCATTACTTCCATGCTCCTGTTCTCTTATGCATCTATTAATAAAGTTGAGGATTTTTTATTCTATTATATTTCTTATTAACTGCTAACCACCCTTGGTACTAACTTTAGTGGTATAATAACCTTTTCACTCTGGTCTCTCCTCCTCTTAGCTTCTGAGGTAGCACCTAAAATGTTTTAAATATCTGTATCTATATTTATATTGAGTCATAACATTTAAAACATAGATAAATCTTTTAACAATGTACTTCAGTCAGCCTAGTAACAATAAAATGTGTAAATCATGCATGCTAAATTAATAATAATGAATAATAATAATACATTCACATGCAGTTCCTCTCTATACTAGTTCAAACAGATTTTAGCTATTTTAAAAAAGACAAGAATATTTGTTCCAAGCACTTGCAATCATATAACTCTGTTAAAGCAGTAAGTGTTGTAAGAGGCTCCTGAGTCTCCTGTGGTACCCATGCCATTTACAAGAAAATGCACATCCCACTCTACAACTAATGGGGGCCAGGTTACATCCAGCAGACGTGTAGATGTTGAACAAAAGTGTACTGTTCTAAGTCTCAGGTCTACGTTAACACCAACGCACAGATCTTGAAATTGCATTGAGTTGAGTACTAACATATGGAATCTTAAAGATTTCATACTCTTCTTTGCTCTGTTATTTTGATGGATGCATTCACTTGATTATTGTAATTGAATTAGCTTCTGTATCAATCTGCCAGACCGAGGAGTTGTATTTAAATGCTTTAAACATCTGAGTAATAATATTTGCAAAATTTAACTGCAAGGCCTAAGAGCTAATTAATCAAAAGCGTAACAGGTAGAATCTTACAGGGACCTGAGCAAAGTGGGCTACAATGAGATTAGTGGCACAGTTGGGTGAGACATCCAGTGAGACTTGTTGCATCTTCTTTGCATTTGCCGAATAGTGAGATGGGTTTCTCACTACGCTTTGGAGAGTTGTCAAGTACAGGGAATTGTAACTAGTTAAATACTTTGTTAACACCACAACTTGCCTCAGTAATGCTCAACTTCCTATCTCAGCAAATGTGCTTGAACAACCTGGATGTTGAGAAATCTCAACACGGAAGTTAGAGCAGGTACCTGGTGACTCACTGTGAAGAGCCTTTGTGTTGCTCAGCACCAAACAACATCAGGACAGATCCACAGCCACCAGCCATGCACACCCCTAGTCCATCGGCATTTGCCAACCCCTCAGGACCATCATGGTTCCTTCTCTGATTCACTTGCAGGATGCTCAGGAACGCAGACCTGCAGTGAAGGTGCACTGGCCACAAGTCTTGAAAAGCTACTACTTGGAGATAGTGCGCAGGGACAGATACTCAGCTTACATCTGACAGTGGCAGAATCCTCATCTCGAGGCTGCTTGCTCTCTTGTTTGGCACTTGCTTCATGCCAACCTGCATGCTCACAGTATCCATGCCTTGCTGTGCCATGCCATGCCATGCCTGGTAGCACTTCAGTACTTCAGCCATACACAGAGGTTATCAGTGGTGCTGTACTGATGTATTTGTTTGCACAGGTACAGACAGATTGCTTGATGTGCTTTTCATTAAAGATGTGCCCAGGAAGGGATGTTATGTTTATGAATGGCTCACCAAGCCTCAATCTAACACCTACAGTATGTGCCACCTGCCTGCATGGCAAATACATTGCACATTTATTCAGCCAAATGGCCATGTGAGAAACTGGGTAAAAGTTAGCTTTCAGTTCATTGGGAGAGGGCCACTCACTGTCATGGGCACAGTCAGTTATGGTGCTATTAACACAGTGGGTAGGGGTAAGAGCAGACACGTCTAGAGGCTGCTAATGAAGGCAGTCAAAGATTTGGGTGAGTATAGTCCTGGGGGTCCATCCGTAGATTATTGAGTTTGGTGCAAAGAGGGCCTGGAGGGGCAGTGAGGGGATCATTGTCAAAAGACATGGGGTAATCCGGCTGGGGGAAGCAAAATCATGTGCAGAGGTGGGGAGAAGGACAGTAATGGGGGAAGCTCACTTTGTATGGAGTGTATGTGAAACATCATTGAAGGACATGATAGGCCAAAGGAGAGGAATCATTGGCAGTGACCTCCACAGGATGAGCGTAGAGGACCTGGATGGTAGTCATTAAGGTGAAATGTTAGTTTCAGATGGCAAGGAGGACAGTTGGAGGCAAAGTTCAATGTGGTGGGTTTTCTACATGAGGGAAAATGAGTAGAAATGTGATGTCAGGGTAGTGAGAGGTTAAAGAGGACTGGGGAATCTGAGGAAGGGTACCTGATGACCAGGTACAGCTGTTGTCCACTGTGAGCTATGTTCCCTACCATCACTTGCCATTCCCTGGATGTGAAATACAATTGGAAAATGTCTGGGCCAGGTCTGCAGCGTGGTAGAACCCTCACTGATTTTCACATTATTTTTATCTTTCATCAGTTTTGAATTGTGAGCTTTGGGACAACTTGTGGTAAAAGGAAAGGAACAGACTGAACAAGATTTGCTTATTTGTGAGGCCAGTCCTGGAGATTACCGATTGTGTCTTAATTTAGAAGGTTCTAAGAAACACAGAAACCTCCATGAAAAGTGTTGTATTTAAACAGATATTAGAAGTTGGTCATTAATGAGGTCGGTACTTGGGAATTGGTTCTGGCAAGTCTGGAAGAGACACTATGTTCAAACGGATGGCAGTTTTGAATGGTAATGGTGGCCTCAGGAGGAGTTGATCAATCTATCAAGGTGGAACCAGAATTTATGGGGTTTTTTTTAACCTGTGTTTTCTGAGAGATAGTCTGGACTGCTGCTGAGACAGCATGAAGGTATGAAAGCTCCCTACCTAATCTGCTAGACCAGCTTCCAGAAGTTCAAAGAGTAAAACATTGAGTTAACCGTATTACTGCATTTGTCTGGGTGAACCGAGGAGGTGATCCTGAAAAATGTTTCAGAAATAAACAGCTAAGGAGTCCACATTTATACCTGTGAAACAGAAGTGGCTTTCATGATGTGAAGTATTCTGACTAGTTTTCTTATTTTCTTTTATTAATATACTTCCAGTAATTGTTTGAAGGGGTTAAACAGTATAATTTTGATAGGTGGGTAAGAGCATTAAAGTTTAAGAATACTTATGATGCTCTCAGAGAAATTATTCTATTCAAAGGATTTAAAACTTTCTTCCCTTCTATAATTAGAACTCATACAGAAGACCAAAGGGTAGCAATAGCAAGACAAGCAGCTATAATGGCTGGTAATTATGAACTAATCCATAAAACTTTATTTCCATCACCACAAGAACTTTAAGAAAAATAAGGAAGTGGAAGGAAGGCAGATAGTCAGGGTGCTGAATGAACAGTAAGGAATACCCCAAGAACAACTCCTCAGATTAAAGAGGAAATTGCTAAAGGAGGAGGTGATGTTTGGAAACATAAACATTTATAATGTAATAAGGTGGGCAGTTGTGTTTGGAATGTTGGAACTTACGAGGTAGACTCATGAGGCTGTTAGGCATTGTTAAAATGAGTCAGAGAAAGGAAGACAAAAAGACAATACCAGAGACCAGGTTGTAGCTCTGACTATAACAAAAAGGCTGGAGGCAAATTCTGTCATTTGTAAAAGAAGCTGTCAGGTAGATGAAAGGTATGCAGGATTCTTGTCAAAAGGAATGGTGGTCAAAAAGTTGGCAAGTTGAGTATAAGGTAGGAAAATGTGAAGTTGTCATTTTTTAAAGGGTGAACAAAAGTAAAATATTATTTAACTGGAGAAAAACTACAGAAAGCTGCAAAACAAAGGGACATCCAGGTGCTTGTGCGCAAAACACAGAAAGGTGCAGTAGATAATCAACAAGGCTAACAGAATGTTGGCCCTTATTCCAAGGAGATTGGAGTATAAGAGTAGGGAAATCTGACTGCTAGTGAGACTATATCTAGAGTACTGTGAGCAATTTTGGTCCAATATTTAAGGAAATATATAATTTCATTGGAGGCTATTCAGAGAAGGTTTACTAGGATGATCCCCAGTATGGAAGGATTGTCTTACGAGCAAACATTAAACATGTTGGGGCTGTACTAACTGGAGTTGAGAAGAATGAGAGGTGATCTCATTGAAACATAAGATTCTTAAGGGGCAACTTCCTCTGGCAGTTCATTCCATACACGTACCACCCGCTGAGTAAAAAAGTTGCCCTTTAAGTCTCTTTTATATCTTTGCCCTCTCACCCTAAACCTATGCCCTCTAGTTCTGGACTCTCCCACCCCAGGAAAAAGACTATCTATTTATCCTATCCAGGCCCCTCATGATTTTATAAAACTCTATAAGGTTACCCCTCAGCCTCCGACACTCCAGGGAAAACAGCCCAAGCCTATTCAACCTCTCCCTACAGCTCAAATCCTCCAACCCTGGCAACATCCTTGTAAATCTTTTCTGAACCCTTTCAAGTTTCACAACATCTTTCTGATGGAAGGAGACCAGAATTGCATGCAATATTCCAACCAATGTCCTGTACAACCGCAACATGACCTCCCACCTCCTGTACTCAATACTCTGACCAATAAAGGAAAGCATACCAAACGCCTTCTTCACTATCCTATCTACCTGCGACTCCACTTTCAAGGAGCTATGAAACTGCACTCCATGTTCTCTTTGTTCAGCAACACTCCCCAGGACCTTACCATTAAGTGTATAAGTCCTGCTAAGCTCTGCTTTCCCAAAATGCAGCACCTCACATTTATCTAAACCAAACTCCATCTGCCATTTCTCAGCCCATTGGCCCATCTGGTCAAGATCCTGTTGTAATCTGAGGTAACCTCCTTCGCTGTCTACTACACCTCCAATTTTGGTGTCATCAGCAAACTTACTAACTGTACCTCTTATGCTCACATCCAAATCATTTAAATATATATGATGAAAAGTAGTGGACCCAGCACCGATCCTTGTGGCACTCCACTGGTCACAGGCCTCCAGTCTGAAAAACAACCCTCCAACACCACCCTGTGTCTTCTACCTTTGAGCCAGTTTTGTATCCAAATGGCAAGTTCTCCCTTTATTCAATGAGATCTAATCTTGCTCATTAGTCTCCCAATGGGGACCTGTTGAGGGGATAGATTTACTTCTGGGTAGTGATTTGGCTGGACTACAGATAGTACCTTCTCCAATAATTACAAAATGTCCAAAGGATGTACAAAAAAACGGAACAGTTACAGGAACAGGTTTTTTGTATCATTTATGGGAACCAAGGCAGTGGTTAAACGAAATCCATCAGTGAAGATTGATGTGACACCAACAACTGAAAAGACAGTTGAAACTTGCCTAAAAGTTGAAGATAATCCAGATGGAGCATATGGTATGATGTACCTAGTTACAGCACCAAAAAACAAGTAATTGGCACAGTCATCTCATACTGAGGTAGAGAGCGGAGGAGTTCCAGAGTGCTATTATCAAAATAACCATGTGCTGATACGGAAGTCGTGACCTCTTCATAGAACTGCAAATGAAGGATAGTTTGTTGTAAAGTAGTGAGTGATAATGCCCAGTTGTTATAGGGAGATATTTTAAGTAGCATATGAGATTCCCACGGCACAACATGTAGGGTTTCAAAATCCTTTGGTATTTTACTTGGCCAATACTGCATAACAGAATGGTGCAGTTTTGTACAAGTGTCATACTTGCTAAGTTGTAGGTAAACCTCAACATGTGATTAAACCAGCACCCCAGATTCTTGTACTGGTTTTTGAGGAACCATCAATCAATGTACTAATGGATTGTGTCATACCTTACCCAAATCAAAAACATGAAATTAATTTATCCCAGTGGATATGCCTACTTAATTTCCAAAGGCTATTCTTATAGGAACAACCAAAACTAAAGTGATGCAAGAACTGACTCAGTTTTTCATTCATTAATTCAATTCAGCTTCATTCAAAGAATATCAGGACAGATGCATGAGTAGGTGGGGAGCAGTGGGATACAGGTGCTTAGGAATTGAACAATAAGTTTAGACGGTGGATTTGGATCGGCAAAGGCTTTGAGGGCTGAAGGTCTTGTTCCTGGGCTGTAAATTTTCTTTGTTCTTTGTTCTTATTATGACATACCAATTGAACTACAGTTTGATCATGGATCAAACCTTACTTCAAAATGTTTCAAAGAGATCATCAGTAGTTTAGGGACTAAACAGTTGAAATTGGCTGCGTGTCATCCACAGACCCAAGGTGCCTTGGAGAGGTGTTGCCAACTCACAAAACCATGATCAAAGCTTATTGTTATGAAGATTAGGACAAAGGGTTAGATTTTCTCTTATTTGAAAACCAGAGATTCTCCAAATGAATCTACAGGCTTCAGCCCATTCAAGTTATGGCCATAAAATAAGACCATTAGAATTGATTACAGATAAATTATTAAGCCACAAAAATGAATTTTCAATGTTCGAGTATGTGTCCACATTTTTCAAAAGGTTAACAGGAGCATGTAGAGTTGCACAGGTATATCTAAAACTTCACAAAGCAAGCTGAAGGTGTGGGCAGATAGATGTATGACAATACAAAATTTTAAACCAGGGGATGAAATTTTGGTACATTAAAGGCAAAATTCAGTTATCCCTACAAAGTAATTAAAGGGGTTAGTCAGGTAATATATTTAATTGATACACTTGGTAGTAGGAAAAAGAATTGATCATGCCATGTGAACATGTTCAAACAGTACTATTGTTGAGAAGTCAATGGGAATGTACAGGCATGTTATGCATCCTTCTCTATTACATTTAACTACAAGAAAGAAGGGTGAGATCCAAACAGAACCAGACAGTTCCCAAAGTGAACTTTCTACTTCAAATTCAGTGATCCTATAGAATTTAGACACTGTATTTTATGTCTGGAGGAAGATCAACAAAGATTGCTCGGGAAAAATGCAAGCAAAGATATATTTGGATATACCACATTAACTGAACATTTACAATTTGAATTCACTAAAACAAAACACATATTGGTTAAAACCAGAAAAACACGCCAAAGTAACAAAGAAAAATTCAATACATGTAGGAGAATCAATTGATTGAACCAAGTCAGAGTAATTGGGGTTCTCCAGCAGTATTGGCTCCTAAACCAGATGGTTCAGTTAAATTATTTGTAGACTACAGGAAATTGAATGCAGCCACAAACTTGGATTTGTATGTATTACCAGACTAGAAAGTTGCATTGATATAGGTGGTAGTGCATTATTCTTACCTAAAATTGATTTGTTAACAGGATATTGGCAAGTAACACTGACAACTCATGCTAAAGAAATATGGATTGGACCAATGTTGCGTTATGTCATTTGGATTTAAGAATGTGCCAGCCATACTTCAATGATTAATGAATAAAGTTGTAGTCAAAATGCCTAGTTGTGTAGTCTACATGGATGACATTATTGTACATAATGCTATATGGAAGGACCATATAGAGCAGTTAGAAAACTTGTTTACACATATACAGTCAGCCGGGTTGGTGTTAAATCTAACAAAAAGTGACTTTGTAAAAGCCAAAGTATCGTACTTAAGGCATGTAGTGGAAGAAGGACAGGTATCACCCAAAACAGCAAAGGTAGAAGCTATACATCACCTTCCTACCCCTTAAAACAAAACAGGAGATAATGTGATTCTAGGGAATGTGTTAATTATATCGAATGTTTGTAACGGACTTTAGTACAGTAGCCAAGCCTTTGATTAATTGGCTATGTAAACAAATTAAAATAGTATGGAAAGCTAAAAATAAATTTTAATGTATGAACCTTTCTTAGCTGCACCTAACTTTAACAAACCATTTAAATTAGAATAGATGCTGGTGACTTTGGAATTGGAGCTGTACTCTTGCAGAAATTGAATAGACCTCAATGAAAATACCTCACAATTGAGAAAGAAGCATTTGTGGTTTTAATAGCACTTCAGGTCTTTTGATGTTTATATTCAAAGTGGACACTTTGAAATTGTCATTTTATGGACCATAATCCCCTCAGATTCATTGATAAATTTAAAAGATTTTTCAGATGGAGCTTAGATAAGAAAAATTGAACATATTTCTGTTCAATGTAAGAAAGAAAATGTAACTATTGATGCATTATCCCAAATGTAAATGGTTGCAGATTTAATTACATGATCAAGAAAGTTGAATAGTAAATAAGAATCTGGTGGGAGGAAGAATGAAGGGTTGAGTTTTGTGTTTTGTTTGTCATCTAAGTGTTACTAACCTTTTTTTAAATGGCATTTCATGTTTTGAGGGTGGAGGCACATTAGAACCCTCACTGACTTTTCATTTATTTTTATTTCCATTCTTTTATCAATTTTAAACTGTGAGCGGGAAATAAGTTGTGGACTTGGGACAACTTGTGTTAAAGGGAAAATAATGTACCAAACAAGACTTATTTGTTTGTGAGGCCAGGCTAATAGCAGATTAAGCCTTGATTTAAAGGGATTCTAACAGACATGGCACCCCATGAAAAGCATTGTGTTTAAACAGATAGCAGAAAATGGCTATTAACAAGGTTATTGGTTCTGGCAAGTCTGGAAGAGACCCTATGTTTATACAGATGGCAGTTGTTGTATGGTAATGGAACCTTGAAGAGTCAGTCAGTCTATCAGTGTGCAACTAGAATTAATTTCTTTTTTGAAATATGTTTTCTGAGACTGGTGCTGAGACAGCATGATGATTTGAAAGCCTCCTGCCTCATTTACTAGACCAGTTTCCAGAAGCTCAGAGTAGAATGCCGAGTTAGAAATATTGCTGTCTTTGCCTGAGTGAACTGAGGAGGTGACCCTGATTAATGTTTCAGAAAACAGCCAAGGGGTCCACATTTCTACTTGTGAAACCACACATCATGAAAGCCATTTCAGTAATCTGGCCAGTTTTATTTTTATTTTTCCCTTTAATGGTATTTGTCTGTCTGTCTGTCTTTTGTGTAGGTGGGGTCTGAACACAAATGTTTTCTGGTTGAAAGAATAGGCACTAATCAATTTACCATGTTTTTTAAAATTTTCTCTCCACAAAAGTCATTGTGTCTTTACTAAATAGTTAAGTCTTCTGTTTAAATATAAAACAGGTTTCTGCAAATTTAATATTTGCAAAGTCTGGAGCTGGTTATCAAAAGTCTGAATAGGAACCATGGGAGTGATTATTTTGGTGTCTTCGATGGTTTAATTTTACTGTGTATGAATACAGAGGTAAAAAGGCTGATTTAGTTTGATTATCTGTCTCTGTGTGCGAAAGTGTGAGATCTTCATCTACCGGCCACAAGGACATAATGGGGCAAATACATGAAGTGCACATTTGCAAATACCAGCTCCACTTTATTTGTAATCACGTCTTTGCCCAACTGAAAGGCAAACGGAGTGAACATGCTCAGGCTTCAAATGCTGGTCAATAGCAAATTGCACCAGGACCTGGGTATTTGGGAATCTAACACTGTTAACTCAGTGATGCAGAAATTAGTGACAATGATTTAAAAGGAGCTGAATGATTGCCAAAGCTTCCCATAATTTGTGAAACACTGAAGGGTGCTCATCAAATATCATTTAAGGATAACAATGGACTCTACAGAAGGCAATGAGAAGTTGAATGATTGATGTTGGTCTCGGATGGAAAGAGGGTTGGAGCATAGCAGACACTTGCATTTTCACATCATCCTTTAGCCACTCAGCCAACATGGTAGCTTCACCATGGTTTGACCAGTGCCATGGTGGAACAGATCATGTTCCTCATGCTGCTGTTCAGCTGCTTGGACCAGTCTGAGGAAGGGTCTCCAATACAGTTCAGACAGACTGTGCCACACCCTCTGTCCAGGGGATTAGGCAATGAGATGATGTGATAGTCACTGTGGAACCTAGTGAATGGGAGTAGTCTCCAAGAATGAGAATGAGGACATTGGGGAAGAAGAAGCTCTCTTTGTGCTTAGCAATGTTCTGCTGCTTTAGGCACTACAAGGCCAGCAGGCACTGACTGACATGGATTCAGTAGAGGAGAGCTGGATGCAACTGACCATCATAGAATGTAAAATAATTGTTAGTTACACTGGCAGCATTTGGTTGGCATTGTGGGGTGAACTGCAGCCTCTAATAGTATTGCTTGTGTTAGCTTTTGCTGGCTGGAATTAAGAGCTCATGTTTGGAATTGCCCAGTAATTTGCCTGTAGGTGATGTTGCCTTACTGAACAATGACAAGCTGTGAACCTCCAGTGGGCACTGGGCACAGAGTAGTGGCAACTGTAGAGAAAGTGTTTGGATGGGATCTAGCTAAGGATGGTAAACTGTGTGATCTGGTGGTTAAACAGTGACTCGAGTGAGAGAATGGGGTTTATGTGCAAGGGAGTATCAACTGTGCTGGCTATGAACCACAAGCGGTATGGCTTCATTACTGACATGCCACTACATTGCCCATAAAGGACAATGCCAGATTGTGTATCTGAACAAGTATTGGCAATGGTCTTTTAAAAATGGTGCATTGAGGGATGGCAATCTTTCAGTGGTAAGATGGGACTAGAATTTGACTAGAGAGGACATCATAGGGATCGAGTAAGTACTTAATGATGTGAGTGTGGTAAGATTTGATAATAAAATTCCCTCAGTCACAAATGGCGAAACCCACTAGAAAGCTTGATGCAATTCTCACTTATCCAAAAAAACTGCAAGATTCAGCCCATCAGTGCAATCTGAGGATAATCACAACCCCAGGCACAACTTATATTTGTGAAAATGCCTGTTCAATTTATTCTTCTGCTGACACAGCAGAACAGAAACATTTCTGAAAAATATATCTTAACAGCCAAATTTATAATATTTGTCCTTTAATTAGTAACGGCAGAACTTTGTAATTGCACAATACCACGTACGTGACTTCTATTTTGTTTGGCCTGAAGCTTCACTTCCATATCACTGGTTATTGGTGTGGCTAGACTGAATTATTGAACTGGTTGAAAAAATGCATCCGTACAGCTGGATTCTACGCAAATACAATTTGTTATATTTGGAAAACTGTATTGTTTTAGCTGTTTGGAAGTTTTTACTGTTGTAAATAGACATCTGTTTTGTATAGTCAGTTTATCCTTTTTTATTTCTCGCTACTACAAGGAGTAATTGATACCATCAATTCATTCAAGGGGAAGTTAGATAAATTCAATTCTTTTCTCCTTCATGTTTTTATGTTAAAAGAGTTAGATAAAGCAGGTTGGGGAAGGTTTACGTGGAGCATTATTATGAGTATGGGCAAACAGCCTATTTCTGTGCTATATTTTCAATATAATTCTACATACAGTTTTTCCCAATGTTGGGACAAATGTAACACTGGTGAATTGAATATCTATATCTATAGAACTAGAATCTGCCTAGGTTATGATTATATATTTTTATGGTAAAAGCTCTTTAACTTCATTTTGTATGTAGTCTGTCAACAATGAGAAACCTAGATCAATAAGTTCAAATCCCACCAGGATGGATTTTAAAATAGATTTTAAAAGTCAGGTGACTTGTCTGTGGCAAAATAAATAACCACGATGACCTGCTTTGTATAAACAAAAGTTCATTAATGGTCTTCAGAGAAGGAAGACAACCACATTAAATAAACTATTCCAAAACATTAGCAGAGACAGTAAAAGGGAAGGTCCACACCCACCATCTCAAAACAACTGGGCATCTGTGATAAATCTGACCTGGCCGAGAATAAGACATAGAACTTAGGAGCAGAGGTTAACCATTGATGCCTTTGAGTCTGTTCTGCCAATCAATGGCTGGTCTGACTGTGGTCTCCATTCCACTTTCCTGTCTGACCCCCATAATCCTTGGCTGCCTTGATGGATGTGTGTCCTACCCTAAAATATTAACCACTGATAAAGAATTCCTCAAACAGGAGAGCCTGCCTGAATTTAAAACGTGGATTGCAAATTTTACATCTGTACAGAGGGTAGAGTTTCTGATAACAATACTTCTTTGGTATTTACATTTGTGCCTTTTCAAGTATTAGTTATGCTGTGTTGATGAGAATTGTTCAAATTTGACTCTGATATGAAGGAGACCAGGAATTGCTCAGTAAAGAATTTGAACTGGGACATAGTGTTATGGTTGCTAAGTGAATAAAATAACCTTAAAAAAACTGACAGAAATTCAGTCTGGGTTTGTCTGATCGTCAAGCAATGTTCTATTTGTTGAGGTGCAAATTTCAGTTTAAACAATCAAAACCATCTGTGTTCCTTTATTTTCACGTTTTCTTCCATGATTTCAAAAAAATGTTGGAGGGCAAGGGGCCCATATGTTGCAACAGCTTCCATGTATCAAGAATTTGTTCTTTTAAAGGACATTTGGATGGAATTTAAAGATAAAATTCAAACAGTGATGTGCTGTTGAGTGTTGATAGCTCATTTGGCAATGCATGTTATGCTTGGATCATGATTATACAAGGTCAGGATATTGAAATCGCTAATTTATAAAATCAACGGATCTTCAATCTGTCAAATTAAAGTCTCAACAATTCAATCTATATGAAAACAACAGAAAACAAAATGTATTATTTTTATATTGGTGCATTTTCTCAACTGCATTATTATCTGCTTGTGGAACTGTGTGAGCAAATTGGCTTTATTGTCTGTCCAAAATCAGTCAGGAAGTCTTGATCTTTTGATGTGTTGTGCTTGGATGAGAAACATTTCGAAAGGAAGTGAATGTGGATGGTCTAGTATACTCAAACTGTATTCTTGAAGATTTTGGCTCCTTCCTCCTATAAACAGCAATGTGTTATAATCAAAAACATTCACTTTTATGTGCTGACCCAAATATTGCTGAACAATTGCTCAGGCTGTCATCAAGTCTTCGTTGAATCAGTACTTCCTCTAGCTAAACACTGGTATTACCATCCTTCCAATGTGTGACCTCTACCACTTTGAAAATCCAGGGCAGCAGCTGAGAGGGAACACCACCACTTGCAAGTTCCCTTCTAAGTCACATGTTATCGGATTTAGGACGTTATTAGTATTTGCTCATTTTCACTGGATCAAAATTTTGTAACTCCCTTCTTAACAGGCCTGTGGGTGTTGCTGCATCCTCAAAATTGCAGTGGTTTAAGAGGCAGTTCACCCCCACTTTCTCAATGCTGGCCTAGCCAGCGATGTTAACATTGTGTGAAAGAAAGTCAGAAATATGCCAAAGCCTCATTAACTCAATTTCAAAGCTAAGACCATAAGATGTAGCTGCAAAGGTAGGCCATTTGTCCCATTAAATCTGCTCCACTATTCGTGTCCTCCTTTGCTGTTTCATTTCATCCTTTGTTTCATCTGATGTTTTAACAAAAATCTTTCCCAATTCTTTCAGGTGTTAAGAAATGAAACCTCCAGCAACTCGTACACAAATGACAAATCCCTTGATCTTTCTGTCCTTCACTTCACACTGACTTCTTTGATTCTTACCTCTCACAATGCCCTCAGATCTTTTTGTTTGATATTGAATGATGAGTCCTTACTGAATGACACCAAACATCAAGCCATGGACTAGCACTGTCACTGACCTCATCTTCTCCAGAGGTTTTCCCTCCTTGCTTCTAACCAGTTCCCAAAACCTCAAACAGCTCATTTCAACCCACATAGAGGACTACCAAGGTGGACCTATCCTTTAAGCTTGCCCCTGCTCATTTCCCTTGGTCCATGCTGTCCCCACCCACATTTGTGACTCTGATTCTCTCTGTCTCAATTCTCACTTTCTAGGCTGTAACAACCTCCTCTACAATCTCCTCTCCTCTCCCTGCATCCTCCTGGAACAGAGGCCAAGCAATTTCTACTGAGCACTACTCTCTCCATCTGGCTAAATGTACTATCAAATAAAAAAAAACTGTGGTTGCTGGAAATCAGAAATAGAATTTGTTCTCTCATTGATCAATTTCTCTTTTAACTCAATTCAAATGAAAAGTATTGCTGTGTGGGTTCTAGTTCTGCCAGGTTTTTTAGTGGGGTGTCCGGATCATAAGTTGTTTCAGATACCTCACCTCACTGCTTTACTAGTACAATGATGACTGCATCATTACCATTCCCTACTTCCACTCTGACTTTCCATCCTTCTCTCATCTCTGCAATAGTGCATTCCTGCCTCTTTAATTCTTTTCTTCAACTTCCTTGTCTCCATTGCCAAGAATATGTTCTCAACAAATATCAATTATAATTCCTCTGCATCCCACAGCTACCTCAATGACATATCCTCATGCAGACCATGTCTGAGGAATCGATTCTGTTCTCCCAGTTTCTCTGCTACATTGGAACTATTCTGATGATACAACTTCCTGTACAAATGCCTCTGATTTGTCTTTTTTCTCTAACAGTAAATGGGGGTCCAGAATTAAAGAAAATCCAGAGAAGATATTTGAAGTGTATGCTAAAGTAAAGCATCCAGACTCCAGTGGTTCAGGTACAGTATTCACTTTTTTGATTACTCAGTTGTACCTTATTTGAAAGTAATATATTGGAGAAGGTAGTTTAAGCTGTTTTCCATAACTGATGGTTGGAAGTTCAAAACTTGATGGCATTCAAGCGTATTTGCAACTTTTTACATTCACCGTTTGTTAGATGCGAATTTCAAAATTGAAATGCCTAGTGCTTGAAACAAATTATTCCCTGAGGCTGGATACCCCTTCATCTTCCAACTATCTTGCTGGTGAGGCCTCTTTTGGAATACTACATCAATTCTGGTCTACCTTCTATAGGAGAGATGTTTTTAAACTTGAAAGAGGTCAGAAAAGCTTTACAAGGGTGTTGCTGGAATTGGAGGATTTGAGCTATAAGGAGAGGCTGAATAGGCTGAGGCTTTTTCGCCTGGAGCATCGGAGGCTGAGGGGTGACCTTATAGAGGTTTATAAAATTATGAGGGCATGCATAGGGTAAATAGACAAGGTATTTTTCCCAGGGTATGTGAAGTCCAAAACTACAGGGCATAGATGTAAGAGAGGGGAAAGATTTAAAAGGGACCGGAGAGAGAACCTCTTCACCCACATGCAGTGCATGTATGGAATGAGCTGCCAGAGGAAATGGTGGAGGCTGGTACAAATACAACATTTAAAGGTCACCTGGATAGGTACATGAATAGGAAGAGTTTAGAGGGAAGTGGGTCAAATGGTGGCAAATGGAGCTAAATCAGTTTAAGATACCTGGTCGGTGCAGATGAGTTGGACTAAGCATCTGTTTACGTGCTGTTTAACTCTGACTGTATGACTCCACCTTGTTTGACAGGGCCTGACAGTGTTCAACACATTTCCTGCACCACTTCTGTCATCCATTATCCTCCCTCCCAGACCAGTGTCGCCTCCTCTTTTATCCTTATCTTCCAACATTCCATTCTTCACATTTAATGATTCATCCTCTGCCGTTTCTATCAACTTCAGTGTAATTCTGGGAGAAATTTTGTCTTCCTCTATTTTATTCTTTCAGAACCTGCAGAGACACCCCCTCAGGTCCATTTCTCTATTGTACCCTTGAGCCAGTCAGTGTCTTTCCATTCTTGTAGTATTATAAATATTATACTGAAATATATTCCACTTCACTCTACATTTGTTTGGGAATGGCAGAGAGGGCCAGTTCAATCAAGAATGTTTTGGCTTTTCTCTGGTTTACAGTATGATTGATCAAGTTCATAAAGTTCTATGTTGGTCGTGAATGTCATGCACACATTACCATCTGGTCATTCTCATTCACATGATTGTGGATAAGCTATCCGTCCTCAAGGCTGAGAAGGGACCAGGAGTGCAGGAGATGCATCCAAGGGAATTGAAAGAAGGGAGAGTGGAAATTGCAGAAACACTGGCCATTATCATTCACTCAGTCTTAAGGGTGGTGCCAGAAGATTGAAGAATTACAAACTTTATGACCTTCAAAAACGATTTAGATGTTGTTTTTATTGTCATGTGTAATCAAGTACAGGAATAGAGGAGTACAGTAAAAGGTATACAAAGTCGCCATTCTCTGGTGCTATCTTATTAAACAAAAGACAGGATTAAAAATAGAAACAAAACTGAAAGAAACAGCAAAAACAAAAGGAAACATCCAGATTACTCCCCTGCCTCCGCTATGAATCTCACTGCCAGAAAAACAAAGTCACAAAGTCCATCCCTCAGTCTACGAACACCCAGGTGCCTCAAGTCCCCACACATTACCACACCCAGGACACCAGCACTTCCACCGTCGGATATCCAGACCCAGCCATGTCCTGGAATTGTGCCGCCACCGCTGGAACCGTGTCGCCATTCCTCAATGCCAACTAGCCTCCATCGATATCGTCATCACCATGAGTCCAGGCTGGGCCGATCTTGGAAATGCAGCCGCTATTGTAGCTGCCAGGTTCTGAACTGGGCTCAAACTCTATGCTGGGCCTACCACGCTGAAGAACAGCCTCATTCCGACTTACATTGCCTGTCCTGACATCACTATTTCAGTAAAGAAACCCGTCACTGCCAACCCCCAGGAAGGAACTGCTCCCACTGCTACTGATAATCTGCAGGATCCCTACCGCTGCTGCCAACACTCTAGGAAGGGGACTGCACCCACTGACAAAGGAAAGAAAAATAGAGCAAAAATAGAAGAAAGAGAGAGGAGAAAAGAAAAAAGAAAGGCAGATGGAAACAGATGAGTTGGGCTCAGGAACTGGACATGAACATTGCTACTCCACTGCCACCATCTTGACTGCTGTTAGAGTCCAGACAATTTGCAGCAGTGGAATAACTTCTAGAAACAATTATTCAGGATAGAATCACTAGTCACATGGAAAATGTGGCTTAATCAAGGAGAGCCAGCATTAATTTCTTAAGAGAAAGCCATGTTTAACTAACCTGCTACAGTTTTGTGATGAGGTAATGGAGAGGGTTGATCAGGGCAATGCTGTTGATGTGCTGTACATGAACTTCAAAAAGGTAATTGCTACAGTGCCCCACAACAGATTTGTGAATAAAAAAGAAAGCAGCAATATGGACACAGAATTAGTTGATTGATCTCAAAAGGAGAAAGTGAGGTCTGCAGATGCTGGAGATCAGAGCTGAAAATGTGTTGCTGGAAAAGCGCAGCAGGTCAGGCAGCATCCAAGGATCAGGAGATTCGAAGAAGGGCTTATGCCCAAAACGTCGATTCTCCTGTTCCTTGGATGCTGCCTGACCTGCTGCGCTTTTCCAGCAACATATTTTTCAGCTCTGATCTCAAAATATGGAGATGTTTAATAGGTATTATTTTGGGTCTGGTGAAAGATTTGGGTTTGGGGTCCTGGCCTTTCCTGACACATTAATAATCCAGATTCTGGTGTACATGGACAACTTTAAAGTTTGCAGATAATACAAAACTTGGAGGAAACTCCGAGGAACTCCAAAATTGTCGTCTTGTTTCCACAGTGGACTTTTCTGATCTTTGTACCTTGTGCTGAGATTTGCCACAGAAATGTAGCAGGGTAAAACCTGGACATACATAAAAACCTCTGCTTTTAGAAAAGAGCAGAGATATGCATCATCTTCCTGTTAACAATACCAACATTCAAACGATCAGCCAGACATGTTTAATATGCATGTTTGCGCAGAGATGGAGTGTGCTTTCACTCAGCAAGACTGCCTTCTGGTAAACACCTGTCTTAGCATTCATGCTTTGTGGGAGTCAGTTTGGACACTGGTTACTGACTTACACTGTCACCTTTGTGTCTGTGACCATCTGAACAATGTTACTGTTAACTCAAAAATGATAATATAAATGTATCTTACTGTTAACTCAAAAGTGATACAAGTATAACTGTACCTTTAGGCAACATGTTCTAATCTCAATCCATAATAACAGTGCTAATAATCTTCAGGTTTTAGGATAACATTGTTTACAGCTTTTAAGTCACCTTGTTGTACATCATCCTTAAACTTTGTTTTATTTCTATGCTATTTTTAATAATCTGTATATTAGGGCTTCATGCTAATGATCGAATGAGTCACACTTACTAAATATACTTAAGAAAATAAACCGTTTAAGGTACCCTGTCTTTTATTACTTAAAATTAATAAAAATGGGAATTTAAAGAGTAGCAACTTTAGTCTCACTGTCTATATATGTAGGTACATGTACATAGTGTGTGTGTGTATCTATATTCATTTAGAGAGATAAATCTGATTAAAAAGAAATTAATAGATTCATCTGAAAGTTATTTTGTGATCATAGCTAAAATACCTTTTTAATTTAAAACATCATCATTGAAACAGTGATGAAAAGAATTCCAAATAGAAGTATTAAGAAGCTAATACTGGAATCTCTTGATAGAATTTCAGAGCTGGAATTGTACAGTTCCAGTGCTATTGTCCAGGCTTCTAAATGTAACAGATTGGTTTTACATAGCTTTCAGGTAATTCCTCTTCCCTAAATTCTCAATTAAACCAAAAGAAACAAAAAAAAATTCATATCATTGTGCATAAAACAATTTTCTGGGAAAGAAGTAGACAGGAAACATTATGGGCTGAATCTTGCTTTCTCGCCTGCCAGTTTCATCAAGTTTCCTGGGAGCGTTCACTCCATGAGCCCTTCTGCTTGTTCCACCGCATCTTGTGAAACTCACCCCGTTAACTACCTACTCCACCCCTATGGTCTCCTTTTATCCTAGTTTCATTCTATCACTTGCTATACCCCAGAACAATTCACTGCTGCCAGGGTATTCCAGAATGAATAGCATATCTGGCATTTATACCAGGATTTTGTGCAACCTGAGAAGCACTATTGGTCTAGAGCTGCCCTACATGATTCCTGATGTTTGTCCTGGGGATTTGAAAGTGCTGATGGTCAGGTGGTGCGGAGGAATGTGCCCTCCTCTCTAGGACCAACAGAGGAGGCCACAGCAGTGAACTGGGTCAGTGCAGCTTCAGCCATTGAGAGAATGTACAGCACTGTGGGATGAAGTCCAATGTCCTTCTCCATTCTTACAGGGTAAGTGCCCCATCTTCTTTTCAATACCTCACACTCATTCTGTCTCTGCTACCATACCCTTCTCCCACTAAGGCACATGCTCTATTGTTCTCACTGTTGGCCACACATCTTCCCTCACTCATTCCCACTCACTCCAGCCCTCAAAGTCATTTACTTTGCTTGTCTTCTGTGCTGCCTACTCACTCGCTTGGGACACCCTTCCCCCATCTGTCCCAAAAGTTACAACTGTGCCACCCATTTTCTTCTCCTTTAACATATGCCTCTCTCTCCTTCCAGAAAGAATATAGCCCACAATAGAGCATAAAGGATTGACAGGTGGTGGACTGCCAACATTTGGCTTCTCACCCCTCATGAGAAGACCCTGTCTCTGACCGTCTTGAGCAGCTGACCATGTCCAAACTCCTGGATTGATATTAGAGACTCACTGTGCTGAGACCTCCTGAGTGAAAGATAACTCTTTGACTTCACTGATGAATACTGACAACCATGACAAGCTTCCTGGCTTTGTGCTTTTGCTAAGCTGCAAGGCAATACAGAAGTTCTGTGATCCTGGTTTGTCTGGCTGAGGGGCAAGGCACACAAGGGCAAGGCAAGGCAGGAATGTTGTGAGTATCCAGGTAGATTAAAAGTATATGGGTGCTAAGAGAGAAGATGAACAGATTAGTCCTGTTTAGTTCAGCGTGTATGTCCCTGAGGACACAGTAACCTTTCTGCACCTTACAATGATATTTGTCATTGTAACCTGAGGTGCAGTATTGAAGTGCAGGAGCTTCCTGTAAGTGGATCGGAGATGTGTCATAAGACTTCTTGGAACCCCATGGACATGGAGTACCTGTGGATGGTGCCCATGGAGCATGCCCTGAGATGTTGTGCGATGACCAACATGGAGGCTCTTCACAGTCAGCAGTGAGCTGCAGTTGCCAGCTACCCATTCCAACTTCCAAGTCATGATTTGTTGACATCTAGTTTGCTCATCGCAGATGGTAAAATAGAAAGCTGCTTTTAAAGAAGTGAGATCTGCAGTTAACAAGTTCATTTAACAAGCAATGATCCCATATAACAGGCAATCTACCGCTACCTAAAGGACAAGCTTCTCTTGATGCTTGGAATTTAGCAGCACCTTGTACCCAGTGTTTCTCTGGTCTTCTGATGTGGATTCTGCCACATTTCTTACCATAGCCAGAGTTGTTCAGGCTCCTATAAGATTCCGCACTGTGACCTATGATATCAGAATCTTATCATTTTTGCATTCTGGTGGAGCGCTATTATGTTGATTCTAGATATTCATAAGACTGTAATCAATTTTATAACTTCTCTGTAAATTGCTAGTATGTGGTTCATACTGATGAATGGAAATTAGCTGCTTGTACTCTGAAATACCACAAATTACAAGGTATAATGTATCGCAATGAACATGTAGCACCAACTGACGATTCAGCACATTGGTCTATGTTATTATTTAAACTTATACAGATGCATCTTCCCATGGATTTCCATCTAACACTAACAGTAATAGTGGTATTCCTTTTTCTGTAAGCATTTATCTAATTGCCATACAATGCATTTATGTATCGATAGATAATCCACAACAATTTTAGTTTTAATTGTTAGAGAACTGTAAATTGCTTAATGTATTTTGCCAAAGTCATCTTCCATTTTAAAAAAGAGAACAAACTTAGCCCCGACAATGATTGTAATTTCATGGTAGTTGTGATAGTCATTTAGAAGTTACACTGCTTAAAACAGAAAGGGTTTTTGATGTAGTAATTTCACCCACAGTGTGTACACATGATTCTTTATTACAGAGTAAATGGATTGATAGAGATCCGTTAATGTAAACCTGGAAGGCAAGAGTAGTTTCATATAACAAAGAGCTAAGTTGGGTCCATATAGCTGCACCAGATGGTGTCCATTCACATCCTCTCCGCAGGTTGTTCTTGCTACCCTCAGTGATTCTTTCATATCGAGTCCAATATAGATAAATTTATCAGTTGAGAGAGTTACAGCAGCTTTCCTTACCAATACTGAACTAATGCCAAGATACTGAGTGTAGTCCACAATCAATGTTGAGGGCATCTGGAAGTTCTACTTCCCATCTGTATACTTCTATATTTCCACTTCTAGTTCAATCAATCATAACCTGAACATGGGAGAAACCCACTGCAAAATAAAAATAATTTACAGCTCTTCCATTCTGGGTGAAAGTGGTTATAAAATTGGGTGGCGAAGAGACTGATTATGGGCTGCTGACCTTAACTATGGACTGATTTCTCTTGAAGCAGCCTGGAGAGTCCATAATGAAAAAGAATTGAGGACTGCAGCTTCTTTTACTGCCACATGGACTGCCATTGCCAGCTGAAAGTTATAGTTTGTAATGTGCTAGAACAGTTTTTTAGATTAGATTCTCTACAGTGTGGAAACAGGCCTTTCGGCCCAACCAGTCCACACTGACCCTCCGAAGAGTAACCCACCCAGAACCATTTCCCTCCAACTAATGCATCTAACACTATGGGCAATTTAGCATGGCCAACTCATCTGACCTGCACATCTTTGGACTGTGGGAGGAAACCGGAGCACCCGGAGGAAACCCACGCAGACATGGGGAGAATGTGCAAACTCCACACAGACAGTTGCCTGAGGCTGGAATTGAACCTGGGACCCTGGTTCTATGGAGCAGCAGTGCTAACCACAGAGCCACCGTGCCGCCCCAGATAATTGGCAGTGTAAGGCCACTTTTTTATACTTTATATTTGATATTTTATAAATATATTTTATATTTGACAAATATATAAGACAAAAAAAACTGCAGATGCTGGAATCCAAAGTAAACAAACAAGAGGCTGGAAGAAAACAGCAAGCCAGGCCTCATCAGGAGGTGGAGAAGTCAACGTTTTTGGTGTTAACCCTTCTGCAGGAAATGTTGGCTTCTCAACCTCCCGATGCTGCCTGGCTTGCTCTGTTCTTCCAGCCTCCTGTTTGTCTACTGACAGATCTACGAATTTGACTTCAACTTTATACCATCAGAAAGACCACCTATTTTCACCTGTTAGGCTTTATAACAATATACTCCTGGCTTGTCTGCATTCTACACTCTGTTAAGTTGAAGTCATCTAAGACTTTGCTTCCTGTGACTTGACTCCACACTAAGTTGCTGTCCTCCAACATCTCTAGGCTCACTGACCTACATTTTTTGTCCACTCTCAAAATTTCAAAAATTCTCATTTCGGTAATCACCTCCAACCCAAAAACCTTGAAAGATAGCTATGTGTCTGTAATTGTGTAGTCTGTAATACAGTTTATGTATCCCCTGTTTTAATTGCTTCCCCATTGGCTGTGTCTTCACTTGCTGAGACCCAAGTCCTGGAATATCTCTCCATTCTTCTCTGCCTCTCTACCTTGCTTTTATCCTTTAAGAAACTCCCTAAAAACCTACTTCTTTGACAAAGCTTTTCATTATCCAATCTAATATCTCCTTATGTGGCTCCGTCGTTTACTCTTAGCGTGAAACAGTCTTTTACAATACTCTTACAAAATGCCTTGAATGTTTTTGCTTATTTATTAGATTACTTACAGTGTGGAAAAAGGCCCTTCGGTGTTTAATTGTACAAGTTGTTGTTGTTAAACAGAGGATGCATCCTTCTAAGTATCGTTTAGCTTCCACACACCTTGTAATGCTGCTTCTAGGCAATTGATAGAGACTACAGGCAGGGTAAGGATGCTTTCAAGCTTCCATTTCAATCTCTTCACGACCCTGAATAAAGCTCACTGAGTTTCCATATCCAGTTACTCCTCTTCTTCCAATAACCATACCAGAGTGACCTGGGTAACTCCTATTTGAATGCTGTCCAGTCCCTCCCTGAGCTCATTGATCATTTCTTTAAAAAAAATCCTGTGCCACATATTTGCGCCAGTGAATAAATTGCTTAGATGAACTTCATAACCTTAAGAAATGCAGGTCTTTTCAATGTTTTTTGCAGCTCACATGGAAAAGAAATGTAGCACTGGGCAAATTTAGTGCTGGTATATAGCCCAGATTCCTTTCAAGGAACTGTTTGAGCACAAACTCTCAGACGCCACAGGAGAACAAACACTTAAACCATCACAGGGACAGCCTGTGAAAACAAAGAAATCATATGGGTCTCTCCTAGCCACTCATTTGGTTTGGCCGAAGGTCAAATAATCCGGTGTTAAAATGGCAAGGCTACAACCACAGTAAAACATATTAAACCAACACTTTGCGCATACCCAGCTGTCCACAGAGGAAGTAGCATAATGTGCTTGCTCAGAAGCAGACAGCACTGGCATTACTACTTTAGTGTGGAATTTGTGGCAGAAATATTTATACTGGATTTATTTTCAAACAAGTAACGATGATTGCATTGATGTTGGAAGACGGTACACTTATGGGACAAAAATCATTTATCTTGACAGCTGGTGAAATCCTGTAACTGTTTCTGATTGTTTCATACTTCATAATAAGTGGGGAAATTAATATTGATTTTTATGAGTGCACGGCACAATTTTAAAGTCACCAGCTTGGTTACTGTTTCAGTTCTCTTTGAGGAAAAGATTTTTTTGGATTTCTTGAGGAACTTGGAATAGATATTTATAATGATGTTTATACTTTCACATAAGAAAGGGCAATGCTTTGGGTGAGCTCACTTTGTCCATTTGAAAATTTGAGGTTTGCATCTGATATTTTTCATTCAGCATATCAATACAATGTAGAATACCTGTGACATTGTTTGCAATGAGCTAAGGAAAACTAATTCCTCCTTTTATTGCAATGCTTGTGGTTAAAAATTGTATTTTTTTTCCAATTAACTTTGTCTTGTGCTATTATGCTCAACTTGATGGAGCTGCTAGTTTTTTTTTCCTTGTATGTTCATTTTGAATGTTTGTAGTATTATCAAAGCATTTTGCTTTTTTGTCAATTCATTCATGGGAAACTGGCATTGCTGGCCAGGACAGTACATATAGTTGCATAGTTATAAGTCTGAGATGGCTAGCTGCCAATGGAACCAAGTGCAGTTCGATAATAGTTGGAAATATACATGCAGATTCAATTCCTCAGTGTTGTTGAACGCATAGTTATGCTTCCCCAATGTGAACATAACAGAAAGTATTGAAAGAAGAATTATCAGACCGCACATCAGCACTATTCATCTTTTATAAAGCAACATAAGAACTATTGCTAATGGAGGTCATACAGCCCCTTATGCCTGGAAACAGAAGAAAATAAATACTTAGCAGTAGGAGAGAATTCTCTGAACTTGGCAAAAATAGTATGTTAAAATGGCATGTTGGCCCTATTGGTAGCAATCTTTCCTTGGAGTTAGATGTTTTAAGCCCCATTATAATTTTGAGTATGTAAGGTATGCTTTGTCTTGGAGTGTAAGCCAGTCACGCTTGCAGCACTCTGATCCCCTGCTGGACATTAGCTGGAGCTGGATCTTGTACAACGTAAAATGGTCTATGATGTCAATTCACATTGTTTTCACATTTTTGTGGGCTTTGTGAAGGTCACGTGCCATCTTGGTATTTACCGTCCGATCATGTCAGAAGAATCCCTTGCAATGTCAATGGATTTTGGGTGTTGAATTGTGTCTGCATTGAGTTGAATTACCTGTTTCAGCATTAATTCCACCTTAGATAAGAAGTGTGATAACCTCTTTTCCCACACTTTAACTACTGTATGGTTGCTAAATAGTTCATCCCATAAATCACCATACTTACAACATGCTGATAGATGATTAAATTCCATTAAAAAAACTCCTACTGATTCTCCCAAATGCTGAAATTGGTACTTAAATCTCACTTACTCATTCTAGCATGAACTTTCTTTTCAGGCTAAATGATGTACTAATACTAATCAATCTGTAGTTTGTTCTCCTATACTTTGTCTTACCAGAATATAATTGACTATTAGACCCACAACATTGATGATGGCACTGTTCTTTTGTATGTAAGCCTGAAGCTGCTCTATAGCATTGAAATCTGTGCTTCCAATGGTCTCACTTCTGGCCTCATTGTCAGCCATTTATATTATTGAATGGTTAAGGTAATGGCAAGGTCTCCATTGGAGTTGCCAACCTTATGGACTATTGTGCCTGAATGACCTGAGTGAGTACTTGGGTTGTTCCTTCCAATTTGCGAATTATTTCCATTCTACGCTTTTCCTGTGTAGGGTATTGCCTGTTGGTGTCTGATCTTTGAATCTGCTAAGGTTTCTTTTCCTTTGTAGATCTCCTGCACTGTAGCACTCGAATCCAAATCTCCTGATATATTTTCTCTGCCTTTGCATCTGTCTACTTTTCCAGCTTGAAAGTCGTTTGAGATCCTGGCTGCCTTCCTGTGTTTGATTCAGCTGCACTTTGTGGTCCTGTCCTGCATGTGGAGTCTTCTCTTTTCAGGAATTCACAGTTATTTCCCACACAAAAGCTGTTCCCTGTGTGGTACATTTCCAATCAGGTTGTGCACAAGAAAGTTCCTTTTGAGATATGCATATGCTTTCCTAAGTATTAATCTTAAAGAGACCATGCAGTGCTACAAACTGGCTGGGCACGACAATCAAAAACAAGTGCTAGCAAAATGAGAGTATAAGATAAGAACAAAAGCTTACTGTCTTTAATATAATGAAAAATGCCAAGGCTCTTCATGAGCATTACCTAACAAAAATACCCACAGAGCCACAAAAGGAAATTTTAAATCAGATGGAAAGTAGTTTGTTGTGCAGAACTTTCCTTTCTTCACATTGACATGCAGTTTGGGAGGCATGTCTCCAGCTACAAAAAGCAAGAGAAAATCTCCACCTGAGACAAATGATGGTCTTTGAATTTGAAACAAACCCACAGACTGCTGGAGAAACTCAGCAAGTCTCACAGCACCTGTGGAGAAAACCATTTATATTGGTCTTGAAACATTACGTCTGTTCCTCTCTCTACAGATGCTGCCAGACCTGCTGGGTTTCTCCAGCATTATCTGTGCTTGTTTCCAATTTCTACCATCCACAGTATCATTACTTTTATTCAAGTATTTAAATTTTATCATTGCTTAAAATAAAATCATGTTTTGTCAAAACTTTTCATCTTGCACATTTCAGGACAATTTCCAAACAATACCAAGTATAAAGGAAATAATCTTTAGACTGTAAGAGAGGATAGAGTTGATTGATTAGCGAGTAGACTCAGATTACTTGAGGTATTGCTATAACAAATGCATTAGTTAATGTTGACTGACTGTTAACTGCTTAGCTCTGTTTAAATTTTAAATCATGCAGGCAGACTCTGGTCAAGGCATTGCCTTGAGAAACGAATAGGGGAACAGCTGTCAACTATTTTGTTGAGTTGAAACCGGTTCAGTGTTTGCAAAGAAAGGGGCCTGCTTAATAAAATAAATAGCTTCCAGTACCCACTAATGCCGCACACCTTGTTTACCCAACTGACATTGCTATTTTAGTTGCAGCATAATTCGTTGCATAGGAATTTAGAATTTGAACAAAGATTGGCTGTTAACTGTTAGTCATCATTACCCCTGGCAAAACCATTATCATCCCAAGTCCATTTGGCAAATAATTAGCACTCTACTCTCATACAGTTTTTTCCATGTTTTCTCTTCATTTTTGAATTTCTTGCACATTATCTTGATGAGTCCAAGGTAGTGCTACATGCAAATACTTGTATGATTATAAACCAGTTGTTTTATAAATTGTATAAATTGTTCATAAAGTAGGTGAGTGGGTTTGATACCCTCTGCTTTGAATTTCAATTTATCCTAGTTTAAGCAAATTCAATAGCATTTTAGCATTGAATTGGTCAAAACCTATTTTGACTTCCTTTCTACCTACTGCCTGAAAAAGATAGTAAAATAAATAAAAGTGGAAACATTCTCCGTTATTATTAGGCTTTGGGAATAATCTTCAGATTGCAGTTATAAACAAGGTAACTTTGAAGAGTTCCTTTTACAGTTAACCTAGGTCCAGTGAATTGACATTACATTTAATGCTTAACATGACTGAGTCACACCTTGCCAGAGATGACACTGTTCCTCATTACTCCCTGCACCACAATAGAGACTTTGCAAATGAATGTGCCTCATGTTTCTGTGGTAGTAATTTGTTTGAACTAAACCTGTACTACTTTGTGTAATGCTGCGATTTTGTTTTCGTCCACCTGAGATGGGTCCAGATTAAACATTTCATCCAAAGTGCAACAATTCTGATAGTGCAATACTGCCACAGTACTGCATGGACATAACAGACTGGATGATGTGCTATTAAAGCTGAAGTATTAGAGCTGGAAGCAGAAACTTCAAGACCTGTGCATCACCCAATCCCTTTTAAATCTACTTTTAAAATAATTTACTGGTAAATCCCTTCCACAGGTGTTATATGATAGATTTTGAGAGTTAGCCAGTTGCTTGAGAAACTTGTCCCTAAAATTCTTGAAGCCAAGCAGAATAATTGTTAACAGATGTAAGTTACTTTTAATTTATGTTCACTATTTTGTAAGACTGACTAATCTTTAATGGAAATTCAACAATTAGCTCCTTTAGGTCACTAATTCATTCACAGTTTGAAAATCAAACAGATGTTTCACCGTCACACCATCATTCCTGGCAATGCATCACCTGTTCCAGACATGCCCAACATTATTCAGCTTTTAACTGTGGGGAACTGTTAACGAAAAGATACATTGATTTAACTTCAGCCTAAATTGCAAAACATTACTAGCTGACAGGCTGTCTGGAAATCCTTGATTTATGTTGAGCAGACTTTTCGATGAGACATTTTGGTTATTCTTGGAGCTCAGGCCGAGACACCTGTGGTGCAGGCATATCCCAGCAGGTGGCTTTTTAAGAACTGACTCAAGAACATATCGAAAAAGTTTACAACATGGTACAGTCACTGCACTCTGACTATTATACTAAGATCAGGTCTGCATTCTGGTGAGTGAACAATAATAGGTTTTACTAAATGTAGCACAATACACTGAAGCAAAAGGGAGAGAGCCTGGCTCGGACCCTACATAGGGAGGTCCAGGCTGCATCATCTTCTGATGTCATTGTGACAAACTTAGGCACATGCTCAGTAACTACAATTTGATCAAACTTATTGTTAACTCTTTATTATACATTCCCACCCAAGTTCTTTCACTATATCCCACTTAACCATAAACCTTGATCATTAACAACAACAGAAACAGAAATTGCTGGAAAAGCTCAGCAGATCTGGCAGCATCTCTGGAGAGAAATCAGAGTTAATGTTTCAGGTCAAGTGACCCTTCCTCAGGATCTTTAATCATTAACATTTTGTTTCTTGCTCCTATTTCTCCTTCATAGAGTCTCTTCTGGCTAAAGCATCAAAGAAACCATATTCTCAGCCCCTTGGTTGGGACAGACAACTCTGTAGTTTTCCTCAGAAGGGGTAGAGCTTGGGAAATTGGTTTCCCACCTCTGCTAATCTGAATGCAGTGTGATGATCTTAGAGCTGGTCTAGAGTGAACATTTTCATCTTTGGATCTAACTGCCTTTCAGACCCACTCAATCAGCACATTGCAGATTCTACTCATTCGCTGTTTAAAAAAAATCCTGTATCTTTTAGTCCATTTACCAGTTACCCTAAACTTGTATCTAACCCTTACCACCAAAGGCTATAGTTTCACTCTAATTTCATGATTTTCAATACTTCTATCCAATTTCCCCTCTCTCTCTCTCTCTCTCTCTCTCTCTCTCTCTCATTTAAGGAGATCAACCATAGCCTCTGAGTCTTTGAATCTAATGAGTGACTGAAATCTCTCATCCTTAAAGCCATTCTCATAAATGTTTACTGGACCCTGTACAACACCACAACATCCTTTCTGAAGCAAGCACCCAGAATTGGACATAATATCCAAGTTAAGGCTAAACCAGGCTCACAATAATGTCCTTGATTTTGTTCGCCTCAATTTACAAAGACCAGGATCCTATATGTCATTGTAAGCACCTTCTTAACTGACTCTGAAGCAAGCACCCAGAATTGGACATAATTAGATTAGATTAGATTACTTACAGTGTGGAAACAGGCCCTTCGGCCCAACAAGTCCACACCGACCCGCCGAAGCGTAACCCACCCATACCCCCACACTTACCCCTTTACCTAACACTACGGGCAATTTAGCATGGCCAATTCACCTGACCTGCACATCTTTGTGACTGTGGGAGGAAACCGGAGCCCCCGGAGGAAACCCACGCAGACACGGGGAGAACGTGCAAACTCCACACAGTCAGTCGCCTGAGTCGGGAATTGAACCCGGGTCTCTGGCGCTGCGAGGCAGCAGTGCTAACCACTGTGCCACCGTGCTGCCCACCAAGCTAATATCCAAGCTAAGGCTAAACCAGGCTCACAATAATGTCCTTGATTTTGTTCGCCTCAATTTACAAAGACCAGGATCCTATATGTCATTGTAAGCACCTTCTTAACTGACTCTGCTACCTTCAATTATATTTTCCCTCCAGATCTGTCTGATCCTGTTCTAATTTTGGAATTGTCTGCTTGATTTCATATAGCCTCTTCTTCTTCCATTAAAATGTATTTATTCTCTGTACTAAAATGTTGACTTCACCACCTCCTGATGCTGCCTGGCTTGCTGTGTTCTTCCAGTCTCCTGCTTGCGTACCCTAAATTTATAGGCAGCTGGTCTTCCCATTCTTCCAGTCTGGATATGTCCTCTCAAAATTTATAATTCACAACACTTCCATTGTCCACCTACAGAACGATTAATACAGAAAAGTTTTGGTAACTTCAAATTCTGGAAAGCAAATTAATGTTGAAAGGGTCTATTGAAATGAATCCTTGTGTTATAAATTGTGTTATAAATCAGACATTAGCCATGTACCAATGGGTTCTCATCCAGAGTATCCAGGGTATCCAGTAACATTACAATCTAAACCAGGACTGCTGTTTGAACTTTGCTATCCTGGATGGATTTTTAAAAAATATATTCACTCATGAATGATGTTTGAATAAATAAAACAAAGAATTGTGGACGTTTTCAATCTTAAACAAACAAAAAAACTGAAATTGCTGAAGAAACTCAGCAGGTCTGACCAGTATCTGTGGAGACTTAACATCAAAATTAACATTTGAATCCAGTGAACCTAATCTTGCTGAATGTCTTCAGCAATTTCCATTTTTGTTTGTTTGAATAAAGGTTAGCTATGTCAGTAAGACAGCTTTCATGTGATATAATTGTGTTCCATGTCATGGGAGGGCAGAAAAAACAAGAATCCAGTATCAACCATTTAAACAAGATCTCCTTTCAAATACTGCAGTATAATAAGTGCAGCCATCAGAAACTGCACAATCTCACTTCCTGTATCCAAAAGAAAATCACAGGGATAAAGCAAAGGGAAATTGAAATATTGTAAATTATTTTTATGCATTTCTTTCAGAAAATGGCTGTGCCTCTCATCCCTGTGCAGGCATTGACAATGGCTATCCATCTGTTTCTGGCTGGAAGCGTTTATGGAGGTGCCTACTACCAAATGAAGCAAATTCCACAGCAGATCCCACAGATGCAAATGCACGGACAGGTCCCACACATGATGCACCTTAGGAAAGAGAGCCCTCGCATGCAGCACATGGGCAAGGAGATGCCACACATGCCCATGCATAGAAAAGATTTACCATATATGCACCGCTATGGAAAAGAAGTTCCTCAAATGCATGTGTTTGGAAAAGATGTCATGCCTCAGAAGGAAGCAAAAGGTAAGACTTAAAAATTGTACGTTAATTCTTAGATTATTTAATTTTGTGCAACAGAAGGCAGAAAGATCCCACATTCAGTCTCTGATCTGGAGTTGGAATTGTTTTTAAGGCTGGTAGAAAAAAAACAGTCCCTTAAGATATCAGGACAAGTGGATAGAGTGGTTAAGAAGGCACGTGGTATAATTGCCTTTATTAGTCTGGCGTAGAGTTTAAGTGCAAGGAAGTTATAGTGGAACTGTATAAAACTTTGGTTAGGCCACAGTTAGAGTATTGTATGTTGTTCTGGAATCTATATTGTCAGAGGGGTGTTGACAGTGTTGGCGAGTGTGTGAAGGAAATTCACCACGATGTTTCATGAGCTGGAGATTTTCAGTGATGAAGAAAGATTGGACAGATGGGTTGTTTTTCCTTCGAGTAAAGGAGATTGATAGGGGGCATGATTGAGATTTATAAAATTATGAGGAGCATAGATAGAGTAGACAGGAAGAAATTTTTCCCCTTAATGAAGAGATCAATGACTGAGGGCTTAAATGTAGCATAAGGGGCAGAAGGTTTAGGGGAGATATGAGGAAACATGTTTCACTCAGAGGGTGGGTGGGAGTCTAGAACTGATAGTAAGTGTGGGAGAAGCAAAAACTCTTGAAACATTTAAGAAGTATTTATGTGCTAAGGCATACAAGTTTCTGGGTTAAGTGCTGGAAAATGGGATTAGAATAGGTGGTTGTTTTTGACCACGATGGACACAGTTGTTCAAAGGGCCTTTTTCTATGCTCCAGATCTCTATGACTATGGCTCTATAACTTTTAAGTTGCTATTATCTCCATTATTGTGGAACTGATAGGGTTTCTGTACAATGGGATCTATAACAAGCCTTATATGTTGCCAGACCTGCTAAGCTTCTCCAGTTTCTGACTTTGTTTAATAAACCCATACTAGTTTTCATTAATTAACTCGCATTTTCGATGTGACTATTAATTGTGCACCACATTGTTTTTTTTCTAGAAGTTTCCCCTCTACTTAAGTTAAACTGACTGACCTGTTGCAGCTAGTCTTTTTACCTTTATTTGAATAAGGATATAATATTGTAGTGTTGGGCTGAAAAATTATATCTTCAAACCAGACCATTAAGGTTTAATTGTTACGGATTAATTGGACATGGCAATGAGCAATTGAAGTAAAGTGGAAAAGTACATGAGAAATAGGCCTAACACAAAAATGGTCTGTTTTGACTGGGGGGAGTCTGCCTGACCTTGAGGGTAAGTGGGAACTGTTTGTATGTACTTTTCACCTATTTTTGAGGCTGGAAAAGAACAGAAGTTATTAGAAAATGGGAATTCAGCACATAACCTAAGATTCAGAATAGTAGAAATATCAGGGACTTTGCCCCACTCATTGGACTTCACACCATCGGGCTGGGATTTGCAAGACCAGTGCCATGGAATCTCCGATAGACCTCTTAGTGCCACTGTAGACACAGCCCTTAATGGAGAGAAGATGGTGTGAGACTCACTTGTTCGTGTATACTTGTGTATATTATGCACTTTTAAGCCAATACATTCACGCATTAGTTTGCATGTGTTTCTAATATATATTAAATAGATTAAACTAATAAATTTGCTTCCTATTAAAGTGCATGTATCATCTTGTAATCATTTTAATCATACCTTAAATAACCCATTAGGTACTTTAAACGTAACCATACAGACGTTTACAATGCTATAATCTTTTGGCCACACCCCAAGTCCAAGGAAGGCTGAAAATTTACAGCCAGTGTCTTGGCAATTTCCATTCTCATTTTCCTTGGTACAAAGGGAAGTTGAGTAGATTAGGCCTGCACTCATTGGAATATAGAAGAATGAGAGGCAATATAGAAGAAATGGAAAGCCTCAGACCAGAGGGCATAATCTCAGAATAAGGATTGCACATTTAAGACAGAGATGAGGTGGAATTCCTTCCCTAAGGGTTGTGAATCTGTGGATTCTTTATCACAGAGCGTTTTGAGGCTGGTCCATTGAGTATACTCAAGGCTGAGATAGACAGAATCTTAATTAGTAAGGGAATCAAGAAGTTTGGGGATCTGAGGACTATCCGATCAATCATGATCTTATTGAATGGTGGAACGGACTCCTTGGGCTGATTTGCTTACTTCTGTTCCTGCATCTTTTGGTTCTATGCATAAGTAGCCTTTTTGATCCCTAATGGGTTCCACTCCTCCTCAAATGACCTTTAAACATATTTTCATGTCTATGGAAGGCATTTAGCTTTCCTTTTCATGTTGGCTGTCAGCCTCTTTTCCTTCTTCTCCTTTTCTTCTCTTAATTGATTTTCTCTGAATCTTCTATATTCAGCTCACTTCCCAATTGTATTCTTTACCCACTCATAAGCACACATTTTCTTTCCTATCTAAACTTCTATTTCTTGATCATCCTGGGGGTTCAGGTTTTGACCATGACAGGGATACCTCTTCTTGAAGGTAGCCCATTGCTCAACTATTGTTTTTCCTGCCAAACTTTGACTCTAATTTATTCTGGCCATATGCATTCTTATCCCATTGAAGTTGGCTTTCTCCCAGTTTATTATACTTTCTTTGGATTGCTATTTGTTCTTTTCTATAGTCAACCTAAAGCTTATGGTATGTGATCTATGTCCCCTAAATTATCTCACCGACACTCTTTCTATCTACTTTTTATCATCTCATTGCCAAGAGCAGGGTCTAGCTCCTTAACTGCATTTTCACTCACAGTAAAGTGATTGGGTTGATGTTGCAGCGAGGAGCCCAGCAAACACGATCCTAACAGGACTCCGCCATCTTGGATCCCCCAGAGCAGGATCTAATAGTGCCTCTTTTGTTGTTGGAATTGAATTTTTTTCTTTGGAACACCAAAGTAATTTTTATTTTACACTGTCTTTTTCACTCCTGGTATCTCAGTCAATGTTTGGAGAATTAAAGTCCCCCATTATAACTATCCTATAACTACATTTTGCACTTCTCACAACTTGCTCGGAATTTTTTGCCTACTTTCTTCTCATAGGTTGGTAGTCCACTGACAACACCGAACAATGCAAATACACATTCTTTGTTTCTTTGCTCCGAATAGATTCCATCCTTGTTGACATCACTACACCTCTGCCTTTTCCTCTTTTCCTATCTTTTCTGTTATACCCTGTATCCAGGAACATTTAAAACTCAATCTTGCCCTTCCTGGAGCTAGATCTCTGTAACAGCCACCATGCTGTCTTTCCATATCAAATCTTCATGATTTTATATACTTCAGTTAGGTCTTCCAACAATCTCTATTGTGTCAATGAAAAGAAGCCTATGCTATCCAATCTTTCATCATAACTAAATTTCCTCAGACCAGGCAGCAAACTCGTGATTAAATTTTATCCCTTCTCTAGTGCAATCATAATTTTTCTATATTGTAGTTACAAAAACAGAATGTAGCACTCCAACTGCAGCATTTTTTAAAAACAAAACTAATTTATGCGATGTGGGCATCATTGGCTGGGTCATCATTTATTGCCCATCCCGAACTGCTCTGAAGAAAGTGGTGGTGAGTCACCTTCTTGAATCACTGTAACCCTTTATAGGAGGTAGACCCACAATGTTGTTAGAGAGGGAGTTGATGGTGCTTTATACAGTTCTAGAAAATCCTCCTGGTGCAGATATTCTTTGTCTTGCTTAATAAATTATACTGTCTGTCTTCTTAGCCACTTTACCAGTCACATTGGCTGTAGGTCAGTTGGAAGTTCCTTTGCCTCCAAGTTACAAGGTTCAAGACCCATTCAAGGCCTTGGTCAGAAAAAAGTAAACACTGACAATCAGGTGTAGGACTGAGGGAATGTCATATTGTTACAGGTGCTGTTTTTTGGATTGCATATTAAACCAACATCTAGCCAACTGGCTTAGTAGATACAAAAGATCCCTTGGTACTTTTGAAGAAAATATTCCCTGTATATGCAACACTGATCCATTAGGCAATATCACAGAAGTAGATTATCTGATAATTGATATATGGCTATTTGTAGGAGCTTGCTATATGGAAATTGACTGCCATATTTCCTATGGATATGATTATACCTCTCTAATATTTCATTGGCTTTAAAGAAATTTGAGGTGCCTAGTGGTTGGGGAAGAATACTATAGGAATCCAAGTCTATACTTTTCTAACTGTCCAACCATCTTTAGAGATTTGTGGACAAGGTCCTTCTGTTCTGCTTGGAGTTTACCTGAACTAGCTATTCTCAAGTCTTTCAAGTTTTCATTTGTCTCTAGAACCCAATATTTAATGCAATCCGTTTTTCCTTCTGGCAATATATGTATTGTAATCTGACTGCAAATCATAGCATTTAACTGCTAACTTTTCCAAAAATTTAATCCAGGCCAAAAGGCCCTTTTATCTCAGAGTTTTGCTCTTTTGCATTCCATCATCCTTATCTTTAATCTTTATTCATTTTTCTTGTTCTTACATTGAACGTAATTATTTGATGTTTGCTATTTCAGCATTTTTCATTATTGCCACATTGCTGCCATGGCCCATTTAATTTTCCAAAACTAAGCCCGGCAATTCTGTTTTCTTTTATAGACTTGACGCATGCTGATCTGTACAACAGTCCTGAATACTCTGAATACTCCTGAATACTCAGAAAAGAGCCATATATATTGATTTTTAGTCCATTTTATTTTGGAAAAACTAAAGAAGTCAATTAAATTGCTGTTCCAATTGCATTTGTGTTTGGTATATTTCATAGTATTAGCCACCAGAGGACTCTCATTGTCAATAATGTACTTGCTTTCATCTAAGTGTGTGGTTATAATTATTGTGACTCATTAAAATAGTCTTTTTTTCCATTTTTGCAACCAGAAATATTCTCAATATAAACAAATTCACAGTATGTTTGAGAAAGGTGTATTTTCACGGGGAGTAGGGTGAGTATGCATTGAGCTAAAGTTGATTGAAGTGGAGTGAAAAGCTTAAAGAGACAGTTCAAAGCTCAAAGAGAAATGTTCAAAGAGACAGCTGACAATTGTTCCAGTGCCAAAGGTACAAAATTGCCCTAAGATGTTTGGTATTAAACTATGAGCCTCAAACAAGAATATGCAGTGTTGTACAACATACTTCCTCTGGCTTCTGGATATTACACAGTGAAATTTGATAATGGTGCTAAAGCATTGTCCTTCATGGTTAAATTGTGCACAGGAGCGTTTTCTTTCTGTTGTGGAGATTGGAAGAAGGCAAGCAAAATTGTTATTTTCCCCATCCTTGTGCCAGAAAACCAGTTTAAAAAGTCACTTAATGAAAAGTGTATCTGTGAAGCCTTCTTTGCAGTACAGTGTAACCATATAAATCAGGTCAGAACACATTGTCTCTTCCCTTGCACACTATACTACTGTGATAAAATGATGCATGGCTGTTTGAATGTTCTCCAAAAGTGTTTTGCCAAGGAGTTTTTCATGAAGACAAACAGAAGCTGTGTTTAGTGTAACACAACCTCTGCGCTGACATACAGAAGTTTTGCTCTAATAGCCTTATTCATGGCCTCGCTTAAGATCTTAAATGGTATAAATACAGCTTAGCTTCTATTCAACATATCTTTACCCCTTCAGATTTGTGTTTCGGCTTTGTACTAAGTGGGTTATGTTTCAACTTTCTGACAATTGAAATGAAAATCAGTGAGTTTCTAGAACAGACAATTGATCTATAATTATTCATGTACATCCAGGCGACCAGTTGAAAAGTTACCATACAGATGTTTGCAGCAGAACAGTTATTTGTCTTACCTCATGCAACAGACCAGTTTGTGGCCCCTACATTTTACTAAACAATCATTCTAAATACTACCTACTTAATCCAGTATCAACTGTACAAGTGAATGATCATGAAAGTGCATGTTGACAACAACATAAAAAACAGTTGACAAAATGGTCAGGGATCACTTATTACCGTATAATAGATATATAGCCACTAGTTTAGACTGGCTCAGAACTTGTTGCTTGATAACAGTGTTGTGATACCTTCTATCACTTCACTTATGATCAAGAGTAGACTGATGGGCTGGGTTGGATTTGTCCTGACTTTTGTGTATAGGACACTCCTGGGCAATTTTTCACATTGTTGGGATTTATAGAATCTTTACAGTGTGGAATCAGGTCATTCGATCCATCAAGTCTATAAAGATCCTCCAAAGAACTGCTTCTTTAATAAAGGAAGACATTAGTGTGGTGATAAATAGCACTGTAAGTGCAACAGATTGTAAAGTGGAAGCACACAGCAAAGGCTTCTACAGTTATATAAACAGAGAGGAGCTAAAGTGAATGTCAGACCCTTGGAGGATGCTAACTGGGGAATTAATAACAGGTAACCAAGAAATGATAGAAATCAAACCAATATTTTGCGTCAGCCTTCATGAGGACACTATAAACATGCCAAAGATATCAGATAAGAAAGATGCTAATGAGAGGACTGTTCTTGTATCAGTCTCTACAATGAGAAACAAAGTATTTGGCGAACTAATGGGATTAAAGGGAGACAAGTCAATCTAATAGCCCATATCCAAAGGTTTTAAAGGAAGTAGCTGCAAAGATAGCGAAGGCATTGGTTGAACTGTTCCAGCAGTCACTGGATAGAGTCATTTAGCACAGAAACAGACCTTCGGCCCAATTCATCCAGTTCTGACCAGATTTCCTAAATTGAACTAGTCTCATTTGCCTGTGTTTGGCCCATATCCCTCTAAACCTATCCTCTCTGTGTACCTGCCCAAATGTCTTTTAAATGTCATAATTGTACTCACCTCTATTACTTTCTCTGGCAGCTTGTTCCACATATACACCACCCTCTGTGTGAAAAAGTTGCCCCTCCGGTCTCTTTTATATCTTTCCCCTCTCACCTTAAACCCATGCCCTCTAGTTTTGGACTACCCTACCATGGGGAAAAGACCTTAGCCATTCACCTTATCTATGGCCCCCATGATTTTATAAACCTCTATAAGGTTACCCCTCAGCATCCGACGTGTCGGGGGAAAACATTCCATAAGGGTTCCAGTGAATTGGGAAACCACTAATGTGGTACACCTGTGAGCAGGACATTTTAGAGAACCTAACACAATCAAGCAGAGTCAGCATGGTTTTGCAAAAGAGAAATCACATTCGACCAATTTGCCAGAGTTCTTTGAGGATATAACAAGTGAGTTCATAAAGGGGAAGCAGTTGATGTAATAAATTTAGATTTTAGAAATCATTCGATAAGGTGCCACAAAATGTTACTTCAAAGAAGAAACTCATATATTGGGGCAATGTATTAACGTGGATTGAGAAGTGGTTAACACAGAAGAGGAAGAGTTAAGATTATTAGGTCATTTTCAGGTTAGAACGAGGCAATTAGTGGAATGCCTCAAGGATTAGTTCTGGGTCTTCAATTATTTACTATCTATAGTAACAACGTGGAGGGGAGAGAGTTTTGTTTTCAAATTTTCTGATGAACAAAAATATATGGGACAGCATGTTTTGTTGAAGACAAAGAATTTGCAAGAGGCTATATAGATGAGTTGAAGAGTTTAATATGGGAAAGTGTGAAATCATGCAACTTGTTAGGAAGAATCAAAGGCAGACTATCACTTAAATGGAGAGAGGCTCCAAAGAAGTATAACTTCAGTCAGATGACTGCACTTCCTACTCTGCAAATGCCTGGCTGAGATCCATTGCTATGTATTAAAGCACCATTAGGTTTTTATATTAAATTAAATAGTACAGATGTGTGAGGCACAGGAAAATATGGTAGACAAAACATACATAATCACATAACTCAAACCAGACTGCAATTGAAGAACACAGGCACTGGATCAAGCAATCTGTGCTCAAATGAGTGGAAAATGAATTGGAAAGCAATGAGACAAAGAGTGTGTGTACTGTTTTTGTCTGTTATTTAAAACACCTTAGTTGTCAGTGAGATTGCCAATAAAAACATTAGCACCAGCTCATAAATTAACATTATGTGGACTCTTGGCATTTTATGTGGTTGTTGAAAGAATATGTTCAGACTCAACAAGCAGAACAAGTTCTCCACAGAAATATGTTGCATAAAAGTTTGAGTGTCTCACATAATATGGTTAAACGCAGTTGTCTTTTGGAATTTTGAACAGGTCACTTGTAGCATTCCTCAGGGAAAAGTGATCTGTTTTCAGAGGGGAGGATTATACCATCAAATTTACAATCCATTTAATAAATGTTTAAGTGAAGCTTTTGTAAAGATATAAACCTTTACTCGCCATGAAATAAAAATTCGGTGTTGTTAGCGTTAAGCTGCTTTAGAGGCCAAAGGTTGTGAATCTAGAAGTTCTTTCTCTCTTTAAATGTGATTGGTGTTCCTTTATTACTTAAAGCAATTTCCACATGAATTGAAAATTTCTTATTTAAAATGACTATATGTTTCTCAATGCTTTTCAAAATGTAATAGAAAAGTTAGAGACAGCAAAATATGCTAGATCTACTAATTTAATTGTAATACAACCAGCTTGAGGCGTTGCTCAATGTCAGTGAATGTAAAGCTTTGGAGGCAGAGAATACAATTGAAAAGGTTAATACTGAGGCAAGCCATAAGCATCAGCCACAATGATGTCCCAGATGATGATGGGGGCAGGACAGTTAAGGATCTCAATGTCACCCAACATTTATCCTCCTCAAAGTCTCAATAACAATGTCTATCATATCAATGAAAACTGTAACTAGTTGCTAACGTGCAATAACCCGTATCTTGTTAGCAACAGAGATCGTTCTGGCTATACTGGGAAGTGGTTTTCTTCTAACATACTAGGCTAAGCATTTCCTGCTCCTCGGATGCTGCCTGACTTGCTGTGCTTTTCCAACACCACTCTGATCGAAACAAAGGTCCTGTAGTTTCCCACACTTAAAGAGGATGATGGCAGTAACCTACATCATGAGCAGCAGCTCATTCAGAAAAGTGAGCTGGCATTCTCATGCAACAAGTACCAGATCAAGCATTTATTGTTCAGTTCCTAAAGTAAATGTGTGTTGTCTTCGAGCTGCCAGCTTTAATTGCGAACAAATATAGAGAATGCTTGAAAAATTCAGCAGATCTGACAGCATCCGTGGAGAGAGAAATAGAGTTAATGTTTTGAATCTGGTCTTTTGAAGGAGAGCCATACCAGATTCAAAAAAATAATTCAGTTTCTCGCTTTGCAGATGGTGTCAGACCTGCTGGGTTTTTCCAACATTCTGTGTTTGTTTCAGATTTCCAGCGTCCGCAATGTTTTGCCTTTATTCAAAAGTCTAATTGCTGTTCAGTTAACACCAGGTGGGTTCACTGAAAGTTTAACTGCCACTGACTGTGAAGTTCAGAACCCTGGCTTTGCTCGTGGGCAAAAATGGAATACTGAAATTAAAACATAATATATGCTGGAAAAAAGATCAGCAGATCAGTTGATATCTGTGGAAAGAGAAACCGAGTTGACATTTCTGATCTATCATCAGAACAGAGGTTCTGCTAGTCCTGAAGAATGTTTGGGAAGGTGTACCTCTGTTCCTTGGTACTTTTTTCAAAAATGAAGTACAATACAAAAATTCCACTAGACAGCATGTCAGACTACAACCCACCAGTGGTTAGTACTGTTACATTCAACTATGCAGATTTCCAGGCTAGATCATGAGTTTCCATCCTAGAGACAGACTTCGTCTATAGCATTTTGAATCAAAGGAGAGCTACAGACTGAAATAAATGAACATATTCATTAAGCATTAATTGGACACTTGTTCTGCGTTTCCAGCATTATCTCGTCTTGCATTAATTTTCCAGCATTCGTAACTAATTTCAGTTTAGTACTATTCCAATTTAGGATAGTTTATCGAAAAATAAATTGTAGAAAGACAAATTCATTTTTCAGAAAAAGTAAAGACTTTGAGAGACCCTAATAAAACCTCCCAAGTTTGTGCAAGAAAGTTTGTGAAATGGATTACAGCAAATGTCTTAGCTATTGGGGGAACAACTTTAAAATCTATGAAATCAGAATTAAGAAGGAAATCAATTGACACTTATTTACACTACTGCTTACATTCTTATGGAACAAATGACCAGAAAAAGCCACTTGCTAAAGTCATGGAAAAAAATGCTCAACAGACAATTCATGTGGTTCTTGAGAAAGAAGGAATTCAGAGAAACCATAAGGAGACAGATTTGGGATTTATTAAAAATGAATTGTTTGTCTATTCCTAAAACATACCATGTTTTTACACAAACCAGACAACTATGATTTAAGTGGCAAACAGGAATAGAAAATATAACCTGAAGACTATCTGTTACAAATAATCGCATGTCTGGGAATGCATGATTCAGAATTTTAACTCAGTCTTGCGGTTTAGGACATGATCCTTAGTTAGATCTACAGCTTTGTAGCATATGCAACTCTCACTGCCAAATGGATCATTTCTGAGTCCAGTATCCATTCCTCCGTATTCTCTCTCCAGTAAATGCAAACAGGAAAGTAAGTATTAAATAAAGATCTTAAAGGCTTCCTCCTGGAGCATGCAGAATTTGTAACTAGCAGAAGGAAATGTCCATTTAAAAGGAATAAACATTCACGATTCTCCATAACTACATCCGTGGCCTTGACCTCAAAGTGGTAGTAAAACCATGAAAACAAATCACCCTTAGTTATTTTGAAAGCTATTCAAGAAAATACAAGATGCATGTAAAATAAAGTAGGGAGGAGTCAATGGAGACATAAAGGAAAGCATAACACTGAGACTTGAAGAAGACTAATTATAGAAGGTGTTACTGCAATTATGTCAGTGGTCAAATATGTTTAAAGAATTAGATTGCAACTCCAGAGAAAGTGGTGGAGGCTGGTACAATTGTAACATTTAAGAGGCATTTGGATGGGTTTGGAGGGATATGGACTGGGTGCTGGCAGGTGGGACTAGATTGGGTTGGGATATCTGGTCAGCATGGACGGTTGGACCGAAGGGTCGGTTTCCATGCTGTACATCTCTATGACTCTAGGATTCTATAACGCTATGCTTTAATACTCTATTTATCACATTGTATCACTGTGTTCATTTTGTAATTTTCTTCAAGCTGCATTTGCCCTCCCCAAATGATAATATGGAAAGTACACACTATCATTCTGAAAATGTGACAAAGAGAATATCATCTGGATTTAATTTTAACACATTACAGCACCTCTGGATAGTGTTTATAAGATAGAAAAGGTCATACAGGCAATCAAATCTCCTCTCCTCTTTCATCCCTCCCAAGATTATTAAAATATCAATTGGTTAATTCAAGTTGAATACAGTCACAAACTGGTTTTGAGCTGGGGAAAGCACAAAGATTTTAAAAAGAGCAATTAAACTTGTGCTCTAAAATCAGAAGAAAAGGAAATCTCATTAATTTTGATGTATTGCATGGGGTCACTGACTGTCTATGCTTTAATAAAGTTAATGAATTCATGCCCATTAAAATACTGAGATTTTTAAACATTGTGCACAGTAGAGTATTGGACCAGAATAAAGCAATGATTTCGAGAAAACATAAAGACAACAAAGTGTATTGAGATGCAAATGGATCAGCACCATCCTGACCAAGAAATAGCCAAATTTGCCCAATAAAAAGCTTTTATTCTGTAGATTTTAATAATGGACACTTTTACCTAGAATGAATCAGTTCACTTAATTCTCATTTTCCTAGAAGTGAATACATTGGAATATTCATTTAAATTAATGTTAATTAACATGAATACCCACTTGAGCTGGTTACATGCATACCCAAACTTTTTTCATTCTCTAATAATATCTACAAAGTTATTGGAGATTTCTGAAGGCATACCTTACAGTATTTATATCAGGAAACAATTCAAGGGAATTCCTAATGCTCCAATTTGCAGTCAGAACACTTTAAGTACTCTTAAATGTGCAATTGTTTATAGAAACAAAACGAATGTTACTTGATTCTGTCAAACAACCCGCTTTACTCTAAGTTGTAGAAACATTAAAATGCAGGGAAATTCCTGTATTGTTAAATTCAATCCAGTGAAGACAGCTTTCTTTTAAAATGAGAAACACATTGCAGTTGTAATAGTTGAAATATAACCCTCCAGGCTGGGAAAATTATTCTCTTCTCAAAAAGAATTTCTTGGATCATGTCAAAGCCAAAATGCATTTATAGTCTAAGAAATAAAAGTTTCAGTGGCTCCTCTGGATGGTTCAGCTCAGTATAGCAGTTAGAAGTTGAGTGTAACAACAACGGATGTTCTCAATACACTTGGCGACAACATTAGCTAGTCTCCGAACATTGGATCTGAATGACTATAAGTGTCTTTAATGTTTTGATGTAGGGGTAGACTGACAGGTTCTTACTGTTGATCACTATTCAACAACTTCTACTGGAAAGCAATGGCATGTTAATGTCATGTGAAGTGAACTCCAGAATGGGTTCGCTGTGATGCCCTTCAAAGTTAAATAGCCATTAAATCAACCACTGTAGCCATTCTGCAACACACACAAACAAAACTTTAAAAATATCATGTTAAACACAAGAACAAAGAGAGAATAAATGTCTTTTAAAAATCCATTCAGCTCATCTCATTTCCTAGTGCAATAACCCTCTCATCATGAAACAAGACTTGGAAATGAGATGAAGTAACCACCTGCACACATTATCTTCACAAAAGGAGGAGAAAGCAATGAAGGAAGACTTGAGTGTAAGATTATTCTCTTCACTCAAGTAAATATAATTTATTATCTTTTGTTGTTTTCTAGTAGTATTGTCTCTACAGAACTGTGAGAACATATGATTAATATAATGGAAAGACTTGGCTGATTGAGTGCAGATGTATCAGACTGATTTTACATGTCGAATTTGAGCTGATAACCCCTGTACTTGACACTACTCATTTTCAACATAAGCTATTAAAATTGAAACAGTTGCAAGTCAAACATATTTGATTTACAATTCAGAATATTTTTTATAACATTGCAGAAGCAATTACATTTCTAAAGTATTGCCTGTAATCTTCACTGACAAAAGCAAAATCAGGCAGGATTTAAAACCACTGCTGCGCTTAATCCTATTTGTTATCTAACTGCTGGATTTGGTTACAATGCCTCCCTAAGTGTCTGTTCAGATCTCACAAAAACCAGTACAAACTAACCTTCTCATCCCAGATGTTACAGTGCAAAGCAAGAGGACGAGGGCAAATCGCACAAATTATTAAGGCCAGCAATCTGTGCTACCGCACAGATCCCATCCTCCAAATCCCACCCTCCTTTTAGATGGGCCACAGGCAAAAGTCACAGAGTGGATGTGTGACAGTTTTTTGACATGGAACTGTGGAAGACGAGAATCTGGGCAAAGTCTCTGGCAGACAATTATTCAATGGTCTTTACTTAGGTTGTTAGGTAGGCTTTCAATAGTCCCAAAGTACACTGTGGAATGTATTACTAAAATAGAGACACAATGTTAAAACAGGAAACTATCATGAACATTTTAGCATGATCTAACAAGTTTTACCCTGAAATGATTGATAATCAATTACTTTTCAACCAATGCAAACCATTGAGTATTAAGACTTGATGAAAATTTCTTTAAAGGGTCATGCAAAAGGTTTGTCATGAGTACACATAGGAGAATTAAATGGACAGAAAACTTTAGGGAAAATGGTAGGTTGGTGAATTCAAAAGGTGGCTTTGAATGAAAATTGGAATAACCAAATATTAAGAATCATTTAGTGCAAAGCCTGAGAGCATAAACCAGGGAGAACATCTGTGATGGGGCAGGCATTAGTCGATAAGGATGTTAAAGAGCTGTTATGAATTGGAAAAGCTTTATGTCTTGAATGATTCAATGACAGAATGGAGGGTCTCGATATAGTGCCCTAAATTCTGTTAATTTTCTGAATAATAGTACCATAGAATTGGTTCTGTTAGCTGGCTTGAGGAAGCAGACCTAACAGTGTCAATACCTATAGCTGGCTTAGACATAGACCTCCCAGAATCTGAAGTGAAATAGTGCCAGTTCCTGGATTCCATATTGGGTTATGATAACTTAGTCAGAAACATATAAATGCATGAAGTTCATTATAACTTCATCAAAGTAGACATTAAAAAGCATTCCTGATATTTTCCTCAAAAGGAAAGTCAGTTTAAGGGTTTGGGGAGAGGTTTGGCTTTGCAGAGGAGAGGTGGGTGGAGGGGAAAAAGGAGACTGCAGTCAAGGGTGGCAAGTGGCATGAGGTCTGCTTTGAGAGTGGGGTTGACAAGAGGGTTAAAGAGTGACAGGATGATTGAATGAGGTGGGGTAGTGAGGCAGTCTGTGGGGTTGAGGGTAGGAGAGAAGGAGGTTGCAAAGGGGTGAGAAAGATGGATGTTACCAACAGAATTGGGAGAGAGTCAGGTTGCAAGTGAGAAAGAAAGTGGGTTTGCAAGGTGCTATTGGAGAGAAAGGGAGGGTGCAGAGCTGGGGAGAGAGACCACAAGAGAGAGGATGTGCGAGAGAGGGAGTTTGCAAGAGGTGGAAGGAGAAAGAGGGATGTTGCAAGGAATTTGGGAAGAAGGGGAAGCTGTGTGGAGAGGGATGAAAGAGAGGGAGGCTGCACGGGTAGGAAGGAAGGAGATGGAAATTTCAAAGAAAGGCGTTTTAAGCCAGCTAACTGGAAACCTGGAAAATTTGAAATCACTCAGGTAATGAATTACCTATAGTTGGGAATAGCGATATCGTGTGGATAAATGCGATGTTATCCACTTTGGTCACAAAAATAGGAAGGCAGATTATTATCTAAATAGTGGCAGTTTAGGAAAAAATGAGGAGCAACAAGGCCTCTGTGTCTTAGTGGAACAGTTGCTGAAGGTTGGCATGCAGGTGAGTGGCAGTGAGGAAAGCTAATGGCATACTCCCCTTCATAGCGAGAGGATTTGAGTATTGGAGTAAGGAAGTCTGCAGTTATACAGGGCCTTAGTGAGGTCACACCTTAAATATTTTGTGCAGTTTTGGTCTCCTAGTCTGAGGAAGAGCATCCTTGCTATTGAGGTAGTCCGGCGAACGTTCACCAGACTGATTCCCGGGATGGCAGGACTGACATATGAGGAAAGACTAGATCGACTGAGCTTGTAATCATTGGATTTTAAAAGAATGGTTGTTTTTTGGGGGGGTGGAGGAGATCTCATAGAAACATAAAATCCTGTTGAGACTTGACAGGCTAGATGCAGGAAGAATGGCCCCAGTGTTGGAGAAGTCCAGGATTAGGGATCACAATCTAAGAATAAGGGGTAAGCATTTCTTCACTCAGAGTTGTGAACCTCTCCCACAGGAAGCTGTTGGTGCCAGTTCATTAAATATATTTCAGAGGGAGCTGGACATAGCCCTTGTGGCTAAAGAGATCAAGGCGAATGGGGAGAGGGCAGGAATGGGACGCTGAGATTGCATGATCAGCCATGATCGTATTGAATGGGGCTGCAGGCTCAAAGGACCGAATGCCCTATTCCTGCACCTGTTTTCTATGTTTACACATGAATGTCGAACTTCTATCAGGAGACTGCATATGCTCAAGGCTTGCCTTATGGGAGAAATGTGCAGTGAATACGGTGTATGAATACTATGTCAATTGTAAAATTTAAATCTGAGATAGAGATCTGAGATGCAGTAAAAAGGATAACAACTGCCTGGTTAAAGTAGTTAAACTTTATGAATTTGTAATGGCAAGGCAACAGCTGTGACCTCACAGATATGAACGGTATGTTTAAGGTAATGCCTTTTTGTATATAGAAATATGTATTCGTTTTTTTGAGAAACATCTTTTGTTGCTAGCTTATGACTGTGCTCTTAAGCTAAGTTAAATACTGCCATTGAGGAAACAAGGATTTTCTTGAGTGCTGTGGTTTTAAATTTAATGCACCATTAACATTGATTTAATTCTCCTAATTTAACTTTTATGTGATTCTAAACAGCCCATACATCAGTGCAAGTACAGGAGGTAATGTTACTACATGACTAATAAATCAAATAGTAAGAGTGAGAAAGGAGCCCTTGAAAACCAAAACGTACCCAATAACGATCAAAAGGTAGACCCTAGAAAAATTACTTCATACCCTGGTGACCAGGAGAGCATTGGAGATGTAATCTTTGGTGTCAGTTTACATAGGGATTTGCTTTTGTTAATGTGGACTCAGAGTATAACGACAAGGGATGAACAAATGTGTAACAAGATGAAGTAAAGATTTGTAGAAATGATATAACGTTTGTAATAGGTTGTACAGATGGATACGAACAATTGCTTTGATAAATTTTAAATAATGGACATTTTTCAACCAATTTCCAAACATTAAATGATATCAAAAGTTTCAACATTTTCATAACTATTAAAATCAGAAGCAAATATTTTATATTTCAATTATTTTTTTCTTTTGTAGAAATGATACCGACATTTCCAAGTGCAATGAAAGGTGAGAAGGGTCCATCAGGAGAGCCTGGTGCAAGAGGACCAACTGGGCCACCTGGTCTGCCAGGAATACCGGGACGTGATCTTCAAGGGCAAGTCGGAAAACCAGGTCTGCCAGGTCAACCAGGTTTTCCAAGTGTTGGGAAGCCTGGAATGCCAGGAATGCCAGGTAAACCAGGAGAGATGGGATTGCCAGGTCGCAAAGGTGACATGGGACCAAAGGGAGAACAAGGGCCAATGGGACCACCAGGACCACAAGGACTACCAGGTCCTTCAGGAATGCCTGGATTTGGGAAGCCAGGTAGACCAGGATTTCCAGGAAAACAAGGGCCAAGAGGAGAGCCAGGACAGAAAGGAATGCCAGGGTTGCCAGGTCCTGTAGGACCAAAGGGAATACCAGGAATAGGTATAGCTGGATTACCAGGCTTAAGGGGACCACAAGGGCTACCTGGACAACCAGGGCCTGCAGGTCTACCAGGCATCTCAAAAGCAGGATTTAGTGGTCTTCCAGGAGCTCCGGGAGCCCCAGGCAAACAAGGATTCCCAGGTCAACCAGGATTGCAAGGTTTTCCAGGGCCCCGTGGTGTCCAAGGACCTCCAGGAATGCCAGGTATTGGAAAGCCAGGTCAAGATGGACTTCCCGGTCAGCCTGGCTTTCCAGGGGCCAAAGGTGAGAAAGGACTACCTGGTTTACAAGGGCCCCCAGGAATATCAGGAGTCGGAAAACCAGGGTTTCCGGGTCCAAAAGGTGAACGTGGTCAGCCTGGGCCTCCGGGGAAGCAGGGATTTAAAGGTGAACCTGCGGCTGCTGGTGCTCCTGGAATTCCTGGTGCTCCAGGTGCAAGAGGACTGCCTGGGCCTCCAGGTCAAATTGGACCTCCGGGTGGTTTGGGTTTCCCAGGAGTGAAAGGAGAGTATGGGCAGCCTGGTGCTCAAGGCCCTCCAGGCCCAAAAGGGGAAGCTGGTATCCAGGGTTTGCCAGGTATACCAGGGTATCTTGGTGAAGATGGGCAACCAGGTCCACGAGGATTGCCAGGACCAACAGGACCAAAAGGAGATATGGGACATAAAGGCCCATCTGGTTTGCCTGGACGACCAGGAATACCAGGATTGAAAGGGGAAGTTGGGTTTCGTGGAGAGAAGGGTATCCAAGGCCCCACTGGAATACCTGGGATTGCTGGTCCGGGTGGTCCAATAGGGCCACCAGGTCTTCCTGGGCCAAAAGGAGAGAAAGGCCTACCAGGGCCACCAGGGCTACCTGGCATAGGGAAACCTGGAGTTCCAGGACACATTGGACCAACAGGAAAACCTGGTCCAGAAGGTTTCAAAGGATTGTCAGGAGCACCAGGCCCTCCTGGCCCTCCAGGACCTCCAGGTCCACCAGGCCCACCAACTGATATAAGACAGTTTCAACTTCCAGAGATGGGGCCAGGAATTGACGGCATTAAGGCACCACAAGGTTATGCTCAGCCAAGTAAAAAAGGGAAACCTATAGGAATTAGTCCGGAGATGCCTGCATTCACTGCGAAGCTAACAATACCTTTCCCGCCAGCAGGATCTCCTGTCAAATTTGACAAAATCTTATACAATGGCAGACAAAGCTACAATCCGCAAACTGGCATTTTTACATGTGAGATACCAGGAATTTATTATTTTTCATATCATGTTCATTGCAAAGGTGCTAATGTATGGGTAGCATTATACAAGAACAATGAACCACAAATGTATACTTACGATGAATACAAGAAGGGGATTCTTGACCAAGCTTCTGGGAGCTCAGTTCTTGAACTCATGCATGGTGACAAAGTCTGGATACAGCTTCCATCTGAACAGGCAGCAGGACTTTATTCAGGCCCTTATGTGCATTCATCATTTTCTGGATATTTATTGTATCCAATGTAAAAACAAATGTAAACCAGTAAAGCTTTTAAAACATGGTCTTTGTTATCTTACAAAAGTTAAATTTTCACTACAAAAGCAATCACTGACATTTGTAGGATGATTAACTGCCATTCTTTCTTTTATTGGAAGGTCATTGCTAGGAGAACCCAAAGAAAGAATAGACTTGTCTGTTTTACACATTCTAAATGCGCATTAAAGTGTTGGAAAACACAGAATAATACTCCAAGACCCAAGACTGAATTCAAATCAATGAAATAAAAAATACACGTTCTGCTAGGAACCCTAAGTGTAAACTTGCAGATCGTCTGCATGCTTCTCAAACTCAACTCACATCTGCACAAGGGAACTGTTTAGAACAATTGCAACTAATTTTCCAATCACAATCAGAGTTACTAAAAGCACATCGAATATAAGAATAGAGTCAAAATAGCACATCAATGTAGGGGGTATCTAATTAAATTTGGAGTTGAGGTAAGTTTCAGTTTTCAGTGTTAACATATACCTAAATGGTATATCCTACTTATTTTATACATTTGTTGGGTGCAACATGGATTTTCTAGGAGCAATTGTCTCTTTACAAGAGCAAATTCACACAAATAGAAACAACTTAAAGAAAATGGCTGAATTGCAAAAGAGAGAAAAGGGATAAAAGACTATTTTCATCTCTAAAGTATGATTAAACATGAACAAATTATTGTGGTATCTCCTTCATCTGGTAAACAGTAAGGAGGTCATAGCAATACATCAAGGATTTAAAGCAGCCTACCATGTACTGAGCTGCAATATTTGTCATCCACCTTTCCAGTGAAAAATAATACATTTGATAAGCAGAGGCCTGAACACCGATAAAATGTGATGAACAATAGGTTTCTTGTGAAACATGTAGAAATTGATTTTCTTCTAAGGAGAGGGAAGATGAAAGATTTTTGTGCAGTCCACTGTAGCCTTGCAATTTCTGTTCATTAGCTCTTTTTAAAAAAAATAGTAAAATGCTAGTATTTATCCAATGTCTGCACTTCCACACCACTTAGGTGAAACAGCCTAGAGCCATAGATATAGATTGTACAGAGAGTGGCAAAAAAAACTATTTTGGATTAGGCATTTCTTTAATAAATGCATGAATTAGCAGGTCAGTTGCAAATAAATACACTAGGATACCCATAAATAGATACAACACTGTGGGCTTTTTAATTACCAAATGATTATAATTTTGAATGTGCAAAACATGCTTGTACCACCAATTCTATCTGATGTTAAAAGAAAGTTTTATGCCAGTTATACATTGCTTTATTTTTGTTTTTTAAATATATGTGTAAAGAGCTCATCAAGCTTTCAACCTATAGAAAAAAATGTTTTGTCCAAGATTACCTGAACCAGGCATAAAAGCTGAAGTACATAACTACAGTTTGCTGATGACTTCTACCAATTGTAACTATGAATAAAATTTCCAGCTTTTCAACAATAATTTATTTGTTTTACTACTGATTGTCTAAAGTTGTATATGAGCAGAAAGGCTGCATCAAAATGTGAAATGTTTCAAACAAGAGCCAAATAAGATGCTAGAGCAATTTGTTCATTTGAAATAAAATTTCTGTTGCTCATGCCAACTTTTCATCAGCTTTTCACAAACTGAATCATTCACAATGTTTTTACAGCTTGAGAGATTTATCATGTTTCCTTTCATTCAACGGTTTGAATTGAAATCATTTTTGACTTTAATTCCAATTAAGTTTCCAAGGGAATTTGAACCTTTAATGAGACTGGATTAAAGATTTAGCCATTGGATTAAATTTTTTCAACCTTACTCTTTGACACCTTCTTGATAGCTCACAATTTATGATAAACAGCTCGAAAATGGTGTGTTGATTTGGTTTTAATTGACACTGTATCAGTATATCAATTTTGGTTGTGTTGCTACATATAGGAATTATCTTGTCAGGCTTTATTTTGCAGGAAACTATTTTGGTGTGTCACAATGTAACCTTTTTATAGCATTAAGTACTGTGGAATTTTTACTTTTATAATCATTTTTATGGAAGTTTTTTTAAAGGAGTTATAATGACTCGGTGTGTTGGTGTTACACTTATCATATCATACTGTTATGAGCTTAAAGGTTACACCATTATTTCCTCAATCCTGCATCATTCCAAACTCACCATGCCAGACAGGGAGAGGCAGTGACTGGAGGATAAAGAAAATTTATCAAGTCTCCACAGTAAAAGGCAAAATCAGAATCTGTGAACAAATCATCTATCTATGGTTTCAATGTAGAAGCTATGTTGAGGGGGGTGACCAGGACAAAATGTAGGCAATTGAATAATAGAGTATAGTTAACAAAATTTCAACAAAAAGCATAAAATGACCAAATTTTAAAATCTTGCCAAAGTATGTATAGATTATGTATTCTACATGCAGCCTGTCAGTCAGTCATGGTGTTTTCACTTTTGATTACATTCAGGGTCTTACAGAAATCAATGTAATTTTTCCCCCTCTGGCGACTAATGCTTATACTGTATTATCTAAACTTTTTTGTACTGAATTGGAAATTATTGTATTAAATATTTAAACACGTTTTCAGATTCGTTTTGAGAAGAATCTTTTGTTTTGTGAAATGCTTATTTATATTTTGTTTTGTAATGTTGAGGTTTGTTGGGATTATGTTAAGTGAATGTGTAAGTTTGCAGTAAGCAATAATGAAATACCTCAACAAGCCTTCACTTTTTACTTCCATTCAAAATAAATTGATAGGATCTCAATTGTCGTGATTGTTGATTGGCTGGGGTTTTCGAAAAACAGCAGGAGATATTGCTCTTCCCAACTTTAATCGGCTCAGTATTGTTTACCCTTTTAAAAATTACTTTAAGTAAAATTCACAATTGGTTGGGTCAGAGAACAATATGGAGAACCACCTAAGAATGAAGTTCTTAAAAATACACTGAAGATTGTGGTGCAGTATTAGCAACCCTTCCCCTACACTGGGAGGTCTGGGGTTAAGTCCCACCTGTTCAAGAGATGTGTAATAACTTAAAAATATATGGGTTAATATAATTAACTGATCACTAGCAGGGATAAGAACACAAGAACTAGGAGCAGGAGTAGGCAATTCAGTCCTTCAAGCCTGGTCTGCCATTTGATATAATCATGGCTGATCTTGTTTTGGACTCTACTTTCCTATTCGCTTTCCATAACCCTTCAACCCCAATACTAATTAAAACTCTTGACTATCTCCTTAATGTCCCAGTATCCCCTGCACTCCGAGTCGTGATTTCCACAGATTCATGACCCTTTGAAAGTAGTAGTTTCTCCTCATCCATTTTAAATCAACTAACTCTTATCGTAAAACTATGACATTTCCTTCTGGATTGCCCCACATGAGGAAGCATCCTTTCTATGTCTATCCTATCTTGGTCAATCCCGTTAGCATCTTGTACATCTCAATTACATTTCCTCTCGTTCTTCTGAACTCCAGTGAGTAAATTTCTCAATTGTTCTACATAAGACGAATCCCTCATCTCTGGAATCAATCTAGTGAACATCCTCTAAACTTCCTCCAACTACATCTTTCCTCAAGTAAAGGGACCCAAATCCAGGCTCAGATATAGTAGAATCAAATGGTAGGAGCAAGAGTCTGACCTCAGACTAAATATGCAAAGCCTGCTATCCTAAGGAGAAACCAAAGAATAACAACAACATATACTTATATAGCACCTTTAAAGACATGCCCTCAGCATCAACCTTAAAACTCAATCCTGTAATCTCCACCCCAGATCAGATATTGTTTATTTTGAAACTCAGCCAAGCATTCACAATAACTTTAGCTGTAATAAGACCTAACAAATGGAGTCCATTAAAACAGAGAAACTCTGTGTCCTCTCTAAGCTACACCTAATGTCTTGTCAAAGTGTTCCAGGATCAGATTTGTTTTTTGTTTAAGTGAAAGATTCAGATAACCTTTTCTAAATTAAATGGGCTCTTTGTTTTTAAAATCATGATATCACAAACAACATTTTCTTCAGTTTTGAATAAAAGGGGGAGGACTCTACTGCATCTCAACACTTACATAATGCTGATCAAAGAAATTTTCAGGACAAAGTCCCAGAACCAAATCACTACAGTAAAAACACATCTAACTTACAATATAATATCTAATGACCGAAATGAAAAAAAGACCATTGAACAACAACCAAAAAAAAGTCTGTTAATGAAGAAATTCCAGGCGTAGATTCTCCCCTCAGGGCTGATGATTCCCACTCAACCTAAGGTTCCATGAACAAAGTCTCCTGCCAAATGCCAATTGCCCACAATGAAGTAGGCAATAGTCAGGTCCACGCCCCCCCCAACAAACCGTCCTGGCACCTTCCCCTGCCACCGCAGGAATTGCAAAACCTCATCTTCCGCTTCAGAACACTTCAACCCCAGGGCATCAATGTGGACTTCACCAGTTTCATCATTCCTCCCCCCCCCCTTCAGTTCCAACCTTCCACTTCAGCACTGTCCTCATGACCTGTCCTACCTGCCAATCTCCCTTCCCACCTATCTGCTCCACCTTCCCTTCTGATCTATCCCCACCCCCATTCACCTTTGTACTCTTTGCTACCTTCTCCCCAGCCCCCCCACCTCCCCATTTATCTCTCCACCCTGGAGGCTTCCTGCCTCTATTCCTAATGAAGGGCTTTTGCCCAAAACATCGATTTTCCTGCTCCTCAGATGCTGCCTGACCTGGTGTGCTTTTCCAGCACCACTCTGATCTGAACAAATAGTGGGGCTGCTACAGGCACCTTTATCCTGGGGCACCAAAAACATCCCAGATTGTGCAAATGGGGTCACAGTCCTGGAATGGGGACCCACGTGCTACTTCTAAATACCTCACACACACCCCCTCCCACCCCATTCCAACATGGGCATATCTATGAAAATGTGGGTCTTCATTTTGAGTGCTGCCCAAAGAATGAAGTTGAAGGTGATGACAATGGGACAACACTAGAACACTTCCATGATTTGAGACATTCTCAATTAGATTAAAATGATAGAAAATTGATGTGCTCATATTAGTGTAGCAGGGAACACTATCTTTATCAGATCATTCATGTAGTTTATATTCAATATTGGCATGAATCTACAAACTGCATGAACAGCAATGCTATAAATAATTTAACGGTTACAGAATGTTAATTCTCAGTTGTGCACTGGGAAACTCCAGACTCAAATACACAAAGGAATGAGAATAAGACATTTTGAGTGTTATTTTCACAATTAGTGACACATTTAGCTAGAGAGTTAGATAGTGAAAACAACAAGTAGCTAACATCTGAAAGGATGTGGATAACTGAAAGGAATTGGCAAGAGACAAATACCACGAACTGTAAAGAGCATTGCACCTTTAATTACACATGCATCAACAATCTCACAAAAGGATTAGTTGCCAAAGCAATCCATTACATTTGCTATGACTAATTAGATTTGAAGAGGTGTTTGGAGCTCAAGGACTATAGCAGTGATGAGTGTGTTAAGCAAAAGAAGCACAATGTCAACAAGAAATGCACATTAAATTTTGTGGATTATGCGAAAGGTTTTCACCAGTAAGCTGGTAAAACCTGTTCAAAGTGTTGGAAGTGATCAGAATTGACTGAAGAGAAAATAAAAAGAACTATAGCTGTATACGCAGGATGGACAACTACAGTAGGAAAGTATTTGGTGAATCTAAATATGCTGTAATTAGACGTGGGGGCAACACAAGGCCCTCACCATTGCTCTTTTCAATCTACCTATGGTGAAGGAAATTTTTAAAATTTTTGATTAGGATGTGGGTGTTGCTGACCAGAACAGCGTTAACGTTGTCTGATTTCTAAGAATAGTTTGAGGGGGGTCTGGAGTCAAATGTAGGCCAGATTAGGTAAAGGCAGGAGATTCCTTTTCGTGAAGGGCATTAGTGAACCAGATAGTTTTACAACAATTAATACACAGTTACCATTAGTCTAGCTTCCATTTTCACATTTTATTTGATTGACATTTCATTGTCTGCCGCAGTACAATTCAAATCCATGGATTACTCATCCAGTGACGTTACCATGCCACATGTCCCATCATGAATCACTAGATGAAGTTCAGAAAGGCATTCAAAGAAGATGTCAATTGTTGGAGGCAGTGAAATTTACAGATGACCAACCCCTAGTGTATAGAACATAGCAGATGGTGCAGTTATGAATGAATAGTATGAGCTGGTCATAGAGCATTAGAGTTACACAGCATGGAAGCAGACCCTTCAGTCCAAAATTAATGTCCTAAATTAATCTACTCCCATTTGCCAGCATTCGACCCATATCCCACTAGACCCTTCCTATTCATGTACCCATCCAGATGCCTTTTAAATGTTTTAATTGTACCAGCCTCCACCATTTAATTTGGCAGCTTATTCCTTACACGCATCACCCTCTATGTGAAAAGATTGCCCTTAAGTCTCTTTTAAACCTTTTCCCTCTCACCTTAAACCTTGGCCCTCTAGCTTTGGGGAAAAGACCTTGGCTATTCACCCTATCCATGCCCCTCATGATTTTATAAATTTTTATGAGGTCACCCCTCAGCCTCCGATGCTCCAGGGAAAATAGTTCCAGCCTGTTCAGCCTCTCCCTATAGCTCAAACCCTCCAACCCTGGCAACATCCTTGTAAATCTTTTCTGAACCCTTTCAAATTTCACAACATCCTTCCAATAGCAGGGTGACCAGAACTGAACACAGTATTCCAAAAGTGGCCTAATCAATGTTCTGTACATCCACAACATGACCTCCCAACTCTCATACTCAGTGCACTGACTAATAAAGGCAAGCATACCAAATACATTCTTCACTATCCTATCTACTTGGGACTCGGAACTATCAACCTGCACTACAAGCTTATAGAATAAAAATTATATAAAAGACAAAAGTCATAAAGATTGACAGAAATAATGATGGGAAAGAAGATGTCAAAAATGAAAAACAACTGGAATAGGTATCATTAAAGAATCTGAGAAGCATCTTGTCAGAATATGGTTACTGCCTTAAATAAATTGAAGCTAGACGAGCAAGGGCAAAAAAATGCAACCTCCAATCATAATGTATTAAACAGCATAGGAATAAGTAGAAATCTTCTTCAAAAATATCAATACTGTGAATGGGGTATCTTGTTCGTTATGACCTGAAGGTTTGGGGTGCGGTTGGGACGGTGGTTAATCAGCTCTCCACTGAGCAAAGTGGCTGTAACAAAGATATTGTTATCCCTTTGGCATAGAACTATATTTCACCTCAATAAATATGTCATTAACTAGGTCACCAAAAACAGGGCACCAACTGTAAGGCCTTTTTGAATAAAAAAAGAGTAATTTTATTACTTGCTAACCCCAAGAAAGATAATAAAGTCAGGACACCAAATGTGTACACATGCCTAAAGACAATGTTTAAAAGGCAATTGTGTCCAGTATGTAATGCCATTGGTAAAAATGGACTATCTATTTTTGGTCTTCTGATTTCAATACCTGGGACCATCATGGATTAAACATGGATGTAAAATGGCTGCAATCAAGTGACCAGTTTGGAAAAACTTCTGATGAAACCAATAAGAAACAAGAACCAGTTATGAGCCTTCCCTAATCTGTTTGCAAAATGCATCAAAACATAGATTTGTATCACTCTGAGTTACACCTTGGACTCACACCTTGAAGACTATGTTGAAATGGCAGCTAATGAGATGTTTTCCCAGTGTCTTTGCCAACATTTATCCCGCAAATCAAATTTATCATCAAGCTATCTGTTTTATTGCTGCGTAGGGCTTTTCTGTGTTGCAAATTGACTGCCACATTTCTTTTTTCTTGTACTATAACATCGACTGTATTTCAAAACTAGTTCATTTGATGTGACACACTTTGGAAGCTTTTTGGATAATGTAATGTACCACAGAGGAACAGATTTGGTCTTTCTACAGGATACATGTAAAATGTGGTGACTTTTTTGTCCCCTGGAGGAGTATTTTGTATTAGCTTTTTAACTGGAGATAAAGGGTGCTTTTTACCATATGCTCTGGTTGCTGAACCGTAACTTACTATATAGTAGGATGCATGGAGGAGTGTTGGATGATTTCCTTATTTGACGCATGATACAATGAGTCATAAAGTTATTATGTAACAGTTTGACCGATAGTCCAAAGATTACCTACTTGTTGGTTTTTTTTAATAACTTTTATAAATGATATACATTCCAAGTTTGAAAATTGTCCAAGATGATAAGATCTAGAAAAATGTATTGATCAAATGCAGAAACGTGACTTCAATGAATGGGAATTTGGGGGGAGGGGAAGAGAGGAGACACCAAGAGGTGTATAGAATGCAAAAATCAATCCAACATCATGTTGCACTTCTCCACTGAAGTTAAAAGCTTATCCTGTAGGTGTCAGGCTCCAGTAAATGTCATCAGCCCTGCAAACAATCTCAGCTCAACAGCCAAATGCACACTTTCCAGCAGATGTCAGCAAAGAGTAAACAGCAGGAGGAATTTACACGATCTTTCCCGTTTGTAGCCTTAAGCGTAGACACCAATTGACACCTACACTTAACGTATGGTGGGGTATTGCCAATAGCTCCCTTCATAATTTGCACTTCTACCTCGAGATCAGCCCCAAAATGGAAATAAACTAAATGATTTAAAATGAAAATTTGCCTTTTTGGTAAAGGTCAGCATATTTAATGTCACTCGTTTTTAATGCTCCTGAAATCCAAAAGGCGATGCATTGAAGTGCAGAAAAGGGAAAATTACTACCCACCCAAATACTTGCATGATCTGGCAACATCGGAACTGATCCTTCCCCACCTACCTATCAGTCACCCTACCCATTTATCTATTTACCTCATCCATCTTCCACGTTACTCATTCATCCAATCACCTGCTTACTCACACAGGATATTTAAACGTACATGACAGAAGGCAGCACAGTAGAAGGGGAGAGAGCATAACTTCTGTGTTAATTCTCGTCTCTACATGAATTCCTATGCTCAGAAATTTTCTGGCTGCAGCTTTAGAAGTTTGGTCTTTTTAAAGTGATCCAGGCAAGTGGGTAATTTTCTGTTTGTTGAGCATTGAACACTACAGTTCCAGTGTTGATTCGAAGGTTTGGGCCACTGCTTCTATCCTAATTTGCAGGATCAGTTCTCTTCTGTGCCTTGATCAAGTGGCTACTCTTGTTGTGAAGGCTTGCATGTTCAATTTAAAATAGGATGCAGCAGATCACAAAGAGCCAACACTTTGTGTTATTGAGCATGGAGATCCAAATTTACTGTGCCCAAGGCAATTAATGCAGGGATGGGAAAAGGGGAAAGAAGACTAAGAGGATTTCCTGCACAGCCTAGGCATGAAGTCTAACAGTACTTCAAAAAAAATACTTCCCCATTTTGAACCAAACATGACTAGTGCCAGCAAAACAATGATTCATTCTGCGTTTGTTTTTTTAAAAACGATCACAAGTATGAGTGACTTGGTTCTCCCTAGCCCAGTGTGGCTTCTATTGCAACCCTACCACTATCTTAACTCAGATCAAGGTACAGGGATTGAACTGTTCTTGCTGCCCAGGTGAGACTGAGAAGGGGAAGTACAACTATGTCAGAATGTGGTTGTGTTGTTTCTGGAACAGGCAGTAAAGTGAATATTTATTCTTAGAACATTACTTTTCATAAATTTATTTTTAAACATTCACTTACAAACTGAAGGCCAAAAACAAATATCCTTTGAACAATTAAGAAGCAATAAAAGCAGTCTTTTACTTTCAAGCAACATAATTTTCCATTCAGGTAACCTACACAATGCTGCTTCTAAATTTGATGATGCAGACAGGAAAGATCTTATGAAGATCAAAGCAAATCTCCAGTCATCTTAGTAAATAAGTTAGATAACTATGCCCAAACTGAATGGCACAATTGGAAAAATGGCAATTAAATTGCTGAACAGATAATTCCACATTACTAAATCAAAAAACAAACTACAACAAAGCTTCAGGAAGATTCAAAGCTTTTATATTCTTCACTGGAAATATTATCATCATTTTAAAAATTCAAACTATTAGAAAAGTTCTCAACTTGAACATTAATTTAGTTCTGTTTAAAGTAGTTGCAAGTGACATCACTGAGTACTAACTTCAAGAATCTCCATTTTGATCTGAAAGGAGTAGAATACCTTTTCAGTCCTGTAGAGGTGTATGAAAATTCAATTTCTTTAGTCCACTATTCAATTTGGGGAAGTTTCTTTTACACTGGAAAATAACTAATGTAACTCCTTTACTCAAAGCAGGAAACTACAGACCAATTAGCTTAAATATTTGACATTGGGAAAATGTAAGAAGCTATTATTAGTCGTTATAACAGGACATTTGGGTAAGCTCAAAAGTAATTAGGCATAGCCAACATGGTTTTCTCAAAGGGAAGCCTTAGTTAGCTAATTGAGTTCTTTGAAGTAGTAATTTGTACTCTGGATAAGAATATAATTGACTTAGATTTCCAGAACACATTTGATAAGGTGCCACATCAAAAGTTGTTGCAGAAAAATAAAAAGTTCATGGGTGTCAGAGGTAACGTATAGCATGGATAAAAGATTGGGTATCTAAAAGGAAGCAGAGCGTAGAAATAAATTAGTCTTTTTCAGGCTGGGAGGATGTCATGAGTGTCCCACATGGGCCAGTGTTGGGTCCTGAACACTTTACAGTTTACATAGATGATTTGGATGAAGGGATCGAACGTTGTGTTGTTAAATTTTCTGATGACACAAAGTAAGGTAGGAAAGTGAGTGATAAAAACAAAAAAGGACAAGGGATCCTATAAGGGGATATGGATAGGTCAATTGAGTGGGCAGAGATCTGGAAAATGATCTATAATATGGAAAATTGTCAATCTTTAATGAAATAATAAAAGAATAGTATTATCTAAGTGGCAAAAGGTTGCAGAGCTCACATGCTGAGAGATCTACATGTCCTAGTATATGAATATCGGAAGGCTAGCACACAGGTACAGCAAATAATCAGGAAGGCAGATTGAATGTTATGCTTTATTGTAAAGGAAAATCGAATGCAAGAATGATCAAATGAAAGTTATGCTTCACTTATACATTGGTGAGACCGCATTTAGAGTATTATGTACAGTACTGGTCACTGCACTTACAGAAGGATGTCAATGTCTTGGAAGTTCAAAAAATGTTCACTATCCAATGCCTGGAATGAGCAGATTGCCTTATGTGGAAAGGCTAGACAAACCATGCCTGTACCCTCTGGAGTTTAGAAGATTCACGAGGCAACAACCGAAATGTACAAGTCTGGAGTGTCCTTGAATGGGAGGATCTATTGAAAGAATGTTTCCTGCTTTGTGAGAATCTAGAACTGGGGGCATAATTTAAACATAAAAGGGGTCACCAAATTAGGACAGATGTGGAAAGAACCTTCAAGAGCTTTTTTGGAATTATCTTCCTCAAAAAAAATGGATGCAGAACTTTAAGGCAGAGGTAGATAGATTCTTGATTGTCAAGGGGATCGATGCGTATTAGGGATATGCAGGAATGTGGAGGGGAGGTTAAATTCAGGTTAGCCATGATTTTATTGAATGCAAGAGCACATTCAAAAGGGCCAAGTAGTCTAATATTTGTTCCTTGTCTGACCATTCACTATCCAAAATGCCCCATGATGTAATCAGGAATCACCAGCAAAATATCTTTGCCATTTACAATAATATCAGAAAGGGATGTTCATATCAATTTCACTTTTTTGACAAAGTTTGAGAGGTTTTAATGATGAAATCCCATTTTTGGCTATGATACATTGCTGTCAATAAGAAGCATTTCCAATGCTTATTCTTGCAGAGTGCAAGAAGATAATTCTCAGCCACACAGCAATTGCAATTCACATGTATTAGAGGTACACATGCAGTATTTCTCTTGCACTCAATTTTTCAACAGTTCAACAATTAGTAGTGGCTTGTTTCCCTGGTAATATATATAAAAAAGTAGAACTCCAGCCAGCATGGGAAGCTGTGTTCAATAGTGTACAGTAGCATTAATTCCAACGATGATTATTTCAAAAATTTCCAGTCAAATCAAAAATTGTATTAGATGATTTCAGCTTCTTCAGAAGCATTTGTTCAGCAGTAATGTTGTGATACATCATCTGCAAATTAAACAGTTCAATTATTAGTGTTCAAAATATACATGGAAATTTCATCTACTAAACCCAAGACAAGCAGCTTTTGTTCTTAACAACACTTCCATTTATAAAACATACATTAGATACACTTAGTTTGGAAGTGACATCATACTGAGTCAGAGTGCTGGGCTTAACTCTTATTTGCAGACCAGAGCAAATTTATCACTATGATTATTGAAAAACTGGCAGTAGTAATGGTGACAGAATACAGATCCTTTTAAGATCAGCATGAGTACAAACATTTAATTTTTGAAAATAACTATACACCTAAAGAATACTGGAGAAAAGTTCAACGAAACTAATGCGTTTCACCAGCAACTGGGGAACTGCACGATTTATAGAATCTGCAGTTCATGTTTTCCATTTTAACCAAACGCAAAGTAGTGCAAATCCCCCACAATGTCTAATTCCACACACCAAAACACTGTCATATTAACTCAGCAATAAAGTCTACTTTCAAAATGAATGATTTCCACGTTCCATCCATCATATTGCAGCCCTTAATGACTGTATTAATAGTTTCCTTTTGATTCTTGCAAAGCGAATGCAGGACTCCTTTCTATTATTAAAAGTGAAGTTTTCATTGTACTGCTAAATTCAAACACATTTACTTTGAGCCAGCAGTACCAAAACAGAAAAAAGGTTAGTGTGTCAAGATTAGGGATTTGTTTAGTTTCTAACCAAATATGTTGGACTCTGTTTAAAGTCTCAGTCAACTGGGTAAACAGCCAGTCAATCCTCACTTACTCTACCTAGGTCCCATGGAGTTTGCTGTCCTTGGCCTACTGCTGCTAGGGGACTACCTTTAAAATTGCAGAAAGTTCTTATTACTTTTGTCCTGAGCAAGAAAGCCACTGAAGCCAGTGATAGGGAAGGCTATTTCTAAAGAAAAAAGTGCATTTTATTTTAAAAGAAAGATCTTTCTTTTGAGGCTGGGGAACAGAAATAATGAATTTTTTTAAAGCTATTTACAAGGCATAGTGAATATAGTGACTGTAATGAAGTCAGCCAGGTAGACATCATAGAATAAGAGTTCCCCGATTGCTAAAAGAATCCAGTCTCAAATCAGAGAGCCCTGACTGATAGGTAAAACTAGGTGTCAGACATTCTGAGCACTCAAAACTGGTTCTGAAGAAGCTGAATCAGTATCAAGGACTCTCCACATACAAATAAAGTGTGATTTGGTTACAGGATACCAGCCTCTGTGGAGTTATTTCAGTGAACAGGATGGTAAAGTATAGGAACCACGGGTCACAATCTAAGGATATGGGATATGCCATTTAGGATGGAGATAAAAAGAGAGAATTCTTCATCAAGAATGTGGTGAGCCTGTAGTATTCTCTACAACAGAAAATGGTTAAGGCTAAAATATTTAAAGTCTTCAAGGAGATATAGTTCATGCTAAAGGAATCAAAGGGATAGAACATACACATGAATAGGTATTGAGTTGGATGATTGGACATGATCATACTGAATGGCAGGGCAGGCTTGAAGGGCTAAAAGATCTACTCCTTTCATTTAAAAAAACAAAAGTTGATACTTTTTCCCTTATCTAGCTTCTCCTTAAATGTATTTGAATAGCAATTGAAACAAAGCCTGGTTAAAATTGGAAGTACTCATTTCTAGCTCAGATGTAATTGGCTGTAAGATCCATATATTCTAGTCAGATATTGAAGGACAGCTGTACTGAGGGTGGTTACACTGATTCCAGATTGAAGTTTACAACCTCAGTGTTCACCCTGGATTTGATTTTCTCTCAACCATTACTGTAAACAATTGATCATTTGAACATTGATCAATTGTCTTCAGTAATGAAATCATTGATCAATTGAACAAAAACAATAATCATTTCATTCCCCTCCTCGACACTGGTGTGAAAATTACTTGTGAGACAAGTGTCACCCACTTCATAGCAATTAATGCAAAATAGTTAGGAACACTTTTGAAAGTTATCAGGCATTCTCATTCAACCTATTATGACTTTTTATTGAACAAAGCAAGATAATATTTTAAAGACAGTGATTCTAGTTAAATAAATTGATACCAGGAACTATTTATACGAAGACAACATATGTGTATTAAAAAGAAAGCGGTGGCACAGTGGTTAGCACTGCTGCCTCACAGCGCCAGAGACCACGTTCAATTCCCGCCTCAGGCGACTGACTGTGTGGAGTCTGCACGTTTTCCCCGTGTCTGTGTGGGTTTCCTCCGGGTGCTCCGGTTTCCTCCCACAGTCCAAATATGTGCAGGTCAGGTGAATTGGCCATGCTAAATTGCCCGTAGTGTTAGGTAAGGGGTAAATGTAGAGGTATGGGTGGGTTGCGCTTCGGCAGGGCGGTGTGGACTTGTTGGGCCGAAGGGCCTGTTTCCACACTGTAAGTAATCTAATCTAATCTAATCTAAAAAAAAAGAACATAGATTTTCTAAAAAAACCACAATGGAATTCTACAAAAAAAAGTGCACTTGTGGGGAAAAACAAATCTTAGACTGAAGCCAGGCAAGTACCAGCTCTAACTAAAATTTATTTAGAACTTTCAACATTCATTAGTGTTGGTTTGGGAACAGTTGTAAGTACAAAGTAGAAATTACTATGTTTTCTGTTATCTCCCTTTAAGTGAGAAATCCTATTTCACAACTTTTATGAAAAGAAGGTGTCTGCAATAGACATAAAACACGGTCTCATTTGGTGGCTTACCTTTCTCATGGCGGACATAGTATCATTGCCATAATAATGCAAAGTGCCATTAGGATTATGGATGTCATATTTAAAGCCAGCTATGTGAACTTTATCACACATAGTAAGTGCCATAGCTATTGCAATAATTCCAGTTGTTGGATACTGTGGCGGCTGTCAGAGACAAGTCAAATGTAAGTGTACTTGAGAAGACAAAGCTGATAGAAACAAGTTAAGGAAAGAGAAAAGTATTTGTACATGGCTAATAGATAATGCAAGACATGGAATAAATAATGCAGTATCTAATCATTCCTGCTAAATTTTAAAAACATATTCCAAAAATATACATCAGTCACTTATAAATCTAGGTGAAACTGAACTATCAGTACAATTTAATACCTTTATTTCAATAATACTTCCCTCTTAAATCAGAGGTACCACAAAAGGACTAGAAGATTTGCTGATCCAATATTGCTGATTGTGGATCCAATATGAATCCTTGGTCATGACTGGAACCAAATTAACATTGTTCTCCACACACATTACTTTTATACTTCTAAGTAAAATTAGAGGGTTTACCAACAAAGGGTAAAGGGGGGGCGGGGGGGGACTCATTAAATTTCCAATTTAAAAAAGGTTCAAGGACAACTAAAAAGATTAAATACCATTTCCTTCAAGAGGTCAGCTCCTCCTTATTCATCTCAGAAGGAGCCAAGTTACAGTCACTAAGAAAAAAATTAACAATATTTCTTAAGTCTGGTTTTGCCATTTGGGGAATAAAAAACTTTGGACTTGAAATAATAAAAACTCTTCACTTGCAATCTGACGAACTATTTTTATTTGCTGTTATCTACAGAAGGGCATCAGTTTAGCTCAGCTGGCTGGATTGTTGGTTTACAGAGAAATTTGATGCGAATAGCATGGGTTCAAATCCCCTCATCGGTTTGAGGTTACCATGAAGGACTCTCCTTCTCAACCTCTCCCCTCAGCTGAGGTCTGGTGGCCTTCAGGTTAAATCACCACCAGTCACTTCTCTCTAACGAGAGAGAGTAGCCCTTTTGGTCTGGTAAGACTATGGCAACACAGCCAACTATCAATGGGAAAATAAGGCCAAATGACGGGAAACAAATTCACAGAATGGTATACAGCAATTTAGGACTAAGGAGAGCAGCACAAGTTCTTCAATCTAGCTTCATACCTTAAGTTTCCCAATGTGCCTGCACTGATTCTATTACTGGCTGCCAATCTCTTGTCTTGACTTTTACCATATCCCTGCACACCATTTCTATCCAAATGATCATCCAATGCCCTCTGCAATGTCTCATTTAAAATGGTCGCCACCACATAGGGAGGCAATAGCCTAGTGCTATTATTGCTAGACTATTAATCCAGAGACCCAGACAACCTAATAAAAATCTGGAATTAAAGAGTCTAATGATGATCACGAAACTGTCAATTGTTGGAAAAACCCAACTGGTCACTAATGTCCTTTAGGGAAGGATACTGTCATCCTTACCTGGTCTGGCCAACATGCGACTCCAGATCCACAGTGGTGTGGCTGATGCTCAACTTTCCTTTGGGCAATTGGGGTTGAGCAATAAATGCTGGTCTAGCCAGTGATGCCCTCATCCCATGAATGAATATAAAACAAAACTGCATTCCATACTGTTTCTACTCACTGAGAAAGGTTTTTCACAACACCTTTACTTCTTTTGCACATCACTTTAAATCTGTGCCTTCTCTTTGTATGAGACAGAGCAGCCTCTCCCCACCTATTGTATCCAGCCCACTCAGAGGAGATTTGATGGAGGTTCAAAATCCTAAAGGAGAGCAGTCCAAATTCTTCAATCTAGCCTCATTGCCTGAAGTTTCCCATTCATGAAACCATTCTTGGAATTGTTTCTACACCTTCTCCAATGCATTCCCATCTTTCCTATCATGTGGCATCCACAACTGCACATAATACTTCAGGTGACTCACAAATGTCTTGTATAAGTCCATCATCACCTCTTTGTTCTTGAATCCACGCCCCTATTTTTAAAGCTGAGAACATCCCTTGCTTTATTACTTGTTCTCACCACCTGTCCTTCAAAATGATCTGTGCGCATCTACACCTCAGTCCCTCTGCTCCTGCACCCCATTTATAATTGTACCCTATTATTTTATGTTGGCTTTCAATTTTCTTCAGACCAAAGTGCACCATTTCACACTTATCAGTATTAAACTTCAACAGCCACCTATCCACCCACACTATCAACCCATTAAAGTCCTTTTGGAGTGCCACAGTCTTCCTCACATTTTACAATTCTTCCAATTTTAGAGCCATCCACAAACTTTGAAATTGTCATCTGCAGACCAACAAGAGACCCCTGGGGAACTCCACTACAAACATTCCTCCAGCCTGAAAAAAGGTGTCTACTGCCTGTTTCCTATGACTCAGCCAATTTTCCATCCTTGTTACTACTGTCCCTTTTATACCATGACTCTCAACTTACTCAAGTCTGTTGCGTGGCACCATATCAAATGCCTTCTAGAAATCCATGAATACCATGTCAACAGCATTGCCCTGAGAGCCTGTACCTCTCCAAAAAAACTCCAGCAAGTTAGCTGAACATGATTTTCCCTGATCAACCCATCTTTTACCATATGATTACAAATTCCATTTCTAATAATTGTCTCAATTCTTCACTTACTCTAATGAAAGTGTTAATTTGGTTCTTTGGGTGCCAGTGAAGTGATTTCCAAAAAATGTCACATCAATATCGACCAGCGAAGAAAGCAAAGAATCAACTTTCACACTAGTGAAATCCCCCTAACTGCATTCATACCTTCCCAATTCTGCAGGCTAAGTAAATGCAGTACTCCCAATTTCACAGGAAGAGAGATGTTGAAATATTGAAGCCAACCTATAACCTCATTTGAGGCTAAAATGAACATATATGAATTGGTACCACTTCTGATTTACTGCAGTGTAACTATAAACCATAGTTGCACTGCAGTAAATCAGGAGTGTTATCAATTCATAAAAAAACAGGCCACAAGCTGTTTATTGATGAGCATCATTTAAAAATCAAATTTTCAAATTACTAAGATTTTTAGTTGGACTTGAATAAATGAACTTGCACAATAAAACTTTGCATTTTAAGTCAGTCACTTCCATTCAACGTGTTTCTGGTAAGCACTACATGCAACAGCAATCATACTACCATCAATGAAGTTCCAAAAATAAAATGCCGATTACAAGTTTCTCAATGGTTGTCTTGGATTTCCTAAGTTTTCTTTTACAAATCTTGTGGAAAGAGAAGCAAGTTTCTGACAACAGATGTAGAACCTACCGCAGGAAAATTGAAGTAGCACTACAAAATGTCCAGAAATAAGATGAAGTCCTACTCAATGACGTCAAAATATGGAAGGGATATGGGTGTCTTCCACAGATGCACAAAAACATTTTTCAAAACAAAAAAAGACACCCAATTGGCCAATAGTACCAGAAGCAACTGTGTCCCTTCTCTCTGGAGAAGGAAGAATTCAGCTGCAAGATGAAGTAGCTTGTTGGTGGATTGCTGAACAGACGTATTAAGTCAACCTTTTGCAGACAGGTTTTATTCTAGTAAATCTAGAACCACTAAATATATTCCTACAAGCTCCTCTGCATAGCATTCACCACAATGTTCTAAATCAAATACTGCAGCATTCATTACCAATACTAGAATCCACCCACAAGAATGTCCTCCTCATGGAGATCTGTGACGTGCGACAAAAGTGAGGGGAATGCCTCAAGGATGAGTCAAGCCACTGTTTAACATGTTCTTACCCACAGAATAAAACCCTTCAGTCAAGATTCCAGATTCCTCCTTCAACAATCCTGCAGAAGTCTGTCCCATTAGCAGGGCAGACTGACCAAGAAGTAGAATGATATACTGTTGAAAGGAAGTGGACCTGAAGGTCCTGAAAATGGATGCCAGACCCCATAAGGTCTCAAGGAAAGGAAACCTCCTGCTGGTGAGAATCTAGCCTTCTACTTCAGCTGATGAATCAGTCGTTCACCAAGAAGCACCAGGGAGCAAAGAGGACACAAAATATGTCGAATGCGCATCAACAGTGCCTCGGTATTACTGCCATTGACTGAGGTGGGTGAATTCTGGCACAGAGGGCTACTATATTGAATCTGTGGCAAACGGTAAGAGAACTAACAAGCGAGAAAAGCCTACTTCTGCATCATTACAAATTTACTTGTCTAGATACACTCTTCAGAACAGTGATATGGATGACCACAGCGCAAGCTACGTGCTGTGTGGCATTACGCACCACTATCCTAGATTCAACACAGATCCAACAGCTCCAACCAGAACACAGCACCTTCTGTGTGTTATCAGCAACAGCAAAAATCTATTCAACCATGATCTATAAACTCATGCTTCGATATATCCTTCACTATACCATTACAAATCAATAGATGCCAACCTATCGGATCTACAGGAAAAAAGGGCTACATGCAGGCTAAGGAGGAACAGCATGTTAATCAACAGAGCTGAGAGATCATCCAACCAAGGATCTGTGATCTTACCAAATCCAAATGTGAAACAGTGGACAAATAAACAACGAATGGGAGGAGGAACCTTCACAAAACATTCCAAATCCTCAACTAATGGCAATGTCCAGCACATCACAGAAGGACAAGGGAGAACCATTCCAATCACCTTGCCAGAAGCATCAATTGATCCATCTTGGCCTTTTCCTGGTGTCTCCAAAGTAGCCAGTTTTCAGCCAATTTGATTCACTTTAAATGGTCATCAAGAAATTACTGACTACACTAGTTACAACAAAAGATTATAGATCCATATATCATCCCAACAGTCACAATAAAGACTTGTGCAACTTGTTTCAGAGCACTTACTGGCCAAAGTGTTTTTACAATTGGCGGCAGAAACTAGCTAACTATCAATCTATTAGCTTAAAATTTATCGTGGGGAAAGCACTTGAGCAACTAACTTTTAGCAGCACATTTGGAAAACCATGATCTAATCAAGCAGAGTCAGTATGGCTTCATGAAAGGGATGAATAGTGTCTGACTAATTTATTAGGAGTTTAAGGGAGTCTTAACCAGAGTGGATAGAGGGAGATTAGCAGATGTGTTGTTTTTAGACTTCCTGAAGGCATTTGACAAGATATTTCACAAAATGGTTAAGTCATAGCATGGAGTCTATGAATTAGTGCAGTAACATACCTTCATGTCACCACATTCTACTTAACACCATAGAAGTACTCACACCACAGTGGACTGTAGTAGTTCAACAGCACCAGTGATGCCAGGATCCCATGAATGGACGTTTAAAAGAATCATATGCTCAGACTAGTTAACAAGTCTCAACATTCTAAGGAGGGTTAAACTTACTTCTCTACTCAACATGCCCTGCTTCAATTCAAACCACATTCTAAAGTTTGCACTTTGGTGCTTGCCCTTAATTACAGTGTAGACTGTGCGCTGCCCATTTGCCAACCATTTGGCATTTTAAAATTATCAGCTCTTTAGAGCAGCAACTGTGTTAATATGCTGCTTCTCCTCAATGAGGACTTCATTTACCCACACCAGCATCTCCACATCAGTAAATGCCTTCTTCTGCTGCATTGGACACCTCTGCTATCATCTCACACTTACCATCCTCCAAATGGGCTGACCGGGATATGTGGAAGGGTCACTGACAGGTTATGCCCTCATCCTGAGAGTTGAAGATTTTTTTAAATCAGTCTCCCCTCATGCCAGCCTCCAATTTTTAGCTGCTTTTTGTCTGCCAAATCCAAATCCCTGACCAGTTACTCTGGATTGGCACTGCACAGTAGAAACCCTGTCATCCTTTAAAAACATGAAACCTTTAAACTCTGCAGATCAGAAGCAAGATGATCTTGCTACGAGCTAGAATCCAGGGCCGACATGGCTTATTGAAAAAAAACTAAAATGTATTAGCATGAAATATATGTATCCTTAGGGATAGGACATTCTAAAGTTGCAACTCATTCTGGAGGCTCACAAAACCCTCGTGAACTTGGATATGGGAGTGTACCACTTGTGTATATGCTTCAACTTGGCACACAGTGCTCTTAAAGCACTTAAAGAGTTCTTGATGATTAATAAGCCCGTGTAAAGGTATAAATCCATAGGTCCATTTCCTTTTCTCATAGGAACAACCAAAAGGGAGCACCAATCTGAACTTTCTTGGTGCGGATGTATTTAAACCAGTGCTTGCAAAATCTAGGAGCTCTACTTTACATCATCCTTTGTGCCAGGCATCATTCTGGGAGATTTGAGATTATCTACTGTGTGGAAACAGGCCACTCGGCCCAACATGTCCACACCGACCCTCTGAAGAATAACCCATCCAGTCCCATTTCCCTCTGACTAATGCTCCTAACGCTACAGGCAATTGAGCATGGCCAATTCACCTGACCTGCACATCTTTGGATAGTAGGAGGAAACCTGAATGTGCAAACTCCACATAGACAGACAGTCAGCAGAGGTGGGAATCGAACCGGGTCCCTGGCACTGTGAGGCAGCAGGGCTAACCACTGAGCCACCGTGCCGCCTTTGACTAGATCCCTGGACAAACAAAAACTTTTACAAGAGGTCTATCACCAATTGTTATGCACATAGCTTTCAAGCAGAGAGGCCAGTACTTCATAATATGTAACAGTGGTGCAGTGTGACAGCATACTGTTGCGAAGGGCTTAATGTATAACTATCCTCATCCTTCAAATGAACACCCATTTATTAGTCTTCCTTACCTTGGTTATATTTCCTCAATCCAAAAGAATTTCTCATTTGCTATCATGGGCAAAAGACTCAGGATATAGTATTTATGCAATTGGAAACTGCTTGCTAAGACTGCTACATAAACTGTACAATATGGACAGTTTCCAGGTATCCTACGTTCCTCAGGGAGACCACCTGCATTACAACTTCTATGCTAGCTTTCCCAAAGAGGACAGTTCTGAAAGACCTTTCAATTATTGTCCCAATGGACAGCCTTTTGAAATATAAAGCTACATAAGACAATTATGGTTAAATTGTTCAAATTAAATCAACTGGGAATTTGGGGATGTCTGGCTTTCATACAACTAGCACAAGGAGCTCCCACATGCACACCCTCTCCACCCTCTCTCTTGGCTTGGTGAAAGCATCAGTGCCAAGAAAGAGACTTATAACAGTATAATTAATTTTCCCAGATTAAAATAGAAACCAGATTGCACCATCAATAGAAGCAGGAAAAAATAAATCTGGAATCAAATAATATTTTATTTTTTGCTTTGTGCTGTTCATTGAACACCACATCTTCAAAATGAAGGGGTGGAGTGTTGCCATCTCAAATTTTCCAGTCTCAGGTGTATAAAGCTATTATGCAGAGCGCGTCAGCAATTATGCCACAACAAAGATTGCAATTAAAACAAGAAAGAAAGAACAAATGAATGAACTCAACCCAGGCTGTTCTTTCTATACAGTTTTTGTGTCCTGACTTCAGAATAATATTGAGAATAGCTCAAAGATTGAGAATAGGTTACAACATTAAAATTGTTTGACATTCATGAACTGGCTAGGATATCACATCACTAACATTTCCTCTTTTGTTGTAAATGTTAGTCCAGAATTTACCAAATGAAAACAAACGTCATTTTCAAAAGAAAAATCAGCTTCTGCCATTCTGCAGACCATCTAAATAACTAAGCATATTTAGGTGCAATCAAGCTAATCTAAGTCTCTATGATCTTAATTTAAGCTATACAGAAAAATAAAATATGAGAAGAAATATCCATGTACCTTAGGCCAACGCACAACTGTGGGCAGTTTTAATAAATCAAAAGCTGCTTTTTGGACTACAGAAGGTTTTAATATCCTTATTTGACTATTTTTGTAAATTAGATTTGTAGGTGTTTTTTTCCAGAAGCCACGCATGGACTGTAAAACAAAAAAATCAAAATAGGTTGCAAGCTCAAAAAGACCAAACAACAAATATGTTCACATTTACATTTTTCCTCACATTCACTTACACATACGAGTGAACAGTTAGTTGTTACTAAGTAGATTCTACAGCATCTTCAGGACAGGTTAGTTTCATTTATTATTTTTCAAATCCCATTTTCAACAATTGTCCTCAAATGTAGATTATTCAAAAGAGTAACTCATGTTGTATATTAATCAAACTGTTATAGGTTGAGTAAAGTTGCTGCATTGATAGACTGGGGACAAAACTCTGCTGTGAAACAATCTCCTGTAAGGAACACTTAAAGTCAAATCCATTGAATCTGCAGGTGAAGGATGGATTGAACTGGACACAGACAGCAGAGGTTTGGGTCAGCTGAAGTTCACAGAAGATGGGAAGCCAGCCAACAGGAGTTTGGAGAAAAAGCCAAGTCTGAAATTGAAAAAGGCGTGGATGTGGAAGTCTGCTGTGGAAAGGCAAAGGCATGGATTGTTGAGCATGGAAAGATAAAGGGAGCATTCAGGATTGGCACCTGCCCAAAAATGGCAAGTAGGACAACAAGCTAGTGAACACCTTGGTTCAGCCTGATACGGTGGCCAGAATGTGTCAAGACAGGCTCAAGGCAATGGGTTTGGGAAGAGAAGCCATGTTGAAAATTCACTGGTTTCTATTTACTAAATAACCATGGAACAAAGCCAGGGTTATCCATCAAAACTGGACTACAGTTACTGGAAAGTAACAGGAGGAGGATGGTGTAATCAACTGTCAAAGGTACTGAAAGAAAGTGGAAAGAATGGAGAGGTGTACTGCACCACAGAAACAAACATTATTGGTGTCTTTGGGGATCCTGGAGTTGTAGCAGGGATAGAAACTTGGACTTAAGACAGAAAAGGGCAAAGACTATTGAGGCAAAAATGTTAAAAGGACTGGAGGGAAAGAAAGGCTTGAAATAAGCTGGTAATTTGCAAGCATAGAGGAATAATTGGAAGAAGATTGTTAAGAACAATTTCAGAGGACTCACCACTCTCTGCTTTAAGAGCACCTCCTTCAACCATCGTAAGTCTATTGCCTTAAACGCAACAAAAACCAACGTTGTGTCAGCATCATACTGGCTGTAGTCAGAGAAAATAGATTCTGGATAACAGAATCTAAATGTTGTTTTGCTCCCAACATCATCTTCATATCCATTCACAGGCCCACTATTTAATCTTGAAGAGGAATTAGAAAAGGAGCAGTGAGGTAAATTGAAACAAAATCTAACCTATTGAAAGAACATTTCTTCCCACTTCAATCCACTTATACTTTCTAACTAAACTTCTTCCAATTCTAATACACTAAAAACAAACTGGAGCCTTTTGATTAGCAAGTACCAGCCCTATAGCTGCACTGTATGTAGCGTACAATTTTAACTCAAATAAAAATCAACATGATTAGTCCCAGTGACACCACCAGAACTATAAATTCTTGTAAGTTTCTTTGCTAGAGGTCACTAAGAATCAGACCATTGCTGCCTCAGTCTCTTCACTCAATCCACTAGAACAAAACACCCTTTAAAGTTTGACCATCTGAATATTTTTTTTTCCCCCAATTCCCTCCCATCTCTCCTTCACCTTCTCAGGAGCTGTTATTGTTCATGACAGCCACTTTATCCCTCACCCCACTATAGTGGTGACCATTCAGCTTCCCTTCCTAGTTCCCATGTTAATTTATATTCGTTAATGATTTGCTATCTCAGAGGCTAGTTCCCTTGCCATCTAATCTGTCATTACCTGTCTTCTCCAAAAATCAAATTTTCAACAACCTCAGTCCTTGCAAACCATCAGCTACTGCCAACTATCCAAAATACTTGAATGCAGTGCTGCCACCCAAATCGATGCACAAGAACTCCATGTTTGAAACTGTCCAAATCAGATTTCCACCTCCGAATCTAGTACAAAAATGCTCCTCCCATCCACAAATAATTTATGCGATTGTGACAAAACTAGCTATTCCTTCTTTTCCTTTCTTGACCTTGTGCAGTTTTGATAAAATTGGTACACTGTCCTCTTTCAACATTTTTCCTGCTAAGCAGGCCTGCACTCACTGGTTCCAACCTATCAAATCGTAACCAAAAGGATAATTTACAATGACTTTTCTTAATCTTATCGGACAATCTGATATTGTCCGAAGAGTTATTCTTTGTTCTCCCCCCCCCCCCGCCCCCGACCTCCTATTGTCTGTTGGATGTCACATCCTACATGCTGTCCTTCTATGATATTACTGAAAAACACATCAGTTTCAATATATATTGTCAACGCTCAGCTCTAACTTAACACATTCTCTTGAATTGACTACTGTCTCAAAATTATTTGCCCACAATCCCGAACTGGAGAAGCAAATTTCTTCCAATTAAATACTAGGAAGGCTGAAGCCATCATCTTCAATTTGCTGCTAAACCTCTATTCCATGGTCACCAACATCATCATGCTCCCTGGAAACTGTCCAAGGCTCAACCAGACAGTTCACAATGGTGGTGTGTCATTTCTGAATCCAGAATGAGCTTCAAACCATGTCACTACATCAAAATACTAGCTACTTCCACCTTCATCACCAGACATCTCCCTACCACAATTCATCTGAAACAAAAAAGGTTTATTACCTTTAAACTCGTTTATTTAAATGTAAACCTGGTTAACCTTCTATTGTTTATTCACTGTAAATTTAAAGTTCATCCAAAACTCTTCTGTCCATGTGTGAAGTTGTATCAACTTATGCTTCACTATCATCTTTGTGCCCCTTGACTTATCCCAATTATGAACAGAACCAAACTAAAATTCTTATCCTCAATTTTAGATCCCTGCATGGCTATGCCCCCTATCACTTCAATCTGTCATCACCACAATTCTTTGCTTCCTTAGTGCCTTCAACAAGTGTGCCAGTGACATCCCATTGTAAGGAGGCATCTCTTCACATTAGTACTGTTACTATATTTACTGATGCAATAAGAAAATGGTAGCAACTTCCTTCTTTGCCTTTTACCTCTTCCATTACATTTATGACCCCTGGTTACTAGATTAGATTAGATTAGATTAGATTACTTACAGTGTGGAAACAGGCCCTTCGGCCCAACAAGTCCACACCGACCCGCCGAAGCGCAACCCACCCATACCCCTACATTTACCTCTTACCTAACACTACGGGCAATTTAGCATGGCCAATTCACCTGACCTGCACATCTTTGGACTGTGGGAGGAAACCGGAGCACCCGGAGGAAACCCACGCAGACACGGGGAGAACGTGCAAACTCCACACAGTCAGTCGCCTGAGGTGGGAATTGAACCCGGGTCTCTGGCGCTGTGAGGCAGCAGTGCTAACCACTGTGCCACCGTGCCGCCCACTATTTCTTCTACAAATGGTAAAAATGCCTTCCTAACCACTGTATATACACCTTTCAATCTTAGATACCTCCATCAGGTCTCCCCCTATACTTTGATATTGCTAGATATTCTTTTCATAAGACTAAAATATTTAGGAGCAGAATTTGGCCATTCGGCCCATCAAGGCTGCTGCACCATTCGATGAGATCATGGATTATTTGATTTGGAGATGCCGGTGATGGACTGGGCTGTCCAAAGTTAAAAATCACAACGCCAGGTTATAGTCCAACAGGTTTAATCAGAAGCACTAGCTTTCGGAGCACTGCTCCTTCATCAAAACTACTGATGAAGGAGTAGCGGTCCAAAAGCTAGTGCTTCCAATTAAACCTGTTGGATTATAACCTGGTGCCGGGTGATTTTTAAACATGGATTATTTGATAATCCTCAACTCCACTTTCCTACCTATTCCCCATAATCTTTAGTTCCCTTACTCATTAAAACTCTGCATATTTCAGCCTGAAATCTACACAATACAGCCATGACAGCTGTCTGCAGTAAAGAATTGCACAGATTCACTATCTTCAAATGAAACTCACCCTGAACTCTATTTTAAATCCCTGCATGGCTATGGCTATACCTTTTACTCAGATTATGTCATCTGGTCTAGACTCTCCTATGACAGTGGAACAATCTTAGCGTCTACAGAAGTTGCTGGAAAAGCTCAGCTGGTCTGGCAGCTTCCGTGGAGAGAAATCAGAGTTAACATTTTGGTTCAGAACTGCATGCTTCTTAATACCAGCCTTTCGAAAGAATCTCTTGCTAAGACCGCTATTCATTCTTCTGAACTCCAATTCAGCTCATCTACCGTTTCTGGGTTCATAATTATTTCCCCAGTCTCATTCTCTGAAGGGCTTGTGTTCACTTTCACCTCTCTCTCCCTTCCCAACAGATGGGATGAAGCTCTACTTACTGATATTTGTTGATTACTTGCTAGTTTGCCTTCAGTTCATTTTATTATTTTTTTTAAATATCATCTTTTGTTGGCTTTTCCAACTCTCTCAATCCTCTGGCTTACCACTAATCTTTACTACATTGAAAGAAAACAAAATGTATAATTTAATACTGCCTCCCACTTCCTTAGTTAACCACAGTTGGATTATCCTGTTCCTATACTACTCCTTTCTCACGGAGATATATCACTGAATATATCTTTTCTAAAAAAAAAGACCATTGTTTATCAACCATATTTTCTGTTAAGCTCCTTTCCCAGTCCACCTGAGCAAATTCTGCCCTCATTTCTTAGTAATTAGTCTTATTTAAGTTAAGTAAAATTGTTTCACTCTCAAACTGAATACTAAATTCTATCATGTTTGGTCACTGTTTCCTAGAGGGATCTTTTGCTCTAGTCATTGGTTAAACCTGCCTCAATACTAAAACCAGATCCAAAAATAGCTTGATGCCTGGTTCGATCTACAACATATTGTTCTACAAAACTGACTTCCACACGTGACTTCTTCCTTGAGGCAACCTCAGTTAATTTGATTTTCCCAATCTACACTAAGATTAAAGTCATCCACGATTAATGTTCATTTTTAAAATTAACAGCTTTCATAATCTCCTGTCTGAAGGGAAACCTCTATTTCCTAAACCAATTATCCGAAGATCTTGAAGTCCCGACAGAAACATTACATCAAAGAAGTGTGTCCAACACAGATAGCATCTTTGGTTGACAGTGATTAAAAGTGCTGCCAAGGACAGTGCTGGACTGATGAGAGCACAGGCACCGTCTGTAAAGGACTGACCTCACCCCCCCCCCTCTCTCTCTTCCCACACTTTCCCTGGAGTTCTACATAGGGGTGTACCCTAAACCCCCCCTTCCCCAGACAATCTCTTTAAACACTGTCCTATACAAGGTGCAACCTGTCAGGAAGTTGCAGTAAAAAGTTGTGTGCATGTGTGCTATTTGGAGACCCCCACCCCCCCACTCCACCCAAAAGCAGGGGGGGGAGGTGTCCAGTCCGGCTGCCCCAGAGAGGCAGCGGCAGCTAGGGCAGTGTTATGGTGGACGGCAAGGGGGGTGGGGGTGGGGAACGGTGGACAGAGTCAGGGGTGGGCAGGGGGGCAGTGTTGGACAGAGTTGGGGGCGGGCAGGGGGCTATGCTAGACAGGGTTTGGGAGGGGCGGGCAGGGAGGCGGTGTTAGACAAGATTGGGGGGCACGGGTGAGGTTGGACAGGGTTTGGGGCGGGTGAGGGCGGTGTTGGAGGCGGGCAAGAACTTGCGCACGCTGTGCTGCTGAATGGTGAGCTGACTTAATAGAAAACTCCAAGCCCCAAACGGCATTGAATCCATTAACCGAATAATCATTTATCCAAAGGAAATAGTGCCTGCCCATCTTGTTCGGATAATCGAAATTCCTCTGTATTCTGGTCTCAGTGTAGCTACTGTTAGATGCAGAAAGTCTATTTCCAGAGAGTTTGCCTCTCCTTGTTTTTCTTACCTCCAATCCAAGATCATCTCTTACTATTGTCCTTATTTCCCTCTTACGAACAAAGCTATCCCATCACCATTTCCTTCCTGGTCTTTCAGAAAGTCACATAGGCCTAAATATTGAGTTTGCAGTTTTGAACTCCATGTAACCATGTCTTCATAACAACTAGAGCTGAAAATGTGTTGCTGGAAAAGCGCAGCAGGTCAGGCAGCATCCAAGGAACAGGAGAATCGACGTTTCGGGCAGGGCTTATGCCCGAAACGTAGATTCTCCTGTTCCTTGGATGCTGCCTGACCTGCTGCGCTTTTCCAGCAACACATTTTCAGCTCTGATCTCCAGCATCTGCAGTCCTCACTTTTTCCCTTCATAACAACTACAAGAGCATACTCACGAAACTCTGCCATTAATCCTGTTCTGACTACATTTAAGAACTATTCCTAGGCAGTCTTAAATAATCTTGAATAGTGATATGTAACATTGGACTGGATTCTTGTAAATTTGGTCTTACAGCTTTTGATAGGTTTAGTATAGCAGTTTACTTCTCCAAGGTATAATGCTTGTACAAGTTCCCTGTGTAACTGATGGATATCCTTTCTGCTTTTATAGTCACTGAGTCATGGAGATGTACAGCATAGAAACTGACCCTTTGGTCCAATTTGTCCATGCCAACAGATATTCAGAAGTTATCTAGTCCCGTTTGGCTCATAGCCCTCTAAACCCTTCCTATTCATGTACCCATCCAGATGCCGTTTAAATGTTATTGTAACAGCTTCCACCACTTCCACTGGCAGCTCATTCCATACATTCACCACCCTCAGGTCTCTTAAAATCTGTCCCCTCTCACCTTAAGACTTTGCCATCTGGTTCTGGACTCCTCCACCCAAGGGAAAAGACCTTGTGTATTCACCCTATCCATGCCCCTCATTTTATAAAACCTCCATAAAAAGTCACCCCTCAGCCTCCAACGCTCCAGGGAAAACAGCTCCAGTCAATTCAGCCTCTCCCTATAGTTCAACCCTCCAAACCTGGCAACATCCTTGTAAATATTTTCTTCGACTCCCCTCATGATAAATGATAATTACAATACTTCCTGTACCTGCATACTGACCTTTCACAACTCCTGCATCAGAGCTCTACAATCTCACCACTGAGATAATAAGCTTCTTTAATCTTCCTGATATCTTTGATCACTAACTTAACCTATTTTTTTTTTTAAAAAAAGTGTCCTCTTCATAACTTTCTTTTCTACCTTGAGTCCTCTGCAAATTTAACAAATATACCTTTTGCCCCTTCATCCAAGTCTTATTGAATTCTTTGAGGAGGTGACCAAGCATGTGGATGAGGGTAGAGCAGTGGATGTAGTATACATGGATTTTAGTAAGGCATTTGATAAGGTTCACCATGGTAGGCTTATGCGGAAAGTCAGGAGACATGGGATAGAGGGAAATTTGGCCAATTGGATAGAAAACTGGCTAACCGGTCGAAGTCAGAGAGTGGTGGTAGATGGCAAATATTCAGCCTGGAGCCCAGTTACAAGTGGAGTTCCGCAGGAATCAGTTCT
>NC_057721.1:56444189-56453658 GCF_004010195.1 Chiloscyllium plagiosum | reverse complement strand
ATCCACTCCACCCTCTTCTCCCTGACCTATCACCTTCATCCCCTCTCCCACTCACCTATTGTACTCTATGCTACTTTCTCCATACCCCCACCCCCCTTTCATTTACCTCTCCACTCTGCAGGCACCCTACCTCTATTCCTGATGAAGGGCTTTTGCCCGAAACATCAATTTTCTTGCTGCTCGGATGCTGCCTAACTGCTGTGCTTTTCCAGCACCACTCTAATCTAGACTCTGGTCTCCAGCATTTGCAGTCCTTGTTTTTACCTACATTCACTATCATCCAATCTAATGGAACTTCTATCCCTGAATCAAGAGAGCTTTGAAAAATTAAACCATCACATCAATAATCTCACAAAGCCACCTCTTTTAAAAACCCTGGGATGAAGTCCATAAGGAGCCAAGCATTTGGCAACCCCCTACTCCAACAATTTATTCGGTACCATTCCTGATGATTAGGATTTCTTTATGTTCCACCCTCCCGTCCATTTCCTGATTTTATTGCTAAGTCTAGGCATGTTACATTATCCTTTGTAATGCACACGGATGCAAAATACTAGTTCAATTCATCTGTCATTTCCCATCTCATGTTTTAACAGGACCAATGGTCATTTTGTAACTCTTCATTAAATAGTTATAAAAATACAATTTTTTAATATCTTTAACTTGCTTTTAATTTTTTATTAATTTTTTAACATCTGTTCAACCTTCCGATCTTTCATGTGTCTGTGCACAATTTTGTTCTCTTCTTTAATTTTGGTATCATGTTTAGCATTTATTTACCAGAGATGGTTATTCTGATCCTTGGCATTTTTATTTGTGGGAATGCATCTATTCTGTATATTCTAAAATATCCCAGTCAAACGACTGCGAGTGCATCTCTATTGACATCCTTTGACCTAATTTGTCAAGTCACTTGAGCCAACTCTACTTCCATGTTCTCACTTAAAATTTACAAAATAGTTCCAGCTCCACTGCTCTTAAAATGTCAAATTCAAATTAGGATAAGGTTCCAAAACATGCCATCTGGAGCCACATCTCTTTAATAGTGATCACATCATACTTCATGTTTGTTTGCACTCAGTTCAGTTTCTTTCTAAAGTGACAAACATTTAGATACAGAAACTGGAGTTTTACTTTCTTGGTAAATTCTAATCTTATCAGTTGGTTGACTCTGATTCATACCCACTATCCCTTCTATTTATTGTTTTCCATATTAAAACTCTTACTTTTGGCCTTGATTTACCAGATCTTCTCAAATTTGATCCCTTGCCCCCAGTACACTTAGAATATTCTTCAACTTCCTGGTTGTGTGGTTGGCAAGAATATTGGCCTCAAAACAATTCAGGTGGAGATAGTCTCATCGGTATGGGCCCCCAAGATTAGTGCCAGTGCCCATAAACCAGAACCAACCTCTCCCACACCAACCTTTGAGCTGGATATTCATCTCTCTAATCTGATTTTCCCTTGCCAATTTGCATGTGGATCAGTTAATACAAGGAGTATGAACTTGGAAGTGCTGTTTCTGGGTTTGGTGCCTGGCTCTTCATATTGAATCCTTTTTCATCCTGCCATTGGTAACTACAAGGATTGCAATGACTCCCAATTCAAAGTTCCTCTCTAGCCATAAGCATGTATCAAACTCTGATACCAGAGGCAACAATGTCACCTGAATTCATGCTCTTCATCTTCATCACAAAAAACTGTACCTCACCACGAATACATTCCAAAAAAAATACCTCCCAAAACATTTTTTGACTATGTCTACAAGGGGCGACTAAAAGCAATGTCCACTCCCTCCTTGTAAAATGATTATTAGCATTCATGTAGCATTCTTAAAGCTGTCAATTTGCAAACTCCCTTCAAGGTTATCCCATTCCTTAATAACCAGAAAAAAGTTCAACTATTATTTGAAAAGGTGTCAAATATTTATGAAGTCGTTGAGAAGGGAATAGCAGCAATTTCTAAGTTTTAGAAAACAATTGTAACATTCAGTATTGTGCAGTGTTTTATAATTGACAAATGCTTGAAAAGAAAAACTCAAGAATACTATGTTAGTCATATAAAACAACTTAATTCAAAGGCTTAGCAAAAATAAATACCTTATGACAACATCATAGGAATCAATTTTTTTCCCTAACGTCTTGTTTCGAAGTATTCCTCCATTGCCAACCACAATGCAATTTAGGCATGATAGGCTATGAAACAGAGAAAAAGACAAGCTTCAAAAAAATGAGTTTTCTGATTTAACGTAAAAGGGCAGTATCATTAAAAAAAATTGTTAAAAATTAAAATATCTTGACTAATTTAACTATCATTCTTTCCTTTGGCTTTGTTCACTTTTTTGAATCCCAATAATAATAAAGTATAAACAGAATAGGCTTTATTAAACATCTATATTGGATGTTGTCAAGTGCCTTCCCACTATCTATTCACCTCAAACACTCAATCTTCTGCCCTTTAAAGCATACCATCCTTGGGTTATCCCCTTCACTACAGCCTATCGCCCTAAAGCACAGTCAGGACTTTCCCACCATAGCCAACACCCTTGACATTCTCTCCTACAGCCTACCCACATGGGACACCCCTTCAAGTCTCCTCCAACATTAACCTACGTATCCTGTATATTCCGTAAGCCTTGGTCACTGCAATTCATTTTCAAAAATTCTACGACTGAAGTCTACATGATTCTTCTTCTTGTATTCCATCTGGGCATTTTGATTCAGTAAAAATTTGTTATAAATCTGCTTGTCATCAAGGCATCTGTATTAAGCCTAAGATCCAAGGGACCCGGAATGGAAACAGTTCTCCTGGTGGTCCTCTGGCCCAGTGTTGGTGTCTCAGCAGCCTGGTATGGCCTCAGTGTGAACGTGAAGGTGATTCCAGCGCAGTCTCCTGGCCTTGAGGTGAAAGTTAGAACATAGAACATAGAACAATACAGCACAGAACAGGCCCTTCGGCCCACGATGTTGTGCCGAACATTTGTCCTAGCTTAAGCACTCATCCATGTACCTATCCAATTGCCGCTTAAAGTTCGCCAATGATTCTGACTCTGCCACTCCCACAGGCAGCGCATTCCATGCCCCCACCATTCTCTGGGTAAAGAACCTACCCCTGACATCTCCCCTATACCTTCCACCCTTCACCTTAAATTTATGTCCCCTTGTAACACTCTGTTGTACCCGGCAGAGTCTGGGGGCTGGTGCCAGTGTGAACTGGGTTGGAAAAGACTGTTGTTCTGAAATTTTCTAATTTATTGCTATGATCTGTAATGCTGGACTTTTCTCCCCCACTAAGGACTTGTACTGAAGAATTTGTACCTCGGTACCTTGTACCCAAGATGGCACTGTAAGTAGCAACTTGTAAACTTTTCACTGTACTCATTTGAGTATGTGACAATAAAGCTAATTTAATTCAGTCTGAAAGATGGCTAAATCTAGTTGTACCTGAAGGTTGAAAGAAAAGACATTTATTATATTTCCACTCTTCCAAAACGTTCAGTGATTGAGATAGACATAAACATGATGCAAACCAAATTAATACATTGCAGAGGTTGAGAATAGAACTCAAGGAAAAGAGTACTACTGGCAAAGAAAGGAACATTTAAAACAATAGCCAGACTGCAAGGAGAATATTTTCCAGTAAAAACAAAAGAATAACAAAATGCTAGCAGGATAATTAGAGATAAGTGAACAACTAAGGATTGGAAAAGAGGAATGCATAAAGTTTTACCAATAGCAAAAGGAGTAACAACAGCAAGGGGCCAAAGAATAGTCAAAGAAAATTAGGAAGACAAATAGGTGCTATGAAATCAAATTATTGAAAAACATGAAACAAAAGAAATACAATATTTCTTTACAATACAACACGACGGAAATAGGATAATTAAGAAGTAGAAAGTTAATACCATAGGAAACAGATGGTAGAAATATTATTTTGTTTTGCTGTTCCGAGGAAGGTAAAACAGGTACACCATATTGAGTGACATAAGGAGTAGTGTAATAAGTACAGTTAATTTTTTTAAAAAAGTGAATGTATTGAACAAACTCAAACTCAGGATGAAATGCATCCACTTAAGATAAATTTTTTTAAAATGAACATTAAGAGCTCAGCAACATATTTAATGACTCACGAGGCAAAAGAAAATTGTTGTTCCAGGAGACTGATAGATAATTAATATAATAATTTTATTTAAAAGAACTTGAAAGGGTTCAGGAAAGATTTACAAAGATGTTGCCAGGGTTGGAGGATTTGAGCTATAGGGAGAGGCTGAACAGGCTGGGGCTGTTTTCTCTGGAGCGTCGGAGGCTGAGGGGTAACCTTATAGAGGTTTACAAAATTGTGAGGGGCATGGATAGGGTAAATAAACAAAGTCTTGGCCCCTGGGGTCAGGGAGTCCAGAACTAGAAGGCATAGGTTTAGGGTGAGAGGAGAAAGATTTAAAAGAGACCTAAGGGACAACATTTTCATACAGAGGATGGTACGTGTGTGGAATGAGCTGCCAGAGGAAGTGGTGGAGGCTGGTACAATTGCAACATTTAAGAGCCATTTGGATGGGTATATGAATAGGAAGGGTTTGGAGGGATATGGGCCGGGTGCTGGCAGGTGGGACTAGATTGGGTTGGGATATCTGGTTGGCATGGACAGGTTGGACCGAAGGGTCTGTTTCCATGCTGCACATCTCTATGACTAACTTTTTTTATGGATATATTAAACTTGAGAGACAGATTATTCTTTTTCTTTGAGGAAAGAAACAGTAAGATATACGAACTGGATATGGTCTAGTGTACTGGTATCACTAGGAGAGAGAGAGAGAGAGAGTGCTATGAAGATTAAAGCAGAGAACATTTACTAGTTATTTCCCGCTTAAAAAAAAGCAGTCACAGTCTGATTGCTGGAAGCAACTCACCGATTGCACAGGCCAACTCGTCTCATCAAATCTATACAGCCCCAAATTCCCATGTGCTCAACAAGCCAGAGTTAATGTTACCAAAATCACCAAATTAACAGGTGCAATTTTTCACCATTTATTCTGTACAGACAAACCAAATATAGATTCTTGTATAAGAAAGAAGGAACTGGGTATGCTGGAAACAGGAACAAAAATCAGAATTACTAGAGAATGAAGGTTTGACAGCATCTGTGGAGAGAAACAGCAGTAACTGCTGTTCTGAAGAAGGCTCACTAGACTCAATATTAATAGTTTTCACTCCACAGATGCTGCCAGATATGCTGAGTTTTCCCAACCACTTGTTTTTCTTGCTGTTGATTTAGATCGTTAATTTACTTCTTGCTCATGCCGCATATGTTCCATTTTATTTTTTCCCTCATGTTTTAGTCACTAACATCTTCACTCTTTCTTTATTGAGAAACACACGGTAAAATTGGCTCCTTGAAAAACAAATTCATTGGAATTCAGAAAAGCTGTACAGAAGAGAATAAAAGGGATCCTTTGTCTTTCATTAATGTCAGAAGGTGGGGGTGAAGCGAGAGAGAGAAGGGAGCCAGTTCCTCCTTCCTTACCCACGATCACAAAAGAATTGGGAGCCTCACTGGTTCTAACAATAGTCGACACCGAGGAGGAACACATTCCCGATAGAGAGGAATCTTGATTATCCGAAAATCGGATTATCCGAAGGAGATCTCCAGGTCCCGACAGAAATATTACAAAGATGTGTTTCCAACAGTGATTGCATCTTTTGTTTACACTGATTAAACAGGCACTGTCTCCAAATGACTGACCTCCCGCCCTCTCTCTCTCTCTCCCCATACTTTTCCTGGAGTTCTACAGAGGGGTGCACCCTAACACCCCCCACTTCCCCAGATAATCTCTCCAACATTGTCCAGTACAGGGCAAACCTGTCAAAAAGTTGCAGTAAGAAGGGGTGTGTGTGTGTGTGCGTGCACTATTTGGAGACTCGCACCACAAAAGCAGCTGCAGCAACAGACTTATTGTTGGTGTCCAGTCCAGCTGCCCTGGAAAGGGGGCTGGGATGGGTTTGGGGGGCAGGGGTGGAGTTGGATGGGGTTGGAGGGCAGGGGGTGCGATGTTTGGCGCAGGCTGAAGGCGGTGTTGGAAGAGGTTGGGGGGCGGCATTAGACGGTGTTGGGGGGTGTTGCACAGGGTTGGAATGGGGGTCTCAGGTGCCGTGCTGCTGCAGTCTCTTGAACGAGGAGCAGACTTTAAAAAGTCCGAGCCCCAGAGGGGAAGCATTTAATCAATTAACCGAATAATCGATTACGCGAACGAAATAGTGCCTGCCCATCTCGTTCGGATAATCGAGGTTCCCCTGTATGTAGAATGGAAAAGATAATTGGTATACACAAGTTCAACATAGATAAATGGGAGGTATTATACTTTGGTAGGAAAAAGCAAAGTCCACTTGATACTTGGAAAGTGGATGCAACAAACCTCAGAATACAGATAAGTCAAATCACTGGAAGTTGTACCATGATTAGCAGAACCAAAAAGAAAGCAAATAAAAATATGGGCCTCAATCATGGGGGAACAGAATTGAAAACAAACCACAATTCATCTATCCTGACTGTATTTTAATGAGAGAGTATACCCACTTCTTCAAGTTTTGTGGAAGACCACAGTCCTTCAAAACTTTAAGTGCTGCTTGGAAATGTCTTTCTGGAACACAAAAAGTAATGACGTATTTTAAAATTGATATTAACATGTTTCTCAGGTTGCTCAAAAAAAAAGTCAGAATACAACCCAGTACTAACTTCAGATCAAAGCACACAAGTCAATTGCGATTGTTCAAACTGAAGCAGTAGTACATCGACAAATGTACCAAAATAATCTGACGACATATCACTGACCTAAAATGCTAATCCTGCATTTCTCTGCAGGTGCTCCCTGAATGCTGATCTTTTGCAACGTTCTGTTTTAACTTTGGATTTTCAGTACAATTTTGCTAGTATTGTAGACTAATCAGTATGACCCCAAAGGTTACTGAGAAAACTTGAATTGCAATGCCAAAGGAAAAGCCCAAAAGCAAAGCAATCACCTGGGAGCAGTATCTTCCTGCTTAGCACAAATGGTTAACTCCAATTATTGCAAAGTTGCTCCAGACATTTCACATTGCAACAAACCCACTGCTCTCATCTTATGGCACGATTAATAATTATATTTATTGTAATCAGAATACTTATTATTACACAATTACATTGGGTAAGATGGCTTTAAAATCAAAGATTCAACTTCCTACAAATCTTACTGATACTGCAATTCAGATACGAGGGTTGAGCTAACAGATTTGTCAGACACAAAAGACTAAATGCACCTCCTGTTCAAAAAGATGTATTATGTTCATAATAGATTCATATGCTTCTGCCCTAGTCAACGTGAGTCAATCTCAACAGCACATTTATAATTTTGTTCTTGTGGTCTTTCCTAGTGGTAGAGGACCATTAATATCCCAATCACAAGTGTAGTTTCAAGTTTGGAGCACTGTTTTATCATTGGAGTAATGCTAGACCTTTATTAGAATAACTTATAGACCCACTTCTCTCAGAACATACACATACCTGAGCTCAGGGTGCCAAATGGCAGGATCTCTGGAACGGATATTGTTTTAGCAGGCCATCTTTTATAGGTGATGTCCGAGTAACACAAGAAAGGGGTTGTGTTTTTGGACCTAGTGAAAAGACAAATAAAAAGGAGAAAAAGATACTTAATGGCGAGAATCAAAAGTTTTTTGTGTTCTACTTATATCCTCTTTCACGCACAATGAAAGCAAAAATAAATCAGTTTGTTCAAGATGGAGCCGCCAGCTGCGGCTCTCTACTCAGTGTGGTGTGGTGCAAATGGTGCATTGATATACAGGACAAATTAAGGACACAGCATGATAATTGGCAGCCTGCATTGATATCAAGATTAAAAATGCACATATGGATTAATCCACCTAGACAACATTACATCTGTGGATTACAATAAAGTTGCCATCTACAATCCCAAACATTCAATGCATAAATGTAAACATTAAAATGAAGCATGGACAAATAAAAGGAATGTTGCTCCATAGTTAGAAAGCCGAGGGCAAGAGTAAATGGACATGTTTCAGTTTACTTGATCAGTCTGAAGCAACCATTGTTTCATCTTAAATAAAAATTACAACTCAAAACTCGCGAAAATCAAATCACGTCACAGGTGTGGTACTAATGTTTTGATTCTGAGATGAACATTCAGTATGCAGGTGGTCAAGGTGCAAAGTGGAGATGACATAAGAAAAATGCAAGTGCAGTGCAAGTGTTTGGGTTATTGAAATGTGCCGCCTTACTGAAAATGTAACCAATGGACTAAATGCCAGTGTCCTGAGGATCTATGTTGGATTTGTACTTTAAACATATACATTCATAAATGTGATTTGGACATATAGCCAAAAGAAACAGCAAAGCCCAAAATATAACAAATTAGAATTTGATTTCTATTGGAACTGTGCAGAATAATCAAAAAGTCCATTGTAAGAAGACTCATTTAAAAGATAGAAGTCTTATTAAGAAGCAATGTACAAAAAATTGCGTTTTTATATTGTTTGCATAGAGAAGGCTTTCAGACAATAGAGGAATTTTTGTTTTTAAAAACCAAGGGATATAAATGCAGAATCATTCCTGGAGTGAAAGAGGACTGGAAAAGATAAATAATGATTTGAAAAGACAGTTCAAAAAATTTGGATAAACGAACGAACGTTAACGAAATGCCGGAAAACAGAATTACAGTGGATGCTCAAACACTCTTCTTTCCATCTGCTGTCTTTCCAAGCTAAAAGATGGAGAGAGAACAACAGGATAAGTAAAATAATTGTGATTAAAATTTTCTAAAACATCCTGAAAAAGACAAAAGAATTATCCTGTTTGGAAAAATGCCTATACAAATTAGTGAGCTTCCCTGTAGCTGAGTAATTTAATGAACAGCTTAAATACGCATCATAGATAGCAGCAAAGTCCTGGGTTCACGTTCTATGCAGCTAGCTGATCTGGGGAGAGATGTTTTCTTTGAGATTAGAATATTGCACCAGCAATCAGGAACATGGCCCCAGAATTGTAGCGATTCCTCCTAGAAGGTTCATAGTTAAGGGAAGGAAAACGTGCCATACCATTCCTTGGCCAGGCCCATTCAAAGACTGGGTCCTTGGCAATGTGAGAAGCACGCTACTACTGTCCACAGATCTATAAATCTTACCATTCTTCTGAGTCAAAGAGAAAATAACATGAAAAAAGAAAACAAGTAATTGTTTTTCTGACCTAATGAGATTCCAATGCTTTTTGCCAAAATGTCTTTTCCAACAAAATCATAATCCTACCACACAAGCGGCTGCTCTCTCATATGAAACGGAGGGCAAGGGCGACAGTGAGAGGGCGACAGCGAGGAGGCGAGGGCGAGGGCAAGAGAGAGAGCGACGGCTAGTGAGAGCGCGAGAGGGAGAGGGCGCGAGCGACAGGGCGAGAGCGACGAGAGGGCGGG
>NC_057721.1:56410319-56443689 GCF_004010195.1 Chiloscyllium plagiosum | reverse complement strand
ACGTTTGACACATGAAAATAGAAGCACTGAAAAAGGTGAAGACGGAGGTTTTGCTGAACAGGGCAAGGGGTCTGACAGTTTTCCAGTACCAGAGATAGCACTAGAGTGACAGTACAGGAGAGGTGTACAACACACCAGTTACTTAACCCATTGCTCCAAAAGGAAAAAAAAGCTTTCAAAAACAAAATGAAGTGTTGTCAATATGCTTGAACAGCAAAGAATGCTGACAGTTATTATATTGTTGTTATCTGGTATTCCATTTAAAACATTTCCTATTTAAGAACATAATGTATCGTTAGCCTGAAGTCAACCTATTCTGCAGTGAATGTTATGACAGTTAAGAGCTATTTGGTTGATTGAATTTCTCTGTAGGGGATTAATGGACTGTTTCCAAATAATTCCAAAGCAACCTGAGCAAGATCTATTCTCTTATGAAAAACAATAGCTTTAATATATGATGCATGAAGTATTCTAGTACAGGGTCAATCTAAATTCAGTTTCAGTTTTATTGTGCAGTGTTAAGTGAACAGCTGAGCTATGACAACATGCAGCCGACCAACCACATTCATGTTGGAACATGTGTCATCTAATCAATACTACTCAACAATAAACAATATGTGGAGGTGCCAGTGTTTGACTGGTGTGGACAAAGTTAAAAATCACACACCAGGTTTAGTCCAACAGATTTATTTGCAAGTACATGCTTTTGGAGGGTTGCATAACTATACCTGGTGTTGTGTGATTTTAACAAACAAACAACAAAACACATTTTAACTTTGTTGAAATGTACATTTCAGATGAGCCAATTCAGAGTCCAAGTATTTCAAGTTTGAATCCTGAACTTTTAACAGAAAGTCAGCAACTAATGAAAAGATTTTTAAACCAGCGTATCAGTAATTCTGTTCTCGCTGCAAATACAGAGATATACAGTAATAGTCTTTTAGAACCATCCTCAAACCTAGTCTCTTGGTTAAATTCAACATTCTGTTACCATGCATCAGCATTATAAGCAGGCCAGAATCACCCTGATGCCATCGTTCAAATTCGAGCAAGATTTTAAGCAAAGTTTCTGACCATTATTTTCTCACAGGTCAGGAGTTATTTCCATGCTGACCTATTAATTAGTGGTTTCTATGGTGTTGAGTATTGAAGGTCATGACAACCTGTTATACAGCTTTGGTGCTGAATGTATATATCTAAACAGTTCACTAGTATGAAGTAAAATTAACCCCTGTCACAATTGCTGTTCCTATACTTTTAATTCTCGTGAACAGTGATTGAATTTCTAACAAGTAGATGTTTATTCTGGTTGGCCGCGTCCATAAGAGCAAAGAGAAAAAACCATGTCCACAGTTTTACGAAGAAAACATTCTTACTGTATTAGCCCATGTAAATGTCAGCTCTAAAGAGTAAAACTTTGACAGCGTTTTCTATGTTCATTTCTCATTTGAGAAAATGCTATACCTTGAATTGAATTTAGTGTACCTACCTCGTGAAAGCAGTACGTGCTAGAGTGTTAAGCAATGCCAAAAACAAAATTGACCAAGTTTAAGTTCTGACACAGTTGTGAACAGTGGTGAACATTTAAATGACTACTAGAGGTGGCTTCATAAAATATCCCTATCCTCAATGAAGAGCAGCACATCACTTCAATACAAAACAAAGCTCAAGCATTTGCAACAACCTTCAGCCATAGGTGCTGAGTAGATAATTCATTTTTGCTTCCTATCCAGAGGGCCCCAGCAGCACAGATGCCAGTCTTGAGCCTCCATGATTCACTGCATTTGATATCAAGAAACAGCTGAAGGTTCTGGATATCACAATGGTTAGGAGCTGTGACAACATTTCAGCAATAGTGCTGAGGGCGTGCACACAAGGACTGGCCATGTCCAAAGGCTTCACAATTACAGCACAGCATCTACCCTACAAGTGGAAAATTGACAGATAGACTTGTCCATAAAACAGGACGAATTCAACTTGACCAATTACAACTCTCAGTCCTGTCAGAGTGACATTTTAAAAATAAAAAAAAATGCTCATGGGATACACTCATGATAATTCATTCACAGTCCAGCCTAACTGCCCTTATGAAAATGATTATGAACTAAATATGACATTGAGGAATTCTGGGAAAACTGCAGCCACTGGGAATCAAGGGGAAGCCTCTCCACTAGTTGGACTCATATCGAGCATAAAGGAGGATTGTTATTGCAGGTCAATCATCATCTCAGTGCCAGAAAATCAGTGTAGGAATTCCCAGGCGCAACCACTGTCAACTGCTTCATCACTGACCTTCCTCCATCATAAACCCATATGGTGTTGAACCTTGTGCAGTCATCAGTGATCGTTTCCAATTCTTCAGAAAATGAAGCAGTGTGTATCCCTGTACAGCAAGGCCTAGACAACATTCAGATTTGGGCTGAAACATGCTAAGTAACATTCACGTCACACAAGTGCCCAGGCAATCATCTCCAACAATAGAGTTTCAAAACAAATCCTCTGCTAGTATTCAAATGGCATAACGATCTCGGAATCCCCCATTATCAAGATCTTGGCTACCATTAACCAGAAGCTTAACTGGAGCAGAAAAATAGTGTGGCAACAAAAGCAGGTCAGAATCTGGGAATTCCATGGCAAGTAATTAGCTCCTGACTTCCTGGAAACTGGTGCACCAAAAAGGCACAAGTCATGAGTACGATGGAATAATTTCCACTTCCCTGAGTGAGTACAGCTCCAATATTCAGAATCTTGACACCATCCTGGACAAAGCATCTCATTTGGTTGACACACTGCTACCTTAAACATTCACTCCTTTCACCACCAGTGTAGCGTTATGATCTGCATACATACATACACACACACAAACGCTCTGCAGCAACTCATCATTGTTTCTTTGTTCCAAACCCATAACCGAGAAGAACAAGTGCATAGAAACACCTTCAAGTTCCCTTCAAAGGCACATGTCATTCTGACTTGCAATGATATCACCGCTGCTTCACTATAGCTGGGTCAAAATCCTAGCACTCTCTAATAGCACTGTGGGTGTACTTAAAATGGCTCAAAGCGTCAGCTCACTAAATTGCCAATGACAATTAGGCATAGGCAAAAAAATAAGCCTGGCCAAAGACACATCCAGCAAAAAGAATAAAATTTTAAAATGTAATCTAATTACTTCAGCGGTCCAAAGTGCTTCACAATTTAGAGACAATTAATTGAATTTTGATTTTCTTGTTTTCACAGTTGCGTTGCTTGCTGAATGGGAAATGTATTATGATCATCCATGACATTGTGGACAGAATGGTAAGACTAAGTGCATTTAAACCGTGTAGGCGTTTTAGATGAAACGAGCTGGAGAACAGGCCAGACAAATGAGCAAGGTAGTGAACTGGTGCAGTAGGGGGTGATGAGAATAGAAGGTAGAGGATAGGGTCGACGGTGATTTGAAAAGGCTCTGTCAATAGGGGAGAAGATTTATAGCTCAGGTTGCGAATCGATTTGTAAGTTTGTTCGCCAAGTTGGTAGATTTGTTCTCAGAAGTTTCATCACTGTCTTAGATAACATCAGTGAGCCTCCGATGAAGCACTAGTGTTCTGTCCTGCTTGCTATTTATTTGCCTTGATCTGTTGTAGTGGGTGATATCATTTCTGGTTATTTTTCTGAGAGGTTAGTAAGTGGGGTCTAAATCAATGTTTCTTAATGGACTTCCGGTTTGAATGCAAGGCCTCCAGGAATTCCCATGTGTCTTTGTTTAAGCTATCCAGGATGGATGTATTGTACCAGTCGAACTGGTGTCCCTTTCCATCGGTATGTGGATACTAGTGACAGTTGGTCATGACTTTTGGTGGCTAGTTGGTGCTCATGAATCCTGGTGACTAGTTTCCTACCCGTCTGCCTAATGTAATAGTTGTTGCAGTCCTTGCAGGCTATTTTTTTTTTAAATATATGACGTTCATTCTGCTGGTTGTTGGTGTGGGGTCCTTTAAATTCATCAGGAGATGTTTCAGTGTGGTGATAGGTTTGTGGGCTACCACGATGCCTAGGAGCCGGAGTAGTCTCATCGTCATCTCAGAGATGACTTTAATGTATGGCAGGGTAACTACAATCTCTGGGTGTGTTGTTGCTTCTTATTTAGGTCTGTTGTGTAGGATCGGTGGACTGCGCTTATCGGATACCTGTTGTTCCCGAATGCGTTGTATAGGCATTTTTCCTCAGCTTCTCTTAGCTCCTGGGTGCTGCAGTGCGTTTTGGCTCATTTAAATAATGTCCTGATGCAGGTCCATTTGTGGGTGTTAGGTTGATTGCTCCTATAGTTAAGTATCTGGTCAGCGTGTGTCTCTCCTGTAAGCTGGTCTGTAGCTCTCCACTGGCTTTTTGTTCTACTGTGACGTCTAGGGCACCACGATAGCCCACAAATCTACCACCACATTTAAACAGCTCCTGATGAATTTAAAAAGAACCCTGTACCAACAGCCAGCAGAACGAACATCATATACAAAATACTCTGCATGGACTGTAACAAACATTACATTTGACAGACGGGCAGGAAACTAGTCATCAGAATACACGAGCACCAACTAGCCACAAAAAGACATGACCAGTTATCACTAGTATCCATACACACAATTAAGAGGGACACCAGTTCAACTGGGACAATATCTCCATCTTGGGACAGGCTAAACAAAGACACCCACAGAAATTACTAGAGGCCTGGCATTCAAACCAGAACTCCATTAACAAACAGCAATTTGGACCCCGTTCACCAACCTCTCAGAAAAATAACCAGAAGTGATATCACCCACTACAACAGACCAAGACACAAATAGCAAGCAAGACAGAATACCAGCGCCTCAGAGACTCACTGATGTTACCTAGCATGGTGAGGAAATGTCCGAGAACAAATCTATCAGCTCAACGATCAAACTTACAACCTGTGGGGAGAGTCATCTTGTAAAATATTAGAAAATACTTACAATTTTATGCCCCTGTATGCCAAGTATCACGAGAATCATAAGTCACTTCTGAGCTTGAGTGTCTTGGAATTAACATCACTTATGATGACAATTTTTTTTTGAAAATACGAAAAATATATAGTTTACTCCATTTAACCAAGATTCCAACTTACTGCCTTTTGGTGGGTTTTTGATCTGAGAAAGTTGAAGGGCATTGCTTTTTGCAGAGCAAGAAGTCTGTGCCCTCTAGTGGTTTGGAGGAGTACATGCCTGCTATTGCCGCAATTCATATCCCTACCAATGTGCCATAATAAAATTCAACATACCTTCACTGAATTGAGCTCTGCAAAACAACAAAACAAATGTGGTATTTTAAGCAAAATTTAATCTTAAAAGCAGGCAAGACAGCATCTGAGTCGTCAATTTTTGACCATCCTAATTGTCCTTGATTAGATGGTAGTAAACTACCTTCTTGAACTACTGTGACCCAAAATGCCATTAGGGAGGGAATTCCAGCTCTTAGGAAGCAATGTTGATGTTTTTGCAAATTGAGATGGCAAGTGGTTCAGAGGGGATGTTGCAAGTAGTGATGCTTCCATGTATTTGCTGTCCTTACCCATCAAGATCGTAGTGTTCATGAGTTTATAATGTGCTGTTTAAGGATCTTTGATGAATTTCTGAAATGCATCTTTTTGATGTTACACACTGTTGCTGAGTGACACTGTGGAGCAGTGGATACAGTGCCAATCACGCAGTCTGCTTTTTCCTGGATGGTTTCAAGCTTGAGTATTGTTGGAAACACACACATCCAGACAAATGGGGAGCATTGCATTACACTACGGTCTTGTGCCTTGTTTAGGAAGTCCGGCACAGAGTTACCTTCAAGGTTTGTGAGAAGATTTGTAGCTCGGGTGCTCGTTGCTGTGGTTCTGTTCGCCGAGCTGGAAGTTTTTGTTGCAAACGTTTCGTCCCCTGTCTAGGTGACATCCTCAGTGCTTGGGAGCCTCCTGTGAAGCGCTTCTGTGGTGTTTCCTCCGGCATTTATAGTGGCCTGTCCCTGCCGCTTCCGGTTGTCAGTTTCAGCTGTCCGCTGTAGTGGCCGGTATATTGCTGCAATATTCCTAACTTCTGACCTGTTCTTGTAGCCACATGTTTATATGGCTTGTTCAGTTCAATTTGTGGTAAATGGAACCCTCCAGGATGTGGATAGTGGGCCTTTTAGTGATAGCAATGCCATTGAAATGTCAAGAAGCAGTGGTTAGAATCTATCCAAGATAGCAATTGTCTAGCATAAATATTACTCTGCCCACCCTCTCATTCCTGGTATTCAACTAAACGTCAACTTTCCACTATCTATTCGCTATATAATCAACAGACCAATATATCTATTACTAACCTCAAATATAAATTATTTCCACTCCATTCCAGCCACAAATCTAAATTTCCAACTACTTGATATACGCACTCCAAATTTTCTATCTGAAAGCCTTTGTACATTCAGTTCTGTACCTCATTCACCATCACAAAAGTGACGTAAGTAACAACTATCCTCACAAATACTATTTTCACTCTCAACTACTCCATTTGTTTCACTTCCTCTACACATTGAGATACTTCCCAAAACTATTTGAAATCCTTCTGTATTGACAACCTCTCATGTCAACTGTACATTATCTCACTTTTACCATGAGAAATGCTGCTTAAAAAGCACATGCTCTAACTGCAATTTTTAAGGTCACAGTAAGCATTTAAATGAAACATTTTTAAAAAACTAACATTTTTCAATCATGAAATATCAGTGTTCTAATGACAAATGGTCAATGGTTCAGAGCAATTCCTGTCACTCACCTTGCAGGAATTACCAGTGTTTCTAATTGCCTTTTTCTTACTGCAATGTAAACAAAAAATTCATTTTGATCAATTTCTTCTATCTATAGATCCACATATCTACCAGATTAACCATTCTACAAGTGACTACTGCTCTTATTCTGAAAGCAAAGTGCATTACTGTAAACAGGAACCTTGACCTTGCTTGGCATAAAAGAGAACCTCTTCTGTTGGGCAACAGTTCAAAAAATATAAACACGCCAATATTTGCATATGTAGAATGTTCCAAAGCAACAATGGTACCCCTGTTAAATCAACAATTGTTCTGTGTGGCTCAATCTACAGTCAAAGCTCACCATGATTTTACTGTAGGATCCCAATTTCAACATAGTGTTGGTAGCTAGACATATCCATTTGCCATTACCAAGCATAGTGCTTTGTGGTGCTAGAAGAGAAGTATTTTCCAGGCAAGCTCAACATATTTCTAATTTTGTTGCTGCCACATAAAAAGGCTCCCACATAAAATTGATGAATTAAGTCAATGCAGGCAGGGTAGAACCCATTAGAGACAAATTGTTGAATAACCTGCTTCTGTGAATCTTGAAAAAGGAATCCTCTAGCCAATTATTACTTCTTTACCGTTAACATAGACAGATTAGGTTGATGCTTGGCTGGCTATATCAGCCATCTGTCAACATGCCACTGTATAGACTCAACTTACTAACTGAATACATAACAATGTTGTAATTATAGTGATTCAAGGTTAAAATATTTTTCCAATATTTCTGAGCTAGTAATATCAATCAAAAGAGAAGGCTTTCAAATTTAAAGATTTCGGTCATTTACACTTCATTTCTGAAATCAACAGCTTTAGTCAAATTCAATAACTTACTTAATCTTACTTGAATTGTCCATCCAAAATAAGACTATATAATCACACTGCCTTTTGGATGGCTAGATAGCTAGAAGGAAAAAAAAACATTTTAAATTTATTTTAAATTTATTGAGTACTTATTTTTGTAAACAAAAACATATAGTTCTGCCCTCTGGATCCTCCAAAAGAAAAAAATTCCTCTTAGTCCAAGCACAAGACTGTTCCTTCCATACAGTATTGTCCTAAGGTTGAAACAAGATTAAATCATTTAGTCCCTAGAGACCTTTCTGCTTTTCTGTCAGGAGACTGATTATGTGCCCTAACTCTATTGACCCAAATCTCCTCCATATCCCTCAATAATTTTTTAAAAATCTCTTGAAAAATTATAATTGACAATATCCACAGCCTTTTTGGGGCTTGGAAGAAAAACAAGGTCCTTGATTTCTATTCTCCTGAGCATGAATTTTGCCAAAATGATTAAACCAATCATTCGAGGCCAACTTCAACACTGGTAGGGAAACTCTTGAAGAAAATACTGAAGGTGCAAATTAATGCCCACGTGGAAAGGCATGGGTTAATTAGGGATAGTAAGCAGGACTTTGTCAGAGGGAGGTCATGCCTAACAAATTTGTTAGAACTTTTTTTGAAAAGGTGATCAAGCTTGTGGATGGAAGAAGTTAAGTTGATGTAGTTTATATGGATTTTAGCAAAGCTTTAGACAAGGTCCCACATGGGAGACGGATTGAGAAAAGTAAAGCACATTGGAATTCATGGATACTTGGCATGGTTGATCAGAAACTGGCTTAGTAATGGGACACAAAGTGTAGTGGTAGAAGGCTGTGTATGCATGAAAGGAGGGCAATGTCCAGCAGTGTACAAGAATCAGTATTGAGACCCTTACTGCTTGTTATATACTTAAATGATATATGAAAAATGTAGGGGGAATGTTAAACAAATTTGCACATCACACTAGGTCAATAGAGTGATTAATAGCAAAGATGGTTGTAGGTTACAGGAACATATATATGGATTGGTCAAATGGACAGAGCAGCTGCAGATGGTACTTAATTTTGATAAGTGTGAGGTGATGCACTTTGGAAGAAGAAACAATAAGGGAGTATCTATTGAATGACAGGACACTGGGTAGCTTAGAGGAACACAGGGATCTTGAGGTAATTAGTCACAGATCCGGGAAGCTCACAGAGTATGTGAATACAGTTAAGGCAACATATGAGGCACTTGCTTTCACTGGCCGTGGCATGGAGTACAAGAGCAAGGAAGTAATGTTGGAGTTGTACAGAGTGTTGGTCAGACAATAACTGGAGTACTGCATGCAGTTCTGTTTAGCTCACTTCAAAAAAGAGGTGATAGGACTGGAGGGGGTACAAAGGAGGTTCACCAGGATGTTGCCTAGGATGGAGAAATTGAGCTATCAAGTCAGACCAAAAAGCCTCTAATTATTTTCTTCAGAAAAGTGAAGACTGAAGGAGTCATGATTGAGGTGTAGAAGATTGAGGGGCATGGATAGGGTGAATAGAGAGCAGCTGTTTCCCTTGGTTGAGGAGTTAATCACAAGAGGCTATAGTTTTAGGTTGAAGGACAAGGGATTTAGGAAAAAAAACAAACAAACAAACAAACAAACATTCACCACAGCAAGTGGTGGGAATCTGGAATGCATTGCATGGAAAGGTAGAGAGGCCAGAAACCTTAAAACCATTTGAATGACCACTTCAAACCTCATAGCGTTCAAGGATTATAAAATAAATACAGGAAATTGAGATTAGTGTACTTTTAGCTATAGTTATGTCAGTGGTTACTCAATGGGCTGAAGGGCCTTTTCTGTTAAAGAAGAATTTCTGAATCACGGCCTCATTCTAGATTTGCCCACTGAAGAAACTATTTTCTTGGATCTACTCTCAAATTTCTGCATCATACTAAATATCATGGCTAGATTACCCATCATCCTTTTATTATACAATCTGCCCTCAAAATTAACACGTTAAGCCCTGGCATCATTGGTTGAATTTGTATTATAATTTGTTAAACAATACATTTTTCTGAGTTGTAAAACATTTAAACTACAGAGACACTTCTGGCTAGTGTATGCCAGTCATGTTAGAGCTAACCAGGTTAACCCCACTTCACAGCAATTGCTCCACAGCACAGTTTTGGGTTCCTAATCCCAAGGAACTAAGTCTCACACTCCAGTCAGGAAGGACTGATGCAATTGAAGTACCACTTTAGCGTTTGACCTCCAGGAATTAACAAACAATATTCCAATAACTTTTCTGATTTATTTTTGCATCTGTGTACTAGCTTTTATAGACTTCTTGACCACACTTATTACAACATTAAAATATGGAGAAGAGAGATTTTAAATGGTCGATCTTTATAAAATGCTTTATTTTTCCTGTTTCTGTCATTCATACGATTACAGAGAATATATAGCATGGAAACATTCTAAACAAATACTCCACTAAAACCTTTTCCTAAAACCTCATCTAAATCTGGCATCACAACAATCCATTCCCTCCTTCTTCAAATGCTTGCTTACTTTTCCCTTAATAAAGAAAATTAACACATTCACTTCAATGATTTCCTACAGCACCCAGCTTCATATTCTCATGTTCTTTGGGTAAAAACATTGCTTCTGAATTCACAATTGCCTTTGTTGTATATTAGATTTATGGCCCCTAGTTATGCTCCTACTAGAAGAGGAAGTATTCCCTCTGCACCTATTCAACATTTCAAATTGAAAACAACTCTACTGTCACTCAACTTGGTCTTTTTCCATGAAGGTTAATTCTTTCCCGTATGTAAAATATAATCTTCTGTCATCAACTTGACATTCATCTTGGCACACATTCTATATATTTTGTATAAAATGGCAAGCATGAGAGCATGTTAAGTGCAGTCTAACCAAGGTTTGACTTAGGTCCAGCATTATTTCTAGGGTTGGTAAGTAAGTGTAGTGCTTTGTTTTGCTTTTCTAAAAATAAAAAGGCCCTGCTGATTTGTGTCATAATGTTTAGGGACTAGTGCATTTGTAATCACACACTTCATTCCTCCATGCAGCCTAAATCTTGTCCTTTTCAGCAATGCATAACCCCACTATCTTCCTACTAATTTGTGCTAAACTTTGTGACATACAGTATTTGCATATTCTGCAAATTTATTAATACCCTCAAACTTGTTGCCACCACAAATTTAGAAGTGATATTTTTTATTCTAAAAATCAAATCATTTATGCAAATTGTCAACAGCATTTTCCTAGAACTGATCTTTGGACAACAGTGCTTGCCACCTCCGCTTCTATCAGTAACACTGTACTCCCACATACTTTCTGGAATGAGGCCAACTGGCAATTCAGTCATCAGTCTATTAAAGAGCACATTGTAGCCTATCATCTTGTTGTCAACACACTTAAAATGTCTAACTCTTTGAAGCCTCTTTATGCCCTCCTACATCCCATTTTCCAATGGAGTTTTCTATCATCTGAAAACTTGATCATAACCCTCATCAGGAGGCAAATAAAGCCAGTATCGCATCGATAAAAATCATTACCCATCTAGAAAAGGGATATTCTGCTCCACAGTATAATGAAACTTTGTGAAAATTATCCTACACCAGTTTCCAGTGTCTCATTATATGCATTTTGATTTAAAAGTTAATTATTAAATCAAGTTAACATGGGTCACTAACAAAAAAATTCAAATTAAATTTTAAAATCATTATGGATGGAGGTAATGTGGGCTCCTGCAGCACCACCAGTCCCAGAAGGTCTCAGGTAGATCAGAAATGTTTCTATGATCAGGTGAAATCCCAGTTTATGCCCACTCCCTAAACATAATTAAAACAGTTAACACACAATGAGCAGAATTATGGAGGTCAGCCAAGTTCTTTAGCTTTAAATGTAGAAAACTTAAATTTGCTTTCTTTTCTTTAAAAAAAATCGCTATTTGTAATTCATTAGAATGAGCAGAGAGTAAGTGAACTTGGTCATTCTCAGCTGTTTTGCCATCATTCTAAAATACTTAATCTCCCTTCTTTAGGGGATCATTTGTTATCTGAATTTCAACCTACAAAGACATCTATTTGCACAATTTGTGACTAGTTTCAATCAGTACATGCAGAATTTTAAATAGTCACACATTGAAGTTTGAGGTTTAACTCATTATTAAATTCAAAGGATCCTAATAATTTAATTCCACATTTACATTATTTTTGTCAAAAGGAAGACAGTCTAGTTCTTGCTTTCCACATATGAATGGATAGTCAGTAAGTGTTTAACTTTTCTTGGACAATTACTATTATCTTGACTCCCTGGCTATTTCCAAAATCGCCTTAATGGTTATCTGATATCCAGCACTGAATTGAAATACTTTTCAACCCATTAAATACTGGAAGGCCAACAAGTCAATCTATGTAGTCCTCACCACAAACACTATTCCTCAGCCATCTATTTCATTGAACGTTAGACGTAGGAGCAGGAGTAGGCCATCTGGCCCTTCAAGCCTGCTCCTCCATTCAAGATGATCATGGCTGATCTTTTCAGGGACTCAGCTTCACTTATCCGCACTCTCACCGTATTCCTACATTTTTTTATTGTTCAAAAAAATCTTAGCTTTAAAAACATTGACTGAAGTACTGTCAACTACTTCACTGGGCAAGGAATTCCATAGATTTACAACCTTCTGGGTGAAGAAATTACTTTTCAATTCAGTCTTAAATCTGCTTCCTCTAATCTTGAGACTGTGCCCTCTTGTCCTAGTTTTACCTGCCAAGGGAAACATCTTTTTTTTGGGATTAGTGGTGCTGGAAGGGCACAGCAGTTCAGGCAGTATCCGAGGAGCAGCAAAATTGGAAACATCCTCTCTACTTCTTTTATCTATTCCCTTCGTAATTTTATATGCTTCTATAAAGATTCCCCCTTCATTCTTCTAAATTCCAATGAATATAATCCCAGTCTACTCAACCTCTCCTCATAAGCCTACTCCCTCAATTCCAGAATCAACCTAGTGAACCTCCTCTGCACCTCCTCTACTGCCAGTACATCCTTTCTCAAATAAAGAGACCAAAACTGTACACAGTACTCCAGGTGTGGCCTCACCAGCGCCCTGTACAGCCGCAATATAACCACCTTGCTTTTAAATCCAATCCCTTGAGCAATGAAGGGCAAAATTCCATTTGTCTTCCTAATTACTTGTACCTACAGACCAACCCTCTGTGATTCATTGAATGGAGAAAGACTGTAGAAAGCTACAACACAGAAACAGTTAGGAGTCCTTGTGCTTAAATCACAAAAAGCTAGCATTCAAGTTCAGCAGGCAATAGGGAAGAAAAATGGAATGTTGACCTTTATTTCAAAAGGGAAGAGAGTATAAAAATATGGAAGCCTTGTGCTAGTCAGACAACAGCTGAAATACAGAGACCAATTTTGTGCTTCTTATTTAAAGGGAAGACATACTGGCATTGAGGGCAGTCCAGGGAAAGGTAAACTAAGCTGATCCTAGACTTGGAGGGACTCTCTTATGAAGAGAGGTTGAGTAGTTTGGGCCTGTACTCACTGGTGTTTAGAATAATGAGAGGCAACATTTTTGAAACATAAGATGCTTAGAGGACAGGGCAGGATAGATGCAGAAAGGTTGTTTCTTCTGATGGGATAGTCTAGTTCCAGAAAGAATTGTAGCAAAAGAAATCACACATTTAAGACAGAGAGGAGGAAAGATTTCTAATGAATTTGTGGAATTCTTTACCGTTGGAGGCCTATGGAGGCTGGGTCATTTAGCAAATTCAAGTCTGAGATATACAAATTCTAATCAAGAGTTATGGGGAAAAGGCAGGAAAGTGGACTTGAGGATCATCAAACCAACCTTGACCTTAATGAATTGCAGAGAAAATCTGATGGGCTGAAATGCCTCCTTCTGTTTATGTCTGATGATCTTGACTCTCTCTTTGAAAAGCTGAACCAAACTGTTCAAAGTTTGACGTGCTGAGATTTCAAATCAGATATTTACATCATTTCTAATACTACCTATTTCCACCTCACAACATTTCCCCACTCTGCTTCTCAGCTCCTCTACTGCTGAAACCTTCACTCATGCCTTTGTTAAATTTAGCTTTGACTATCCCAATACACACCTAGCCACTCTCCAAAACATTAGTCTATATAAACTGGAGGTCATCCAAAACTCTGCTGCCCATGTCCGTAACTGTACAACCATTAGCACTGTACACAACCTGGCTTGCGTCCAGTAAAGCAATACCTTTACAAGCCCATTAACAACCCCATCCTTAATTTTCAAATCCCTCCATAGCTTCATTCCTCCCTGCATTTGTCATCCCCTAGAGCTTCAATACATGAGCTCCTAACCCTTGAGTTTTCATCCTTGATTTGAGTTGCTCCACTGCGGTACTGGTCCCTTTAGTGGACTCAGCCCCAAGTTTTATCTCACTTATGATGATCCACATGCCTCTTGTATCAAACACAAGATCAATTGCCCCAATATCTCCTTTTGCAACCTATATAGCAAGTGTCCATCTGTCATAGAATCAAAAGTAATCTGTCGTAGAATCCCAAATGCAGGAGGAGACCATTCAGCCCATCAAGTCTGCATCGAACCTTCGAAGACCATTGAAACCGGGCCCATAGCCCCACCCCATCCCTGTAACCCCGCATAGGGTTTTTTTTCCATGCCAATCCACCTAACCAGCACATCTTTGCACTGTAGGAGGAAACCAGAGCACCCAATTGAAACCCACGCAGACACAGAGAATGTGTAAACTCCACACTGACAGACAGTCACCCTAGGCTGGAATTAACCCAGGTCCCTGGCACTGAAAGGCAGCAGTACTAACCACTGCGCTTTGATGCCACTGTCACACTCCTAATTTGTACCTTGCAGATGGCAAACAGGTTCTGGAGTTAGGCGATGAGTTTTCACTGCAAAATTCCTAATGTCTTCTATTCTTATAATCAGTGTTATTGTGGCCGATTGACCAAAATTAAACTCAATGTTGATACTTGAGGATTCAAGTAATAGTAATACTATTAAATGCCAAGAGGTGGGGGCTAGATTCTCTCACGAAAATAAAATGCTAGAGAAACTCTGCCAGTCAGGCAGCATCTGTGGAGAGAAAAAAAAGTTTCAAGTCCAGTGCCTTTCCGGAAAGCAGCTGGGAAACAGTGGCATTTAAGCTGATAGTAGGGTGTGGAAAGGGTGAATTCAATAAGCGGCGATGGTGTCAAGTGAGAGAGAAAAAAAGGACAATAAAGAATTCCTGATAAGCTGGGAGAAAAATAAGTGCTGAGCAGGTGGTCATTCAAAGCAGAAACAAATGAAAATGGGCTGACTGTGCTAGAGAAAACAGAATTTGGGTGTGTGGGGCTGGACAACAAACATGAAGGGAGAAGGTATTGATGCTCTGAAATTATTAAACTCAATGAAAATCTTGATGGCTGTAAAACAAGTACCTGGGTGGGAGGAGGAAGTGTTGTTTCTCCAGCTTGCATTGAGCTGGAACAATGCAGGCCTGAGACAGAAATGTTAGCTTGACAACATGGGTGGTGTGTTGAGGTAGCAAGCAAATGGAAGCTCAGGGTCATTTGCATGGGTAGACTTACACTCATCCAATTACCAAACGTGCAAAAGCATTCCTGTACACAGAACTCAAATACCAGATAATCAAATACTTGAAGGCTTGTCAATTTGCCTTCATCACTGGCAAATATACATAGAAAATAGCCAAGGTTTCCAATTCTGATCAGAATCCATTACTGCTGCTATTAAAGTCAACACATTTCCTAAAAACATATCCACACCAACACCTTTCAGAGCGAGGTCACAGTGTTGATTTGGGAGAAGGGATATTAGTTATTTCTTCTCTATCTAATCCAAACATCGAGGCCAATTCTAATGCTTAACTACTAACCTTGCATATTTCAAACTACATCAGCTCCAGCTGGGAATCAAATCCATGATTTTGTGCTCTGCATGACTAAATGCATACCAGGTGATATTAATACTCAGTAGGCTACCAGTGTCTTTCTAAAAGAGCTTTAAGGCTCACTTAGACATTACACAGCAGCAGGTGATGCCAGCCAAAATGGTGGAACACAGCCAATCAGTATTGAGATGAAAGCTGAGAATCCACAGGAGAAATCAAGGAGCATTTTAAAAAAAACAGAAGTCTTTATTCATAATCCTAAATTACAGAATTCAGATAAATATCCATTTGCTGATACATGTACCCATGTTTATTGGTTCTATTTAGCTTGCAGTTCAGGACAAAAATCTGCATATTCAAAAATAGTGCCCAAAAATTGAATTTGTTTTCCACTGGATTATGAATTAATGCTCTGCCCAGAGTGGATAAGTGTCCTACTTCTGATGAATTACAAACCAGATCGCAAAAAGAAGAAGTGGAGACAGGGAAGTTATTATTAAAATCAAACCACTATGTTATTTCAAACACCTGTAGATGGGATTTGAACCCAATTCTCCTAGTTCAGAGGTAGGGACACTATCACTGCACCACAAGAACACATTAAAGAGATAACAAATGTAGGTAACAAAGCAGCAAGCTTTGCTTTCAGGTCCTATTGACAACATGAATTAGCAGAGGGTGGTTAAAGCTAGCCATAGACTTCTGAACTCCCTTGATATGGAATAGAATTCAGAAAGTTTGAGAATGGCACATATGGCACCCTTGTTCAAGAAGCATACAGGACATTCCTTTCTAACTACAGGTCAGTTTGTTTCTAAGATTCCACCACTACCAGACTGGGGTGAGAAGTGAGAAAAATCAACTTGCAATCAGAGAGGTTTCAGTATATTAAGGGTGGTAAATGCATTTGTAAAAGACAGATTGTGCTTGACTGAAAAGAACTTTGTATGGACAACCACTGTGAACTTGATTGGTGAATTGCCCACCTCTGCCACAAAAACATGGTGAAGGCAAATCCAAAATTTCCCCAAAATCACTAAAAAGAAATTAATCATGAAATCAAATGACTACACATTACATAAATTCCAACGAGAAAAAACTCCTAAAATACATTCTTGCATATATCTCTAGATTTCTAAACTTTACATAAACCCGTTTCGTGGATAACAAAATTGAGCAATAAAATGACAAATCTCACATAAGCTCTTGTTATTTAATGTGTTGTCAGTATGATTCTTCATATTTTTCAATACTGTTGTGCTACACAATTGAAGCTAACTGGAGGTTGCCAAAACAAGGTACTAAAGTTGTTGGCTTTTGAAAGATCAACATTTACTTTGTTTGCATTAATAGCTTGCTATATGGCCAACTGTCTTGTTAAATTTGACCTTTTTAAAAAAAGGTAACAGATAGAATGCTTGTTTAATAAATAGCCTCATGCTTCCATTTTCAAAGTCAGCTTCAACTCCCCCGCCCAATCTGCCAAGGACATGCAAGTCCTGGGTCTCCTCCACCACCAAATCCAAGCCACCGGATGCCTGGAAGAAGAACAGCTCATCTTCTGCCTTGGGACCTCCAACCACAAGATCAACGGCAATTTCAACAGATTCCTCCCCTCCCCTCCCCCATCATCCCAGATCCAACCTGCCAACCCCCCTCCCCTAAAATTCCTGATGAAGGACTTATGCCCAGAATGTTAACTCTCCTGCTCCTCGGATGCTGCCTGACCTGCTGTGCTTTTCCAGCGCTATACTTTTCAACACTGAGCGCCAGCATCTGCAGTCCTCACTTTCTCCGAGAAAATATAACAATGTTAGAAAACCAAATTACAAATGCATTTATGGATTGGGAAATAAACGGTGACCAAAATTATAACATTTATCATTTTCTGTCGATACATATCGGAGAAAAGAAGCTTGATAAAACTAACAGTCACCCAGCACGGCAAAGAACTAAACCATTATCAATGCAAAAGTATATAATTAGGGGAAAAGGAAGGAAAGAAATTAAGAGTAAAAGTTGTATTCACATAGCACCCTTCACATCCTCAGCATTACACAGCCAGTTGAGTACTTCTTAAGTCTATTCACTCATTTATAGGCAATAGCGCAGCTATTTTGCCTATAGTTAAGATTACTGGCAAGATGAATGTGTTTTCATGGTAATCATTGATGATTTAGTACTGCAAAAGAAAAGCTCCATTGTACCCTTTGAATAGTGCTGTGCCATATTTTACATTCAGTTGAGCAGGCACATAGGGCCTCTGACAATATGGTACTGTCTCAGGATAGCATTGAAGTGCTACAGTGGGGCTTGAAACTGCAACCGTGTAACTCAGGAGGAGCAGAACTACAGTGAGCCAAGAAGGGCAGGCAAAGAATCTGCATCCAAATCCATTGATGCATGGATGGACTGAGCAGATCAGTCAGCCAAGTACTTTGGGAATTGCACACAAGCAGATGATCAGACAGTGTTTCATAATTGCCGGGGCTCTTCAGTGTAAAAAGCAAGACAGATTAACTATTAATTATATATTTCATAAGTGAATGGCAGCATATTCACAGATAAAGCATAGTAATTTGCCCATTTTCTCATGAAGGCACTGGAAAGGGGAGGCATTGACCTAGTATTATTAAATTGCTGAACTGTTAATCCAGAGATGCAGGTAAAGTTCTAGGAATTGCATTCTGTTATGGCAGATGGTGGAATGGGAATTCAATAAAAATCTAAAAACAAATCACACAACACCAGATTATACAACCCAGTTCAACACCGTCACCTCCAAAATCAATAAAAATCTGGAATTCAGAGAGTTGATGGTCAGGAAAATGCATTAGTGTCCTTAATGAAACTGCCATCCTTACCTGATCTGACGATGGGTGATTTTTAACTACCTTCTGGGTAATTAGGGATGAACAATAAATGCTGGCCTAGCCAGTGATTCTCACATTCCATGAATGAATAAAAAATACAAGTTGAGGGTAGTTGGAACATCACTGAAAATGTGTTGCTGGAAAAGCACAGCAGGTCAGGCAGCATCCAAGGAACAGGAGAATCGACGTTTCGGGCATGAGCCCTTCTTCAGGAATGAGGAAAGTGTGCCCAGCAGGCTAAGATAAAAGGTAGGGAGGAGGGACTTGGGGGAGGGGCGTTGGAAATGCGATAGGTGGAAGGAGGTCAAGGTGAGGGTGATAGGCCGGAGTGGGGTGGGGGCGGAGAGGTCAGGAAGAAGATTGCAGGTTAGGAAGGCGGTGCTGAGTTCGAGGGATTTGACTGAGACAAGGTGGGGGGAGGAGAATTGAGGAAACTGGAGAAATCTGAGTTTATCCCTTGTGGTTGGAGGGTTCCTAAGCGGAAGATGAGGCACTCTTCCTCCAACCGGCGTTTTGCTATGGTCTGGCGATGGAGGAGTCCAAGGACCTGCTTGTCCTTGGTGGAGTGGGAGGGGGAGTTAAAGTGTTGGGCCACGGGGTGGTTGGGTTGGTTGGTCCGGGTGTCCCAGAGGTGTTCTCTGAAACGTTCCGCAAGTAGGCGGCCTGTCTCCCCAATATAGAGGAGGCCACATCGGGTGCAGCGGATGCAATAAATGATGTGTGTGGAGGTGCAGGTGAATTTGTGGCAGATATGGCAGGATCCCTTGGGGCCTTGGATCGAAGTAAGGGGGGAGATGTGGGTGCAAGCTTCCAAACAGCACTGGTTTTTAACCTAAAAAAGCCTTCCCTTTGGCCAGAATCTCTCCCACTACCAATCCACACCTCATTGCTAATGAGCAAAGCACTCCTCCAAAAGCACTGCTCATCGTCCAGAGGAAACGCTTGATATTGAACTCTTATTAACCCCTTCAATAAAAAGGGTGCTGTATCAGGGAGTCGGAACAAGGGTAAGGCGATATAGACCGCTACTGCCCTGTACTTGCAGCACCAGAGGTGGTCTGTAGTTCCTAGAAGCTTTTAGTTTTAGATTAATTCAGGAAACAATGAAGGAGAATCACTTCTATTTGGCAAATTTCAAATAATGTCTATGTAACAAAGGTAGAACTGCTCTATTTATCATCGAAAATCTGTTTTGGCAAACATCTTTCATTCACTCTCCTGGTCATTGGGGAAACATTAACTTTTCATTTGCTTAAATCTTCTACTTTTTTAAACAAAATTTTCCCTTGTTTTTGTAATTTTCCAGCACAATGCAGAAAGACTAATTAGAATTATACTCAAGATTACGATCATGGTCATAACCAGCTGTTCGTGTAACTCCAGGAGAACTTACAGGAGCAAGTCAGGAGTGCAGTGAAATACTCACCACATGCCTTTGCAGCTCCAAGAACACTCCAGAATAAAAAAAAGAGACACCATCCAGGACAAAACAACCAGCTCGACTGCTCTCATCTACCACCTTTACAAGCATTACAACATGATTAAAAGATATATCAATAAGATTCACTTGTAATTCAAACCTCCATCAACAGCACCATCCAAATCCACAACCCTTACCATTGAGAAGGGCAAAGGCAGCACAACTTGAGAGAACATAAACTTTTACTTGAAGTGCCAGTTATCACAAAGATTAAAAGATATCAAAACATGAAGCTTTAAAAATTATGCCATACGGTCACATTTTCCCCCTCCAAATAAAATAAAACATACTACATGCTTCATTTGAGTTAATGTTTTGAAAACCTTGAAACTCCAAATTTATCCTAAAGATGAAAAAGAACTAGTTTACACTGTCTAATGGTGGGGATGTTGGAGGAGGAATAACAAAACACATGCTTCTGCAGAACTTTTAAACCAGCATTTTCCTAGAATGTTGTCATATCTGAAGGCTTGGATTGCTTTCAAATATGTATATTTTAGATCTAGCTCATTCAACAATCTAAAGTATTTGTAAGCGACAATATGTGGCTGTCACAGTTTCCCTGTGAAATTTGACCAATTTTCACAAAACGTGTAGCTTTGACATTAGATGATTAATATTTTGCTGCCAGTTTAATAGTTGCAGGCGACACAGATAACAGCATCATACATACAAACACGAAGGGCTCTTTTGGCACAGTCATACTGCCTCTGAGCCAAGACGCTCGGGCTCAAGTTTCACCAACTCCAGGAGGTGTATCATAACATCTGAGCAAGTTGATTAGAAGACATCCACAAATGCATGAATCACGAGCAGACACAAGCCATTTAGCTTCTCAAACTTTGTCCACTGTTAAATAAGATCATGGTAACTCAAATTCCTGCTTAGCCCTGATAATCTTTCACTCCCTTGCTTAACAAGAATCTGTCTATTTCTGCCTTCAAGAAAGTCAACACTTCAGCTTCCATCATCATTTCAGGAAGTCAGCTGCAAAGGCTCACAGCCCTCTGAAAAAAAAATTGCCCCCATCTGTTTTAAACTGAATGATCCCCAATTCTAAACAATAATCTCTAGTTCTAAATTCTCTGTTAGATAAAACATGACAAGTACCTAAATCATATCACTAATTACCTAGCCCAATTCAACAGACTTATTAAATTTAGCTGAATAGCTAGGCTATATTCAAAGTGATGTGCCAATTTCTCCTCAAAATTGGAACATATGACTTTGTACACATGACAGGTATGAAGATCAGGAAAAAAAAATGCAGGATCAACCAGTTCATATTAGCTGGCAAAGGTCAGTTGGCTAAACAAGTGGTTTACAGTGCACAGTGATACCAATAACAGATTCAATTCCCACACCAACTAAGGTTACCACAAAGGAGTCTCCGTCTCAAGATCTCCCATCGCCTGGGGCATGGTGACCCTCAGGTTAAACTATCACTAGTTGCCTGTCTAATGAGAGAACAACCGTATGGTGTGGCAAGACAGTCTTCTCAACTGGCAGAATTGAGAGAGAGAGAAGCGTTTTATCATCTTCACCTCAGTGGACAGATAATTTCAACAATAATATAAAGGAAAATCAATTGTTTACTAATAGAGACGGGTTATAGTCACACTAACTGAGGCAGCTGAATACTTTGTTTCTTTAAAATTTGACAATGGACATCAGAATATACATAGCTTCTATTCCAGAAGTGTTGCTATGAAGCAAAATTCTGCTTTTCTTCCCATATGCAAGCATGCAATATGCATCTGGAAAGATTATCAAGTTACAACAAAAGAATTTGACAAGTGGCAGAAACCAGTAAACCCAGGCAGGTTTATGAAAAATACAATTAATAGCATAGAACATAGAACAGTACAGCATAAAACAAGCCCTTCAGCCCACGATGTTGTGCCGACCACTGATCCTCATGTATGCACCCTCAAATTTCTGTGACCAAATGCATGTCCAGGAGTCTCTTAAATGTCCCCAATGCCTCCACAACTGCTGCTGGCAACGCATTCCATGCTCTCACAACTCTCTGTGTAAAGAACCCGCCTCTGACATCCCCTCTATACTTTCCTCCAACCAGCTTAAAACAATGACCCCTCGTGTTAGTCATTTCTGCCCTGGGAAATAGTCTCTGGCTATTGACTCTATCTATGCCTCTCATTATCTTGTATACCTCAATTAGGTCCCCTCTTCTTCTCCTTTTCTCCAATGAAAAAAGTCCAAGCTCAGTCAACCTCTCCTCATAAGATAAGCCCTCCAGTTCAAGCAACATCCTCTTGATAAATAATTGCATTCTGATCCAGCCTAGCACCTTGGAGAATTTTATTTCAAAAATATTTTTTTTTAAAATGGTAGCTTGTCGTCACTGGCAATAATGGTATTTATTACTCATCCCCAATTTCCCTTGTACAGAGGAGGCTTGCTAGGTTATTTCAGAGGGGATTTCTCTCCACAGATAATGCCAGATCTGCAGAAATTTTCCAGCAATTTCTGTTTTTATTTCAGAGGGGAATGAAGAGATGACCACATTACTGTGCATCCAGAGAAACAGGTTTACCAGACTGGGTGTTAATAATACATTTCCTCTCCAAAGTGACATTAGTGAAACAGTTCTTTTTAAATGATAATTTCAGTCACAATTACTGTGCCTAGCTTTCAATTCTAGATTTCTTAAATTGAACTTTAATTTCATTAGCAACTGTGATAAAGTTTAAAAGTGTTTCCATTTTATTAGCCTGTGGCCCTCTGGATTACTCGTCCAGTGACATAATCTCTTTGTGTTTATGAAAACAAAACTAAATGACCAAACAAATAGCACCACATGAAAAAAAAAGCTCCCAAGTCCACTTACGTAGCCATGTACAGCATTTAGATTCAGATACATATAACACCACATTGCAATTTACAACAATGCCAAAGAACTCATGAGGATAATTTAACTCTTTCTGAGCCAATGGGCATATAGTAAATGTGACATACTCCACATGTATGAGGGGAAAGCTGCCCGCAATTTTCCCACCCTGGGTAATTTATACTCCAGGTACGCCTAACAGATTGCAACAAGGATAAAGTTATATTTGTAGCAACAAAAATATAGATTATAGAAATGACTTTTGTTCAGGCACCCCAACCAGAAGTCTATTTTGCCAATATTATCATTATTTTCTCACACTGCTGCTGAAGTACTTTTAAACCCAAACATGAATATTCACACAGTAGTGGAGTATGTGTTGTGTTGCAAAACTTCATCTAAAGCATTCCTTCATTGATACTCATACAAGCATTCAGCTATAAAGAACGCTCAATCTAATGTTTTTGGTTCCATTTAACCATCATGCAGGCAGTTCTTCTATAATGCTGTAGTTGCTTTCCTCGCTTAATAGAAAAAGAAAATCACTTAATATAAATCATGGGGCCTGTGGGAAAAATGGGGTTGGGGCAGACCAGCAAAAAGAAAATCACTCACGATCGCTCAAACATCACCCAAAAGTCTAAGACAAAGTATAACACAGCCTGATAAATCATATTTATCAGTTAAACAAAAGTAAATTTAACACAGAATATTGAAAAAAATATTCTAAATGCAGGGACATTATGGTCATCATGATGTGCAAGATCGACTCCCGTATTCCTGTTAAGTGAGCAATATCATATTCTCTCCTTACGCTCAAAACTCTTTATAATATCTAGCTTCCCTTCGTATTATAGCCTCTCTTTTGTGATCATCACATACAATGTTATCACGAGGACTCTTCTTGCTAACGTTCTTGTCATTATGCCCCTCTATTTTTTCAAAAGGGAGACTCTAGGAGCAGTGTACCTTTCACAGGACGTTGCTCAATGTATCTCTCAGAAAGCTGCTCTCTGTACAGTACCTCTCACAGAAAGCTGTTCATGTCAACACACGTGCAGAACGACATGAAGATCGGCGCTGACACCTGCATATGCGCAAAATGAAGCACGCAGAACGATCACCACTGGAATCGTATTATTGCAAAGGAGATAAGAGTTCTCAAAATTCCTGGTCTTAATTCCTCAGCGACGCTTAGCAAATTGCGCTGCCAGAACACATTAACCGAGAACTACCTGTACTACCAATAGTCTGCACAATGACATGCATGTTTTACTGCTTATCTTATAAAATACACACTTGCAAATGAGTTGTCTCGTGCTTCCTTCAAATAAAATTAAGAACACTTCTAAAAAGAAAAGAATTCCAACTGATAGAAAATACTGAACTTCGTGTACTTACATTTCTGTGCAGTTTACAATGTGCTTGCTCTGAAATAGCGTGATGGCAGTATTGTCCTGATAAATATTCAAAATCCTCTATGCCTTCACACATTTTATAATGCAAATTGTTGTTGGGTTGCTCTGATTAACCAAGGTGGAAGCCAACCCATAATGCAATGCAAAATTATAAAAGTTAATTACTATGATCCAGTGGTGTACTGTAAAGTACCAGTTGATGTGACAGAAAGGCAAACAATTGCTTACAGATTTCTAAAATTTGTTCAATAACTGGTCTGACTAATGACCTTGTTGGTTCAAGAGTGCCAACAGCTAGAAATGAAGCAGGTAACCTAATGTCCAAGCAGCTGCCTCCTGCACCTTCAAGTGTAAACCTATTGGTCGCTTTATAATGAAAGCATTTTAACCACTGCCAGAAAAATATTAGAGTCCAGGAAGCAAGTATCTCTCTGATCACTAAATAACTAGTCATTGTTGATTTTGGCTACGTTTTGTTAGCACTCAGCGCAAATGTCAATTTCCAAGGATAAGCCTTTTACTTCTTCTGAAAAGCCTGACTATGAAGTAAACAAGGAGGCAAAAAATCTTTTCCACAGGTCAAACAATGAGTTGGTGCAATATTAATATTTACCATCTGAAATAAAATATGTGTTACTGAACCTTCATAGAGCTCTGAGACACAAAGATATTATACTGACAAGCTACGAAGATCAGTCAAAACTTCTACAGTGATTGGTGTTCAAGAGCATACTTGAGACTAAATCATTCTGCAGATACAGAAATTACATTTGTCTCTCTCACTAGTAGATTAGATTCCCAACAGTATGGAAACAGGCCCTTGGGCTCAATAAGTCCACACTGACCCTCCGAAGAGTAACCCACCCAGACCCATTCCCCTACCCTGCATTTACCCCCGACTAATGCACCTAACACCATGGGCAATTTTAACATGGCCAATCCACCTAATCTGCACATCTTTGGTCTATGAGAGGAAACCTGAACACCTGGAGGAAACCTAAGCAGACACAGGGAGAATGTGCAAACTCCACACAGTCAGTCACCCAAGGCTGGAATTGAACCCGGGTCCCTGGTACGGAGGCAGCAGTGCTAACCACTCAGCCACCGTGCCACCCCTTTGAAACTGTTTTATGAAATTTTCAAATTCAGAATCTTGCTTTCTTGCTGAAGTTTGTACACATAGCTGAAGTGATTCAACTGAAGTCAAGCAGCATAATCTGCTATATCAGCCAAAGGAAAGACGTAGTGCCAGTAGATGCTTACATTCCATGTTAATATATAATGGCATCTAGTGTTGTCTCAACACAAACATTGCCTGAGTAGAGATATTTATAAAATCAACCTGTTCAGATGGGTTACAACACAATCCTGGAGCAGGTGGGACTTGAACCCAGGCCTTCTAGTTCAATGGTAGCGATACGGTCACAGGGCCAAAACAACCTTTACAATATTTCCTGAGTTTATGCTATTTAATCTATTTTTCCTAACCAACCTGTTAACTGATATTATTACACATTTCTAATCCAGATGTAGGGACTCTACCAATGCACCACAAGAGGTAAATATGAACTGATGGTGCTTAAAGTATTAACCTACTTTTCTAATCAACTTGTTCAGAGATGTTAATATTTCCTGAATGTGTTTCTGTTCATTAACATCAAAATGTTTTTCCTTTGTTTGGGTAATTGAAATGAGCTTGAGATATTCCCACCTGAAATCAAAAAGGTATGGCACTGGAAAAAGCACAATAGGTCAGGCAGCATCCAAGGAGCAGAAAAGTCGACGTTTTGTGAAGCTCAGTGGCTAGACCTGCCGCCTCACAGCACCAGGCACCCGGGTTCAATGCCAGCCTCGGGCGACTGTCTGTGTGGAGTTTGCTCATTCTCCCAGTGTCTGCATTGCCCACAGTGTTCAGGGATACTCGAGGGTCGGTGTGGGCTTGTTGGGCCGAAGGGCCTGTTTCCACACTGTAACAATTCTATTCTTCTCATAAGCCCTTCAAGATGAATGGCTTATGCCAGAAACATCACTGTCCTGCTCCTCAGATGGTGCCCGATGTACTGGCTGTGGAAGCTGTCTTCTCTCTCCACCAGAATTGCATGTGAGACAATCCATTTTCCTGACTTTGTCTTTGCCAAGAGTCCGTGTACTGAATGTTACTATATTGTAACAGTTTGCTGTTTAGTAGTTCAATAACCTTGAGCTTACCAATTGGATTCAAAACTAGCTTAATGGCAGGAGGCAGAATGACGTTGAGTTGTTTTTTTGGACTAGAGGTCTGTGATCAGCATTGCTCCACAGATATTGGTGCTGGGTCCACTTTTGTCTGTCATTTATATAAATGATTTTGATGAGAATATAGAAAGCATTGTTAGTATGTTTTTGGATGACACCAAGATTAGTAGTAGTGGACAGTGAAGAAGGCTATCTAAGATTACAAAGAGATTTTGATCAATCAGGTCAAAGTCTGAAGAATGGCAGGTAAGTTTAATTTGGATAAATGTGAGGTATTACATTTTGCAAAAACAAACTAAGGCAAACTTAGGGTTGTAGAACAGAGACCTAGGAGTTCAGGTACATACTTCTTTGATGGGATGGTTAAGAAGGTATTCAATATGCTTGCCTTTATTGCTCAGACTTTTAAACATAGGACTGGAGATGTTATTGGGGAGCCTTCTTCTGGAGTTCTGGTCACTGTTATAGAAAGGATATTATTAAGCTGAAGAGGGTTTATAAGAATTTACCAAGATATCATCAGGAAAGGAGGTTTTGAGTTATAAACCTATAAAAGTGTGAAGTCATTCATTGGAAGGTAGAAATTGAATACAAAATTCAAGTTAAAGGCAGGATGCTTGGCAGTGTGGAGGAACAGAGGGATCTTGGGGTTCCATGTCCATAGATCTATCAAAGTTGCCACCCAGGTTGATAGGGCTGTTATGGTGTGTTGGTTTTCATTAGCAGGTGGATTGAATTTAAGAGCCTCAATGTTATGCTGCAGCTATAGAGTCCTGGTTAGACCACTCGTGGAATATTGTGTTCAGTTCTGGTCGCCTCTTCAAAAGGAAGGATATGGAAGCTTTAGAGAGGGTGCAGAGGACACTTACCAGGATGCTGCCTGGAATGGAGGGTATGTCTTATGATGTAAGGTTGATGGAGCTAGGGCTTTTGTCACTGGAGTGAAGAAGGATGAAAGGTGACCTGATAGAGGTGTACAAGATGTTGAGAGGTATAGATAGAGCAGAGAGCTAGGGACTTTGTCCCCATGGTGGAAACACCTATCACAAGGGGGCATAATAATTGATGGAAGGTTTACAGGAGATGTCAAAGGTAGGTTTTGTTTTTTCACTCAGAGTGGTGGATGCATGGATTGCACTGCCAGCAGGAGTAGTCAACTACATAGGGACATTTAAGCAACTCTTGGATAGGCACATGGAAGTTAGTACAATGAAGAGTAAATAGGTTAGTCTGATCTTCGAGTAGGAGAAAAGGCTGACAACATCAAGGGCTGAAGGTCCTATACTGCTATGTGGAGAGGATGGATAGGCTGGGATTTTCTTTCACTGGAGCATAGGAGGTTGAGAGGCGACTATATATAGAGGTTTCTAAAATCATGAGTGGTATCAATAAGGTTAAAGGGCAGGTGTCTTATCCCTAGATTGGGGAATATCAAGACTAATGAGCATATTTTTAATGTGAGAGGAGAAAGATTTTTAAAAAAGGACATGAGGGGCAACTTTTCGGTTTTAAAAAACAAAAACACTGATTTGTGTGGAATGAACTTCCAGAGGAAATGTTAATGCAGGTGAATTATAACATTAAAAAAACATTTACAGAAGTACATGAATAAGAAATGTTTGGAGGGATATGGGCCAAGTGCAAGCAGGAGGGACTAGTTTAGTTTGGGATCATGGTTGGCATGGACTACTTGGACAGATGAGTCATATGGCATGTAAACAGACCAATGATAAGCTTTCCAATAGAGTTCATTATTCCAAATTCTTTTGTTTGTATTTTAACTGAGGATAATACAGCATGTTTTGCTTAAAACTAAATAGTGTGACCAACTGAATAATATCTTGAACGCAGCACCTTATGAATGCCTTTGAATAAAAAGTTAGGGTCTAGGCAGTCTCTTTGATATATTTGCAGGAGTTTAGTCTGCTCCATAACAAGTGGTAAATAACATTCATGTCACACATACTAGGCAATGACCATTTCCAATGACAGAATCTAATTATTGCCCCTTGACAATCAGTGGGCATTATAACTGCTAACTTCCTGAACTGGATCAGCCATATTCATACTTTTGCTATAAGAGTGAACCAGAGGCTAGGAACTCGGTAGTAAGGAACTCAACTTCTGTTTCTGCATTACCCATTCACCACAAAGGTGGTACAAGTCAGGAGGGAGATGGAATACTCTACACTTTCCTGGTACTGTCCAAGAACATTAAACAGCTTGACATCCAGGTCAAAGCTGCCCACTTGATTGATACCACATCCATCACCTTCAATATTGATGCAGTGATGGCATTGTGTGCCATCTGCTAGATTCACTGCAGTAACTCAAGGCTCCTGTTATAGTAGTTTCCAAACCCACAATCTCTACTGTCTAGAATGACAGGAGCAGTAGATGCATGGGAGCAGAACAATTAGCAACTTCCCAAAGAGATACATCAGACTTGGAACTCAAATTAAAGCAAAATACTACAGATTCTTGAAATTGAAGAACCCATCATTAGTTTGCAAGCCATCATTATCATTGAAAATCTGCTCTAGTGCTCCCATGGGACAGCACGGTGATTCACCAGTTAGCACTGCTACCTCATAGCGCAAGGGTCCTGGGTTTGATTCCTGCCTCGGGGGACTGTGTGAAGTTTGCACCTTCTCCCCATGTCTGCGTGGGGTTTCCTCCCACAATCCAAAGATGTCCAGGTCAGGTGAATTGGCTATGCTAAATTGCCCATAGTGTTAGGTGCAGTATTCAGGGGTAAAATAAAGGATAGGGAAACGGATCTGTGTGGGTTACTCTTCAGAGGGTTGTTGTGGACTTGTTGGGCCAAAGGGCCTGTTTCCATACTGTAGGGAATCTAATCTAATCTGGAAAAAAGCAAAATGTGCTGGAGAGCAGCAAGTAGAACAGATGGTGAAGGTGCCCAGAACAAAAAGGAAAATAGTGTGTTCACACCAGTAGAGAAATGATGCAGATGCAGAATAAGTGTTAATACTGGAAAATAGGTCAGCTGTTGAAAGCACACTCAAATAGGATGGAAGGGTGGGGCAGTGAGGGAGTGTAATCAAACTGGAGGACCATGTTTCTAATCTAAAATTGCTGAATTCAATGTTGAGATTAGAAGACTGCGAAGTGTCTAAGCAGAAAATGAGTTGTTCTTCCAGTTTGTGTTGGGTTGGGTTTCACTGGAGCACTACACTAGGCTTTCAGTGGAAATGATGGCTTGCAAGCTAATGACGGGTTCTTCAATTTCAAACTGCCTACAGCCCAGAGGACTCAACATTGAGTTCGCCAATTTCAAATAACCTCCCTTCCCATCCCCCGACTTCCTCCCTTCCACTAACCAGATTCACTCCTTCTATTGACCAACCAGGTTGTACCCTCTACCTGACTCCACCTATCTCCACTTCACTACCCTGCTCCCTACCCCAAGTCCTGAAGGGTTACACTCAAAACATTGACTTCTTCACCTCCTGATGCTGCTTGGCTTGCTGTGTTCTTCTAGCGTCCTGCCTGTCGACTGTCACAAATCGGTAACAGCATTAAAAATATTTTCTAGCTCTCCTCAGTTCTGAAGAATCATGTTGGACATAAAACATCAACTCTCTCCACAGAAGCTGCCAGTCCAGAGTTCCTCCAGCACTTGGTTTTTAAGATCTGATTTGGAACAACAAATTACTGTTCATTTACTATTGCTGGGTAAAACTACTGAAATCCCTCCCTACAGCATTGAGAGTATACCTTCACCCCTTGGACTGCAGCAGTCCCAGCTGGTGACTCACTCAGAATCCTCAAGGGCAACTAGGGATGAGCAATAAATGTTAGTTTACTAACCCACGTGCCAATAAATAAATAAATAACGATACATGAACCACAAAAAGGACAGGGCCATACAAAAGATATTGCGAGCAAGGCAGAATTTGGACACTGTTCTGGAAAGTTAAGAGTCAGAGAGAAGCCATGATATATAGGGATTTGAAAAGAAAATGAAGGCTCTAATATTGATCAAGTGTTATATTCATAGATGCAAAGACCTGGGGGGAGGGGAAGGGAGTCTTAAAAGTCTAAGTTAAAACAGATCAGGTAAAGTGCAGAATGACTACTATATTAACACAGTCAGAGATGGCAATAAACAGGAGGCAGCATTTATGGATCAGTGCATTGAGGGCAAGTCTTGAGATGCCATGTCGCAGTGTACAGGACATTGGTGAGGCCACTTCTGGAATACAGTGATCAATTCTGGTCTCCCTGCTGAAGGAAAGATGTAAAACTTAAAAGGGTTCAGAAAAGATATGCAAGGATGTTACAGGATTGCAAGGTTTGAGCAACTAGGAAGAGATTAAATATGCTGGGACATTCTTCCCCTGGAGCATTAGAATATGAGGGGTGACCTTTTAGAGGTTTCTAAAGTCATGAGGAGCACCAATAGGGTAAATAGACAAGGTATTTTTCCTAGGCTTGGGGAGTCCAAAATGAGAGGGCACAAGTTAAAGGTGAGGAGGGAAAGATTTAACAAGAACCTGAGGGGGCAACTTTTTCCAAGGTGGTGTAGGTATGTAATGAGCTGCTAAAGGAAGTGCTGGGGGCACATACAATTACAACATTTAAAAGGCATCTGGATGGGCATATGAATAGGAAGGGTTTAGAGGGATATGGGCCAAATGCTGGCAAATGGGGTTGGCTCGGACGAGGTGGGCCAAAGGGTCTGTTTCCCTGCTGTGTGACTTATGAATTCCTTCCTCCGATCATCGCCGATAGGACACAGTCGGGGGTTTTCACAACAGACCTGATGAAAGAGCAGTGCTTCGAAAGCTAGTGCTTCCAAATGAACCTGTTGGACTATGACCTGATGTTGTGTGATTTTTAACCTTGACTAAAACAAACAACCACGATTGTACTCGCTACTGAGATGAGCAAAACATATTTACTCCCCAGATTGGAATCTGTAAAATACTTAATACGAGATGCTGGAGAACTGCAGTTAAACTGTACACGAGTAAGAAGGATTAACTGCCTCACAAAAAACCAGACGAGCAACATCTAACATTGGAATGATAAAAACAGATATTTAAAGAGACGGAAAAATTAACCGAGGGTTCCGTAGCAGCAAACAGGGAAATCAAAATGAGAAATGAAAGGGGCCAATGGTGAAAAAAAAACAGGAAGGAGAATATTAATTTCACTTAGTTAATGTTCTAAAGCAGCGAAGCTAGCAAAAGGAGATTTAATAATAGTCACGGTGAAAAGCGAGTTAACAAGAAACCCCACCCAACCCTCTCCCGCCCGGGTTTAAACACCCGATTGGTAAAGACAAAGTAAACACTTACTAAATTCAAGGAAGAACAGAACGGCCTGACTTTCCGTTATATACTCTTCCGCTCCCTGAGAGCTCCGTTTAGCTGCTCAGTCGCCAACAGTGGGCGGGACAAAGATTTCCTCTCACAGCGAGAGAGAGAGAGAGAAGGCAAAGTAGGTTAAATGCCCTTCCTATTCGAACGTACAACAGCTGTCTATGCGTAAGCTGTTGTAGCACACAGAAAAAAACGTACCTGTAGCTGATACTGTAATGTATGTTCCTTGGAAACAACCCACATCTGCTTTTCACAAACAAGTTAAGTTTTGTTTTAGAAAAATGTTGGAGAGATCACACGTGAAATGTTTTAAATCACTTTAACTTGCTAAAAGGGATAGTTTTATTGTCTTTATGTTCAATGGTCCGCACATCCGTTGTACCTGCTAGCTTTTTGTTGAGTCAAAAAGAAGTGTCTACCTTGCTATTCTTGGAAAGTTATGCAATGCATTAAGTAAACCGTAACACCACAACTTCATGGTATGCCGCGATGTGAGATGGGATGTTGGTATCTCTGGCAAGGCTGACATTTGTTGCGCATCTCTGATCTCCCTTGAACTGATCGGCTCCCTCAGCCATTCCAGACAGCACTGGCCATTGTTGTGGACCTGGAGTCACATAGAGGTCAGGTCACGTAAAACTGCAAATTTCTTTCACTACATTAGAACCAATTAGCATACCAGATTGGTTTGCTTTTACAACAAACATGGACACCATTTTGGCCAGCTTTTAATTTTAGATTTTTATTGATTTTACCTTGGGGCTCTGGAATATCAATCATCATTAGGCCACTGCCTCCCTAGCTGACGCAAACTTGTTATGCATTGCCCTTCTTGTGACTTGCTGAATTATCTTGTTTTCCCTGTCTGGTCTCACTACATGCAGCTTGATTATTAACACCTCTCATCTGTATTTTACTGTTTTGCCCATATAATTCAACATTTTATTAGTTTTGTTGATTGCACTTTTCATTGATTGAACACTGTTTGAACTCTTGGGTGTCTTTCAGCTTTGTTATGGTTTCAACATCCTTTACAAACTATGTATGTGTCACTTTTTGATTCTTCCTAAGTGTACTTGTCTGTATTAAATTTCATCTACTTTTGTCTAATTCTTTATGTAACCCCTGAGCTCTGTCCTTTGCTTTTACTGCCTCTCATAGTTTAGTATCGTTTTCCAATTTGACCACTTTGTATTGTGTTTCTGAATCCAGGACATTGATATAAATTAGAAACTGTAGTGGTGCCAGCTGGTACTAGTAAAGTGATCATAAAGCATTATCAATGGTGTAAAAAATCAACTGTTTTATACTAATGTTCTCCATTTTCTTATTTAATTTGGTCTGTTTCTTTCAGGCCACACCATTATGTTTGACACTTAATTGCTTTTTAAAGAATCCTGCAAGTCACTCAGTTACATTAGAGTCGAAAAGTGTGGCACTGGAAAAGCACAGCAGGTCAGGCAGCATCCGAGGAGCAGGAGAGTTGATGTTTCGGGCATAAACCCTTCATCAGGAATGAGGCGGAGGCAAAGGGGGCTGAGGGGTAAATAGGAGGGTGGGGGTGGGAC
>NC_057721.1:56340843-56409334 GCF_004010195.1 Chiloscyllium plagiosum | reverse complement strand
GCTTCTCCTGGGAGCAGATACGGCGGAGGCGGAGGAATTGGGAATACGGGATGGCATTTTTGCAAGAGGTAGGGTGGGAAGAGGTGTAATCCAGGTAGCTGTGGGAGTTGGTGGGTTTGTAGAAGATGTCAGTGTCAAGTCGGTCGTCACTGATGGAGATGGAGAGGTCCAGGGAGGGGAGGGAGGTGTCAGAGATGGTCCAGGTAAATTTAAGGTCAGGGTGGAATGTGTTGGTTAAGTTGATGAATTGCTCAACCTCCTCGCGGGAGCACGAGGTGGCGCCAATGCAGTCATCAATGTAGCGGAGGAAGAGGTGGGGAGTGGTGCCGGTGTAATTACGGAAGATCAACTGTTCTACGTAGCTGTGTGGTTGAAGGGTTGCAAGGCAAAAGATAACGGGTTCTTTCTCCAGTCGTCAGGTGGCTTGGATTTGGTAGTAGAGGAGGCCCAAGACTTGCATGTCCTTGGCAGAATGGGAGGAGGAGTTGAAGTGGTCAACCAAAGAGTGGTCGGGTTGTTTGGTGTGTGTGTCCCCAAAAGTTCCCTGAAACACTCCACGAGTTGGTGTTCTGTCTCTCCGATGTAGAGGAGCCATGTCCGTCGGTCTGTCGAGTCCAACGTACATAGCAGATGAGGTGGGGGACATGCAGGAAAATCTCTGCTGGATGTGAAAAGATCCAATGGGGTCTTGGACGGTGGTATGAATGCAGGGAAGGTGCCGGATGTGGAGGGTGGGTTGGTGGGAGGCGTGGATGTAACAATGGAGTCAGGTAGGGAATGGTCTCAGCGTAAAGCAGATAATGGTGGGGAGGAAATATGTCTCTGGTAGGTTCTGATTGTAGGTGATGGAATGTTGGAGGATAATGCATTATATCTGGACAGTAGTGGGTGGAAGGTGAGGACCAGTGGTGTTCTATCCTTGTTGTGATAGGAGGGGTGGGGTTCCAGGTCAGAGGTGCAGGAAGTGGAAGAGATGTGCTGGAGTGCATTGTTCACCACGTTGGTGAAATTGCAGTCATGGAAATAGGAGGCCATCTGTGATGTCCTGGAGTGAAGCAGATGTCCATATTGGGTCAGTCACCAGAGATGGAAACAGAAAGATCCAGTAAGGGGTGGGAAGTGTCCGAGGTGGTCAAGGTGAATTTAAGGTCAAAGTGGAAAGTTTTAGTGAAGTTGATGAACTATCCCACCTCCTGATTAGAGCACAAGGAAGTGCTGATACAGCCATCAATGTAGCAGAGGAAGAGGTGGGGAATGGTGCCGGTGTAACTGTGGAAGATGTACTGTTCCACGTATCCTACAAAGAAGCAGGAATAGCTAGGCCCCCCCGTGGCGATCCCTTTGGTCTGAAGGAATTGGGAGGATTCGAAGGAGAGGTTGTTGAGGGTGAGGACCAATTCTGCCAATCAAATGAGTGTGTTGGTGGAGGGGTATTGGTTGGGTCAACAGGAGAGGAAGAAATGCCTTCGTCATGGTGGATGGATATGAAAAGGGACTGGATGTCCATGGTGAAGATGAGGCATTGGGGGCAGGAAACACTAGTCATTGGGGAGGTGAAGGGTATGGATGGTGTCCTGACTGTATGTGGTGTTTTCCTGGATCAAGGGATCAGGACGGTGTTGAGATATGAGGAGATAAGTTCGATGGGCAGGAGCAGGTGGAGACTTTCAAACCCACCAACTCTCACAGCTACCTGGGCTACACCTCCTCCTAACCTTCACCTGCCGATCCCTTACCCAATTCCTCTGCTCCCAGAAGGAGCAATTTCACTCCAGGACATCCCAGATCGGCTCGTATTTCCAGGACTACAATTCCCCTCCCATGTGATCAACAATGCATGACCTTGAACCCCACCCTGCCAACTCCTTGGTCCTTACCTTCGACCCCATTAATATCCAGATACTGTGCATTGTCCTCTGCCATTTCTGCCACCTACAATCAGACCCCACCACCAGAGACATATTTTCGTCCCCACCCCTATCTGTGTTCTGCACAGACAAATCCCTCTGTGACTCCCTTGTTACGTCCACCCTCCACATCCGGCACCCTCCCTTACCACCATAAGTGATGTAAAACCTGTGCCCACACCTCCTTCCTCATCTCTGTCCAATGCCCCAAAGGATGATTTCACATCCAGCAGAGATTTTCCAGTGTATCCACCCACCTCATCTACTGTGTCCGTTGCTCTTGATGTAGTATCTTCTGCATCGAGGAGACAAAACACCAACTTACGGAGCATTTCAGGGAACATCTTTAGGACACACGCACTATGCAACCCCACCCCCTTTGGCTGACCATTTCAACTCCCCCCTCCCACTCCACCAAGGATGTGCACGTCCTGGGCCTCCGCCACTGCCAAATCCAAGCCACCCAGTGACTGGAGGAAGAATGTGTCATCTTCTGCTTTGGGACCCTTCAACCACATGGCATCAACATTGACTTCACTAGTTTCCAAATCTCTGCTTTCCTCCCCTCCCCCACCAATTTCATCCTAAATCCAACCCTCCAACTCGAAACCGCCCTCTTGTCCTGTCCCACCTGTCCGTCTTTCTTCCTACCTATCCCCTTCACCCTCCCCACTGATCTATAACAATCGGCTCTCCACCTGCATCCACTTATCGCATTCCCAGCTACCTCCCCTCTAGCCCAAACTCCCATCCCCACCCATCTATTTATCTATCAGCCCCTTCTACTCCCCGCATTCTTGATGAAGGACTTATGCCCAAAACGTCGACTCTCCTGCTCCTCTGATGCTACTTGACCTGCTGTGCTTCAGTTCTACAGTTTTCAAATCTGACTCTCCAGCATCTACAGTTCTCACATATACTCAGTTATATTAGACTGCTAGAAAAAAGCCAACATAGCTGCAACTGCAGCATCATATCAGTGCACTAAAAGGATGCACTTATCTCTCGCAATCTTGCAAAATTCTCCTCAGTATAATGGGGCTTGTTTCAAATGAAAGGTTCTGACCTGAAACATTGACTCCCCTGCTTCTCTGATGCTGCCTGACCTGCTGTGCTTTTCCAGCGCCACACTTTGCAACTCTGACTCTCCAGCATCTGCAGTCCTTACTTTTAATCAGCCAACATAGCTGCAACCACAGTATCGTCTCAGTGCATTAAAAGAGTGCACTTATCTCTCACAATCTTGCAAAGTTCTCTTTAGTATAATGTGTGCTTGTGCAGAATTTCAGCAGACTGTTCTGCAGGTTAAATAGCAACAACCAGGCACGGTCATAATCTGAAAATCATACCCATCAGCCCATCACTATTCTTTAGTATATTCTGTTCCATCAGCAAGAATAAATCACAAACCCCACAATGATATACAGGTATAAATCAGGGAGTGGAAGGATGGGATAGTAGCCCTGGGAGTCATCAGTATTCACACTGAAAAAATAGAATGTTGTCGAGGAGAATACTGAGAGACTACTAGACTTGATGGGATTGAGGTTCACAAGGAGGAGGTGTTGAAATTCTGGAAAGTGTGAAAATAGATAAATCCTCTGAGCCAGATGGGATCTATCCTAGGATTCTCTGGGAAGCCAGGGAGGAGGTTGCCAAGTCTTTGGCTTTGATCTTTATGTCGTAATTGACTACAGGAATAGTACTAGAAGACTGGAGGATAGCAAATGTTGTTCCCTTATTCAAGAAGGGGAGTAAAGACAACCCTGGTAATTATAGACCAGTGGGCCTTACTTCGGTTGTGGATAAAGTGTTGGAAAAGGTTATAAGAGATGGGATTTATAATCATCCAGAAAGGAATAAATTGATTAGGGATAGTCAACATGGTTTTGTGAGGAGTAGGTTATGCCTCACAGACCTTATTGAGTTGTTTGAGAAGGTGATCAAACAGGTGGATGAGTGTAAAGTGGTTGATGTGCATATGGATTTCAGTAAGGCATTTGATAAGGTTCCCCATGGTAGGCTACTGCACAAAACACAGAGGCATGGGATTTGGCAGTTTGGATCAGAAATTGGCTAGCTGAAAGAGGACGGACGGTGGTGGTTGAAGGGAAATATTCATTTTGGAGTTCAATTACTAGTGGTATACCGCAAGAATCTGTTTGGGTCCACTGTTTGTCATTTTTATAAATGACCTGGATGTGGGTGTGGAAGGATGGGTTAGTAAATTTCCAGACGACACTAAGGTCAGTACAGTTTTGGATAGTGCCAAAGGATGCTGTAGGTGTTTTAAAAAATTCTCAAGGTCAAGGACCAGGCTCGCAGGAAAGTAGTCTGACACAGAACAAACAGCCAAGAGGCGAGTCTGCTAGAATATAAGTGTTTTATTCCCCGCAGCGTCGCCACAACCAGGTCTCGTACTTACAACGGGTCTGGTTTGTATTCACTCTACGTGTTACCGGAACTGGGAGCCGTCAGTTCTCGTAGAGCGGTTGCCAACAACCCACGCTCGGCGGTTAAACGCAACCCCGGAGCAGACTCTACCGAACTGGAGACTTTTCCAGCTGATATACTCTTTTCGAGATCTAAACATTCATGTGAACAGCAGAGCAAGGCTGAAAAACACATTCCATTCTGGTCACATGCAGATAAGAAGATTCACACGGGAAGGTGTGTAATAAGATTCACACGGGACTAAGCGACACCTTCCATTTTCGGTTAGATTCACACATGTATTGGGACACAATTTTAACCCTTTCACCACATTCCACTGCTTGGCCCAATACATGTGTTACATTATGATTCACACATGTATTGGGACATAATTTTACACCACAGTAGGTTACAGAGGGACATGGATAAGCTGCAGAGCTGGGCTGAGAGGCGGCAAATGGAGTTTAATGCAGAAAAGTGTGAGGTGATTCACTTTGGAAGGAGTAACAGGAATGCAAAGTATTGGGCAAATGGTAAGATTCTTGGCAGTGTAGATGAGCAGAGTGATCTCTGTGTCAATATACATTGATCCCTCAAAGTTGCCACTCATGTTGATAGGACTGTTAAGAAGGCATACAGTTTGTTAGCTTTTATTGGTAGAGGGATCAAGTTTCAGAATCATGAGGTCATACTGCAGCAGTACAAAACTCTGGCGTGGCTGCACTTGGAGTATTGCGTACAGTTCTGGTCACCGCAATATGGGAAGAATGTGGAAGCTTTGGAAAGGATTCAGAGGAGATTTACTAGGATGTTGCCTGGTGTGGAGGGAAGGTCTTACGAGGAAAGGTTATGGGACTTGAGGCTGTTTTCATTAGAGGAAAGAAGGTTGAGAGTTGACTTAATTGAAACATATAAGATAATCAGAGGGTTAGATTGGGTGGACAGCGAGAGTCTTTTTCCAATGATGGTGATGGCTAACACAAAGGGACATAGCTTCAAATTGAGGGGTGATAGATACAGAACAGATGTCAGAGGTAGTTTCTTTACCCATAGTAGTAGTGGAACACACTGCCTGCAACAATTAGAGACTCACCAACTTTACGGGCATTTAAATGGTCATTGAATAGGCATATGGATGAGAATGGAATAGTGTAGATTAGGTGGGCTTCAGATTGGTTTCACAGGCGGCACAACATAAGAGGGCCGAAGGGCCTGTACTGCCCTGTAACATTCTATGTTCTATGAGCCCTCTGCATTGACTTTGGACCATATAAGTTTTCATAACTTGAGGTGAAGATAATTTTGTTGACTATTACTTACTGAATTCTACAAAGAAGTAAGTCACTATCCTTAACATAAAATCACTTTGGCCATAAAAAAATGAACTTTGAATTGCCTGTTATTTGGACACTGTAGGTGCTGTTCAGGGACCAAAATGGAGTCCACAAAATGCACATCTGTTGTGGATCACACCAGACAATATATTAATCAAGAAATTAGCACACACAGAGCTAACATGCTCAAAGTATGTTGAAGGTGGTGGATGGAGTATTAATTAGGGAGCTTCTTTGTCCTGGATGGTGATGAGCTTCTTGAGCATGATTGGATCTGCACTCATTTGGCAAGTGGAGTGTATCCCAATGTACTCTTGCCTTTTGCTTTGGAGATGGTAGACAGACTTTGGAGAATTAGGAGGTGAATCATTTACTGCAGGTTTTTTGAAATTAATTCACACGAGTGTTGCTATCCAGGATAAAATCTATTGCCCGTTGTGCCCCCACAGAGCTGTAATGGAGGGAATACCAGGATTTTGACTCAGCAAAGGCATAGTTACAAACCTATATCTAGAGGATGATGAGTGACTTGAAGAAGAGTTTGTTCCAGTGTATCAACAGATGTACAAATTTGGAGCAGGAGGAGGCCTTCTGGCCATTCGACCCTGCTCTGCCATTAAGTAAGATCATGGCTGATCTCCATATTTATTCCATACTTCTATTAACCCACAAAACCTTTCATCCCTTTGGTTGTCAAGAATCTATCTACCTTAAAAAGATTCAAAAACTCTACTTCCAGAAACCTCATGATTTTGAAAACCTCTAGCATATCTCCTCATAGGCTTCTCCTCTCCAAGGAAACTAGTGCCAACTTCTCCAATCTTTCCTCATAACTGAAGTGTTTCATTGTTTGAACCACCTTTGCAAATCTTTTTTGCACTCTCTCCACTTCAGATCCTTCCAGAGTGTGGTGCCCAGACATGTACACAATACTCCAAATGAGGTCTAATTGCTGTCTTATATAAGTTCATTATAATCTTCCGACTTTTGTATTTGATGACCCTATGTAGGAAGCGTGAATAGTGTATGCTTTATTAATAGCTCTCTCTACCTTTCCTGTCACCTTTAATTACTTATCACCATACACAGCCAAGTCTCTCTACTCCTGCAAACCTTTTAAAAAAGATCCTTTATTTTATATTGTCTTTCCATGTAGTTTGTACTAAAGTGTAACACCTCAGACTTCCCCACATTGAACATGCATACGGAAAAATGCCCATGTACAATTCTCTCTGTTTCCTCAGATAGTTTTGTATCCATGTTACTACCATTCCTTTTATTCCCTATAATTTTCTTCATAGGTCTGGTGTGTGATACTGTATTGAACATCTTTTGAAAGTCTAGATACAACACATAATGGTCTTTCCCTCTTCAATCATCTATGTTACCTCTTTAAAAAAAAACTCCAGCAAATATTCTCCTTCCTATCGGAACGATGTTGTGAGACTTAAAAGGGCTCAGAAAAGATTTACCAGGATGTTGCCAGGGTTGGGGGATGTGAGCTGTAGGGAGAGGCTGAACAGGCTGAGGCTTTTTTCCCTGGAACGTCGGAGGCTAAGGAGTGACCTTATAGAGGTTTACAAAATTATGAGGGGCATGGATAGGATAAACAGACAAAGTCTTTTCCCTGGGGTTGGAGAGAGCAGAACTAGAGGGCATAGGTTTAGGGTGAGAGGGGAAAGATATAAAAGAGACCTAAGGAGAAACTTTTTCACACAGAAAATGGTACGTGTATGGAATGAGGTGCCAGAGGAAGTGGTGGAGGCTGGTACAATTGCAACATTTAAAAGACATTTGGATGGGTATATGAATAGGAAGGGTTTGGAGAGATATGGGTGGGGTGCTGGCAGGTGGGACTAGATTGGGTTGGGATATCTGGTCGGCATGGACGGGTTGGACCAAAGGGTCTGTTTCCATACTGTATATCTCTATGACTATATGACTCTAAGTTAATTTCCCTCATTTCTTTGCATGGGGCACAGAAGAAATGGTCCACTAACTATAAACTTCTAAGTTACTAGTTAAACACAACAGCTTACAGCAACTGGTCAGAAATCACAACTGCTTTCTTCAGCATTTTGTTATTTTTACTGCAGAAAGACAGAGACACAGCAGTCCAGAGGTTACTCTCCCTCTATTGTTATCACTGAAGCTGTCAACGTGTCCAGAATGAGCAGACAAATTAGAAAGTTGTTGTCAGGCTGATGACATCCAGCATTCACAACTGTCTACAATAGCAGAAACCAATCAGCAATTTGTTGCTGGAAAAATCTCACTCTGCACACTGCAAAGCCATGACACCTTATCGCTTCTTCCCTGCCCTGCTTGCAAAGCAGCAATATAAACATAACTCAAACTGAGTTCCAGTAACTTGTTTTTAAAAATATAGCAATTCATTCCTGTCCTTGGTTTTAAAACAGTATTTTTACTATTTTAATCCTCGATCAAAAATAAAGAAAAATGAGAAAATATAGTCTTTCTTTACTTCCATCATTCTAAGAGATGAAACACCATTTCAAAAATGTATTTCATCACAAGTTATGTGGCACGTGAACAACAAAACATGGCATTTACATCCATTCAGCATTCCTTCTCACTATATAACTTTATAAATCTCTCAGCATTCCTTAAACCTCTAATTTATTATACTATTTTACACCGAGGACAATGCATCTACAGTTATATTATCTTTCCCAGCAATGTGAATAATCTCACCCTGGAGCATTGGACAGTACCTTATTGAAGTTTATAAAATCATGAGGGATATGGAGAGGGTGAATTGGCAAGGTCTTTTTCCCAGGGGAGAAGAGTCCAAAACTAGAGGGCATAGGTTTAAAGTGAGAGAGGAAAAATTTAAAAGGGACGTGAGGGGCAATGTTTCATATAGAGGGTGTATAGAACATAGCTGCAACAGGAGGTGATGAAGGGGGGGTCCAACATTTAAAAGACATCTGGATAGGTATATTAATAGGACATGGGCAAAATGCAAGCTAATGGGACTAGATCAGCTTAGACTCTCTGGTTGGCACGGACAAGTTCCACCTAAACTGTATAACTCTACGACTATAAGTGGTTGATACTACGGACCCCATCTGGGTAGTCTTCCGGTTTCAAGTTTTTGAGTTTTCAATTTTAAATGCTGGATTATGCTGTCTATAGAATAATGTTTCCTTGTTGCTGTATTGGATGTAGACTTCAAAGTGTTGAACCCGAATAATAATCCCGAAAATGTCTTTTTCTACGGAAGACAAACTCCTCTGATACTCGTTTAGTTTCTTCTACAAGTACTACACTGGCTTCTCCATTCCCAAGTCATCACCTTGTGAGAAGAGTGCACCTAACCCTGAGACCAACAGCATCAATCACTACTTTAAAAAGTCTGGAAAATTCATGGGTGACCAATTGGTTCATTAATTAGGAATGCTTTTAGCTTCTCAAAGACTGCCTGACATTTTGTGGACCATGATCGATAAAGTGTGGAGCTGGAAAAAGCACAACAGGTCAAGCAGCATCAGAGGAGCAGGGGCGCCAGCATTTCAGGTCGGAAGCTTTCTTTGAGATGAAAGATTCCAACCTGAAACATCAACTCCCCTGCTCCTCTGATGCTGCGTGACCTGCTGTGCTTTTTCCAGCTGCACACTTTATTGACTCTGACTTTTCAGCATTTGCAGTCCTCACTATCTCCAGTTTGCTGACCATATCACTTTTGGTTGTATCTTTAAAAATTGGTTAAAGATACAGGTAATGTGTTGATATTATATGGAAATTTTCAGTAAACCCATACATTCCTAAAATTCTTATAATTTTCTTTTTAGGTTTAGGAATAGATAATTCTATTAGTGGCTTCACTTTTGCTATCCTTGACAACACATGGTCTTGTCTTACAGTATGTCCTTGCCATGCCACTTTTGCCTTTGCAAGTTCACTTCAGAATGATGTTTTTCAGCTGCAACTTGATTTGTCAGCCTTTGGAATACAACAGGGGCATTCCTTAAACCAACTGGCATAATTCAACATTGGTATAACTTATTTAGTGTGACAAAAGCAGATATCTATTTAGCCCTTGATGTTAATGGCAGTTGCCTATATCCCTTCAACAGATAAGCTTTGGTAAGTATTGAGGCACTGCCAACTTTATTGATCAGTCTTCTAACTGTGGAATGAGCGCACGCCTGTTTTTATGTATTTACATTTCTGTAATCTATACAAAATCTGGTTGATTAATCCAGTTTGGGAACTAACACTATCGCTTAACTCTAGGTGCTTTGACTAGATTTAATCAAGTAATTTTACACCATGTACATGTTATTTATAACTGAGTTTGCTTTTCTGGGATTAACCAATATAATGCTGGTTCATTGATTCTGAGTCTCCTACGTCTACATCATGCTGGCTAATGTACATACAGGTGTATCTCTACAGATTACCTGTACATCCTAAATAGTCTTAAAATATCCTCTCACTGTCCTTCCAGTAAATTTGAGAACCCAGTGTCTAATTGTTCCAGTGTTTCTGTGTTGGCTAATCAAAATGTAGGAGATGCACCTTGAGTACTGTCAACATTCCTTCTACCTCACTCTAATTTCTCTGTCATTCCCCACTACTCATACCACCTGATACACTTACTCCTTCTTACTCTCTGCAATATTAGTTTTTCAACTTGCTTATGTGACATAACCCATTCTTCTTCCTACGATCAAGGGTATCTATCAGATAAGTCACTTATTAATCTTCCTAACTATCTTGTATGGACCATTGAATGTTGCTTGCAGAGGTTCACCTTATAAAGGCAAGAATACCAATACACTATCTCCTACCTGCAAAATTCTAAATATAGAAACTTTACCTGCCCACTCTTTCATCTTATCTTCTGAACCCTTTATGTGCTCTTGTGCTACAAATAGGAACATAGAAGACAGGAGCAGGACCAGGCCATTTGAGCTCTCAAGCCTGTCCCACCATTCAATATGATCACAGCTGATTGAGTTCAATATGTTAATTTTGCCCTCCACCCATATCCCTTCAGACCTTCAGCCACAAGAGCTGTATCTACCTCTTTCTTGAGAACACATCATGTTTTTACCTCAACTACTTCTTGGTAAATTGTTCAGGCTCACCACTCTCTGGTTCAAGAAATTTCTCCTTACTTCAGTATTTATCTCAGCCAACCAATGAACTAACTGCTTTTGATTTGGTATCGTGTAACAAGGAAGGATTGATTAATAGTCTTGTAGTGAAACGTCCTCTTGGAAGGAGTGACCACAACATGCTAGAGTTTCAAACGCAGTTGAAAAGAGTGAAGACAGAGTCACATTCGAGAGTTTTAGTGTCGGGCAAAGGTAATTATGCAGACCTGAGGAAGGGGTTGGCCTAAGTGGACTGGGCAAAATATTAAAGGGCAGGAAAGTTGAAGAGTAGTGGCAAATGATTTGAGAGACACTAAACACCTCTCAATTGAAGTATATTCCTGATAGGAAGAGGAATTGTAACAAAGTGGAAAATCATCCATGGCTTAACAAGGAAGTCAAGGATAACATAAAAGAAGAAAGACAAAGAACAAAGAAAATTTACAGCCCAGGAACAGGCCCTTCGGCCCTCCAAGCCTGAGCCAATGTCTAAAATGTAATGATCAAAATATAATGTCTAAACCTGTCGGTCAATTCCTAAGCATCTGTATTCTTCTACTCCCCACCTACTCATGCATTTATCCATACGCATCTTAAATGAATCTATGATTCGGAGATGCCGGTGTTGGACTGGGATGTACAAAGTTAAAAATCACACAACACCAAATTATAGTCCAACAGGTTTAATTGGAAGCACACTAGCTTTCGGAGCGACGCTCCTTCATCAGGTGATCACAATCACCTGATGAAGGAGCGTCGCTCCGAAAGCTAGTGTGCTTCCAATTAAACCTGTTGGACTATAACCTGGTGTTGTGTGATTTTTAAATGAATCTACCGTGCCTGCCTCTACCACCTCTGCTGGCAACACATTTCAAATCCCACCACCCTCTGTGTGAAGTACTTGCCATGTGTATCCCCCTTAAACTTTCCACCTCTCACCTTGAAAGCGTGACCTCGCGTTATTGAATCCTTCACCCTGGGAAAAAGCTTGTCTCTATCCACCCTGTCTATACCCTTCATGATTTTGTAAACCTCAATCAGGTCCCCCCTCAATCTCCTTTCTTCTAATGAAAAAAACCTAGCCTACTCAACCTTTCTTCATAGCTAGCACCTTCCATACCACATTCATAAACCTTCTCTGCACCCTCTCCAAAGCATCCACATCCTTTTAATAATGTGGTGACCAGAACTGTACACAGTATTCTAAATGCGGCCGAACCAATGTCTTGTACAATTTTAACATGACTTGTCAGCTCTTATACTCAGTACCCCGTCCAATGAAGGCAAGCACATTATATGCCTTCTTGACCACTCTATCCACCTGTGCAGCAACCTTCAGGGTACAATGGACCTGCACTCTCAGATCTCTCTGCCCATCAACTTTTCCCAAGGCTCTTCCGTTCATTGTATAATTCGCTCTAGAATTAGTCTTGCCTAAATGCATCACCTCGCATTTGTCTGGATTGAAAACCATCTGCCCCCTTTCCGTCCAACTCTCCAGTCGATCTATATCCTCCTGTATTCTCTGACAGTCCCTTATGCTTTCTGCTACTTCATCAATCTTCGTGTCATCTGTAAACTTGCTGATCATACCAACAATGCCCTCTTCCAGATCATTTATATATATTACAAACAACAGTGGCCCCAACACTGACCCCTGTGGAACACCACTGGTCACCTTTCTCCATTTCGAGAAACTCCCTTCAACTACTACTCTCTGTCTCTTGTTGCTCAACCAGCTCTTTATCCACCTCGCTAGGACACCCTACACACCATATGACTTCACTTTCTCCATTAGTCTACCATGGGAAACCTTATCAAACGCCTTACTAAAGTCCATGTATATGACATCAACAGCCCTTCCTTCATCTATTAACTTGGTCACTTCCTCGAAGAACTCTAAAGGCAAAAACTAGGATATATCATACTGCAAAAGTTAGTGGCATTCTGGAGGATTGGCAGAAATTTAAATGTCAGCAACTAAAAACAAAATCTAAAGAGCTAAGATGAACTACGAAAGGAAACTAGCAGAAAACATAAGCACTGATACCAAAAGCTTCTGTTAGTATATAAAAAGTAAGAGAATGGTGAAAGTAAATGTTGGCCCTTTAGTGGTCAAAAATGGCAAGGTAATAATGGGGAACTCAAAAATGACAGAGGCAGTGGTAGATAATAATTTATTCCCAAAAACTGCAGTTACTCCAGAGGAACTTAGTGAAATTACAATAAGTAGGGAGAAGGTATTAAGTAAATTGATGGGATTAAAGGCAGATAAGTCCCCAGGGCCTGATGGCTTGCCCCCTAGAATATTAAAGAAGGTGGTAGCAGAAGGTGCATTGGTTTTGATTTTCCAAAATTCCCTGGATTGTAGAAAGGTACTAGTGGATTAGAAACATGCTAATGTGACACACTTATTCAAAAAAAGGAGATAGGCAAAAATGAAAAATTATAGACCAGTTAGTTTGATCTCTGTAGTAGGGAAGTTGGGGATTCAATCATAAATGAGGAAATAACTGAACACTTGGAAAACAAAGCTTAACTCACCAGTATCAGCACAGTTTCATGAAAGGCAAGTGGTGCTTGACAAACTTGCATGAGTTTTTTGAGGATGTAACCAACAAGGTGGATAATGGGGATCTGGTGGATGTGGTATATCTAGATTTCCAGAAGGTTTTTGACAAGGTGCCACAAAAAAGAATGATCCAAAAAGATTAGATCCCAGAGGGTTAAGGGTGAAGTATTGGCTTGGATAGAGGATTTGCCGACTGACAGAAAGTAAAGGGTCAGGATAAATGGGTCCTTCTCTGGCTGGCAAACTGTAACTAATGGAGTGCTGCCAGGTTCAGTTCTTGGACATCAACTATCTACAATCTATATAAATGATCTGCAAGCAGGGACAGATTGTACCATAACAAAGTTATGGATGATGATGATGAAATAGCTGAGAAAGTAGCTAATGATGAAGAGACAAAGAGTTTACAAATGATATTAATAGGATAGAGTGGACCAGAATGCACAGATTGAGTTTAACGTGGATAAGTGTGAGGTTGTCCATTTTGGCCAGAAAAATAAAATGGCAAATTATTATGTAAATGGGAAGTAGATACCAAATGCAACAGTGCAGAGGGATCTGGGTGTCCTTGTGCATGAATTTGAGGAAGTGAGTATGGGGATGCAGTATATAATAAGAAAGGCAAATGGAATCCTTGTATTTTTTGCAAACGGTCTGGATTATAAAAATCAATAAGTGTTGTTACAGTTATATAAAGCATTGGTGAGATCACACCTGGAATATTGGGTCCAGTTTTGGTCTCCTTACCTAAGGAAGGATGTGGTGGCGCTGGAGGCATTTCAGAGGAGGTTCACCAGGTTGATTCCAGAGAGGATAGGCTGTTGTATGAGGAGCTGTTGAATAGCTTGGGCTTGTTTTTACTGAAGTTCAGAAGAATGAGGGGGGGATCTGATTGAGGTAAATAAAATGCGAAAGGGGATTGATAAGGTGGATGTTGAACAGACGGTCCCTCTAGTGGACAGTCTCAAACAAGAGGTCATTGGTATTGATTGAGAGGGAATAAGTTCAAAACTGAGATGAGGATAAATTACTTCTTTGGAAGTAGGCACTCTTCTGTGGAACACATTGCCCCAGAGTGCAGTGGAGGTAGAATCAATCAGCACATTCAAGAAAGAAATAGATATGTTTCTGATGAAAAGCAGGATAAAAGACTAAGGGGAGCAGGCAGGAAAGTGGAGTTGCGATCAGGAGAAGATTAGCCATGATCATGTTAAATGGTGGAGCAGACACAAAGGGCCGAATTTCCTACTCCAGCTCCTAACTTCTATGTTCTAAAAGGTTTAGCCTTTATCCTTATTATGACCTGGTCTGGACTCCCCCAATATCAGGAACATCTTTCTTGCATCGATCCTGTATAGTACTGTTAGAATTTTACAGATTTCTATGAGATCCCCACTCCTTCTTCTAAACTCCAGTGAATATAATTCTATCCAACTCAATCTCTCCTCCTATGAAAGTCCTGTCAATTTGGAATCAATTTGGTAAAGCTTCACTGCATTCCCACTATAGCAAGAATATTTTTCCTCAGAAAAAGGGGGCTAAAACTGCACACAATATTCCAAGCGTAACCTCACCAATTCCCTCTGTAATTGCATCAATATATCCAGTTCCTGTACTTGAATCCTTTCATTATGAAGGCCAGCATACAGTTTGTCTTTGTTACTGCCTCGTGCATCTGCACACTTACTTTCAGCAACTGGTGCATGAGGACACCTAGGTCTCATTGAACATTTCCCCTTTCTCATTTTAACATCATTCAATTAATAATCTGCCTTCTTATTTTTAATACCAAAATGGATAGCCTCAGATTTACCTATATTATGTTGCATCTGCTACACATTTGCCTACTCACTCAGCCTGTCCAACTTACACTGCAACATCTCTACATCCAACTCACAGCTCACCTTCCACCAGCTTTGGGTCATTTCAGAATTTTGAGATGTTACATTTAGTTTGCTCATCTAAATCATTAACATAATTATGAATAACTGTGTCCTAGCACCAGTCCCTGCTATATTACACTAGTCACTTACTGCCATTCAGAAAAAGATCCATTACGTAATTCCTAGTCTTTGTTTCTTGTTTGCTAACCAATTTTCTATTCATCTCAATATTCTGCACCCAATTCATGTGCTTTAGTTTTACATATTAATCTCTTTGTCAGAAGCTTTCTGACAGTCCAAATAAACCACATCCATTGGCTTTCCCTGATCAACTCTATTCATTACATTCTCGAAGAATTCCAGTAGATTTGTCAAGCATGATTTCCCTTTGTCAATCCATGCTGGCTGTGTCTGATTCTACCAGTTTTCCAGATGGTCTGCACTAAAATTCTCGATAATGCTCGATAATGCACTTCCCCATTACATATGTTAGACTCACTGGTCCATAATTCACTGTTTTCTCCCTAACTCCCTTCTTAGATAGTGGGATTACAAAGAACAATGCAGCCCAGGAAAAGGTCATTCAGCACTCCAAGCCTGCACTGACACATTTTGCCCTTTCATATTAAAACTATCTTCACCTACAGGAGTCATATCCCTTTATTCCCTTCCTATTCATGTATTCATCCAGGTGTTTCTTGAATGCTGCTGTTGTGTCTGCTTCCACCACTTCCTCTAGCAATGCATTCCAGACACTTACCAACCTTTGTGTTAAAAACTTGCCTCACACATCTCTTTTAATACCCCCTCCCACATCTTGGGTTACATTAGCTACCCTCCAAACTGTAGGAACTGTTCCAGAGTCTAAAGAACTTAATCCAAAATTAAATATTTGTATTTCAGTTTAGAAATTTTACCCTAATCAATTTCAAATTAACTCGAAAATCATGACCATAAATCAATGCAGATAGACTAACCCCAACTGATTCATCTCAGGAGTAAGAAATCTAATCCTTTGAGCCAATCCTGTGGGTATTCATGACAGTATGCATAAAACAATGTTTTGAGAATCTGATCATATTTCTCCAAAGCTCCCTGCATCTTCAGATGATATGTAGTTGATTTTAATTGTTTTATACCAAACTGCTGATGAGATCCTGGAAAAGCATAAACATAATTCTACAACCCTGATCAGTGATTTCAATTTGTAGTCCATAACAAGTAAAAAATAAACTGCGAACTTTTCCACTATCAGCTTGGCTTTAATTCCCTTAAACAACTTTAGACCTTAGGCTGTCACATCCATAATGGTAAGTTATGGTACACTTGTGTCCTGCTTTCATTTTTGGAAATGGTAGTACACAATCTATGACCATTTGACTGCGTATCAAGAGTACTGTTTACATGCTCAGTATAAACCCTTTGAGTGACTGGTTAAAGGAAACAGTTGCTTTACAACTGATGGAAAGAATAACTGGGTTTCTTCAGACTTGAATTACTTTCACTGCAGACAGAAATAAAGAACATGCTCCTTCAGCAATCTAGGGATTTCTTTTCCTCTACAGTAAATACCCAAGCTGTTCACCTGTCTAGGAGCCAGTCAGAAAGCCGTGGTTAGGCTGATGATTTCTGGTTTCCACAACTTGGTACAATTGCACAAACCAATCAACAATCTGTTGCTGGGTGAATCTACATTGTGTACATATCCCGGTTCCTGCTCTTGTACTTGAATCCTCTTGTTATGAACAGGAGAACTGGGTACCAAAGTGGTAATGTCACTGGGCTAGTAACCATAACCCCAGTTAATCTTCTTCCTGGCAGTATGGTGGCACAGTGATTAGTGCTGTTGCTTCACAGAGCCAGGATCCCAGGTTTGATCTAGAATTCTGTGACTGACTTTGTGGAATTTCTGTCTGTTTGGGTTTCCACTGGGTGCTTCAGTTTCATTCCAGTCCAAAGATATGCAGATTATAAGGACTAGCAATGCCACATTGCCTCATAGTTTTAAGGGATGTGCAGGCAAGGTGGATTAGCCATGGTACATATAGAGTAATTGGAAAGAGTGGGATGCTCTTTGGAGGGTCAGTACAGACTCGATGGGCCAAAATGGCCTCTGTCTGTACTGAAGGGATTCTATAATGACCAAATTACCATTTCCTTCTTACAGATTGCTGCACCTACATGCTTACTTTCAGTCACTGGTGTACAAGTACACATTAGTCTTGTTGCACCTCCTTTCTCACTGTCTCGCTGTCCAGATAATTTGCCTTGCTGATTTTTTGATACCAAATTAGATAACCTCACATTATCCACATTATACTTCATCTGCCATGCTCTTGAGCACTCACTCAACTTGTCCAAATCAGACTGAAGCATCTATGCATCCTCCTCACAGCTCACCCTCCCAACCAGCCAGTCTACATAGAGTGCTGCCAACCCTCTCAACATAACGCAATCTGAGCCCAACATTAAGGCCCAGAATAGCTTGAGGATTTCTTATAAGGCTTCTGCAGTCTCCTCCAATTAATGTAAACATTCTTTCATCTGACTTGTTGCAGCCATTGGGAGAACATTGTATAGGTGCACTCGGCTTGACAAAATCCATTAGTGTTATTTATTTTTATACAATTATTGTGTCACCATATGAAGTTTGTTGAATGAAGGATCTTGATGTTAGCTTTTATTGAATAATGTTGGTCAACGGGCTGTTATATTGGGGAGACATATACAAATGCACCTTCGGGAGTGGTGAATCAATTCTGGAGAAAGTTCCTTTAAATTGAAGCAAAAACTCACAATATGGATCCTCTTGATCTGATCAGTTCCCATCCTTTCTGTTTGTTTTTTTTTCTGAGGTGCCCTCCAAATTGCAGGAGATAAGGCTGGGCCCTCAAGATTGGAAGCTTCTAAACAACGCTATACATCCCTACAGACCTGAACACCCTCTCAAACATGTAATGCAAAGATCTGTATCAAAGATTTTGCTGTTCCCTAATGAGCAAAACATTTCTTGAAGAGGCAAGCCCAAGGTGGAAGAAGGTCATGAATCTGCCTGCCACACAAAGTTTTTTCATGAGCTTATCAATATGCTCAGGTTAAATGTGGAGATTGATAGATTTTTAACATTAAGCTGCCACTTGTACAGTAACTCAGCTGCACTAGTGGCAGGTTAAAATTCAGCCCATAGATTGGCCACCATTCTCTACTTATCCATTCTGTAGAAATTAGTTGTTTTCACACAACAAAAAACAATTTGCAACTTTAAATCATCCATTATTAAGGGATTAATTTGAAGGATAATGTGCTTCAGGGCATTCATAAATCAACATGTTTCCTTTTTTAGGAAATAAACACAAGCTGTAAGTGGCGAAAAGTAAAGCGAATGCAGGTGGGATAGCTCCTGTATGCCTAAATTGAAGCACAAAGGTGAGTCTGAAAAATTGTTGTGACGTAGATTTCAAACATGAGATTCTGAGGAAATAAAAACATGCAGATATCTGTCACATATGTAAGGATGTTGTAGTTTCTTTTCCAAGTAATAAATTGTCATGCATTAGCAAAATCAAAATTTAGAATTGGTGCAAATTCAAAAGTGATATGCAAATATTAAACAGTAGGAAATAGCAGCACAGTCTATCAGGATACATAGAATAGCAGACTTAATACAGGGTAAGCCAGCAACAAATGAACTTTTAGGGAGATCTACAGTGCCACAGGCCACTTCTGGGAATCTTACACAAATGCAAATTGGACACAATGTTAGTGAAAACTAGTATCATTTATTAACTCTAACACTAGCATATGGATCAGCAGGATTTCAGTAGAAACTTCTTCAATCATGTTCCATGTGAACTGAGATCACTATGACGCAGCATAAAACCATTAATCCCACATACCTCAGACAACAAACAGAAATGAATTTAGAAAAGTGAAGTTATAATCAGGACAGAGTGTGGAATAATGTTAGCTCCAGTCAAGTTTTTAGTTTACTGGTTAGTTGTTTTCTTTTAACAGTTACAGTTTTAGTGTTATAAGGTCAGAGTCATATAGAACAGAAGAAACACTTTGGCCAGCAAGCCTGCACCAATATAAAAATCATCTACCTACTTTAATTCCACTTTCCAGCACTTGGCCCATTGCTTTGGATGTTATGACATTTCAACTGCTCAACCACATACCTTTTAAAGGTTGTGAGGTTTTCTACCTCTACTCTCCTCCCAGGCTGTGCGTTCCAGATTCTCACCATACTTGGGGAAAAAATATTTTCCCAAATCTCTTCCAAACCTACTGTCCTTTACCTTAAAATGATGCTCCCTTGTTACTGCGCCTTCAACTAAGGGGAAAAGCTGCTTCCTATCCACCTTATCCATGCCCCTCACAATTTTATACTCCTCAATCAGTTGCTCGCTAACCTCTGTGGACAGAAAGACAGAGCTAATGTTTTGAGTCCAGCGATTCTTCTGTCAGAACATTGGCAAATGGAACATTGAAAAGTATGACCACTTCCACCAGCCCTAACTTCGTCTGCTCAAAAGAAAATAGAATCATAGAGATGTACAGCATGGAACCAGACCCTTCGGTCCAACTCGTGCATGCCGACCAGATATCCCAACCCAATCTAGTCCCACCTGCCAGCACCCAGCCCTTATCCCTTCAAACCTTTCCTATTCATATACCCATCCAAATGCCTCTTAAATGTTACAATTGTACCAGCCTCCACCACATCCTCTGGCAGCTCATATAGCTCAAATCCTCCAACCCTGGCAACATCCTTGTGAATCTTTTCTGAACCTTTTCAAGTTTCTTTCCAAACATCTTTCCGAAAATGTGTCTTTCCAGCTCCTCTTTATAGCTAAACTGCTCTCTTACAGACAACATCCTGGTGAAACTACTCTGCACCCCCTCCAGTACAATAACATCATTCCTATTGTACATTGACTAAAACTGCACTCCAACTGGGGCCTAACCAAAGTTTTGGACAGCTCCCCACTCTTACAATATGTGCCATGACTGATAAAGGCAAGTGTCCCATCTTTTGTTTTTAATTGACTTGTGGGATGTGGACATTGCAGGTTGGGCCAGCATGTATTGTTCCACCTCATGGCCTTGGAGAAGGTGGTGGTGAGCTGCTTTCTTGAACTGCTCTAGTTCATGTGCTGTAGGTAGACCCAAAATGTTGTTGGGGAGGGAATTCCAGGACATTTGACCCAGAGAAAGTGAAGGAATAATGATATATTTTCAAGTCAAGATGGTGAGTGGCTTAGACGGAACTTGCAGGTAGCGATTTTCCATCGTCTTTCTAAATGGGATTGACTGTGGATTTGGAAGGTGTCGTCTCAGGATCTTTGACTAATTTCTGCAATGTATCTTGTAGATAGTACATAATGCTGATTCTGAGCATCAGTGATGGATGTTTGTGCATGTGGTGCTAATCAAGTAGACTGCTTTGTTCTGGATGGTGTCAAACTTCTTGAATGTTGTTGCAGCTGCACTCATATGGGCAAGTGAGATTTTGAGGAATTAGGAGGTATGTTACTTGTTATTGTGGCCACAGTATTTATATGGTTGGTCAAGTTTTATTTCTGATCAATGGTATATTTATAGTGAATATGGTTGAATTTCTCATTGGTAACCCACAAGATGCTGATAGTGGGGGGAGTCAGTGATGGTAATGCCATTGAATGTCAAGGGATGGTGAGTGGATTGTCTCTTATTGGAAATAGTCACTGCCTGGCATTTTTGTGGCACAAATGTTACTTTCTACTTTCCAGCCCAGACCTGGATATTGTCCACGTCTTGTTGCATTTAGACAAGAAATGCTTCAATTTTGGGGAATCGTAAACGGTATTGAACATTGTGCAATCATTGGTGAACATCCCCACTTCTAACCTTGTGATGGAAGAAAGTCATTGATGAAGTAGCTGAAGACAGTTAGACCACAAGGAACTCCTGCAGAGATGTCCTGGAGCTGAGACGATTGACCTCCAACAACCGCAATAATCTTCCTATGTGCCTATGACTCCAGTCAGTGGGATGTTTTCCCCCTGATTCCCATTGACTCGAGTTTTTTCTAGGTTTCCACACTTCGTCAAATGTGGCCTTAATGTCAGGGGCTGCCACTCTCACCTCACATGTAGAATTCAGATCTTTTGCCCATGTATGAATTAAGGACGTAATGAAGCCGGGAACGGAATGTCCTTGGCAGTACTCAAACTGGGAGTCATTGGGGAGGTTACTGGGTTACTGAGCAACTACTGCTTAATAGCACTGTTGATGAAAACTTCCATAACTTTACTGATGATTGAGAGTATACTGATGGGGCGGTAACTGTCCAGGTTGGGTTTGTCCTTATTTTTGTGTTGAAGCTGTACTAGAACTGCAAGTTCTGGAGCACAAGTCCTCATTACTATTGCAGGAGTTTTGTCGTGGACAACAGCCTTTGCAGCATCCACTGCCTCCAGCTGTTTTTTTTATATTACATGAAGTAAATCAAACTAGCTGAAGACTGGCATCTGTAATGGTGGGGAGGTCTGGAGGAGGCCAAGATGGATCCACTCAACACACCTGGCTGAAAATTGTTGCGAATGCGTCAGACACCTTTTGCACTGATGTGATGGGCTTTTCCATCATTGAGGATGGGGATATTTGTGAAGACTCCTCTTCCAGTCAGTTGTTTAATCATCTACCACAATTCACAACTGCATGTGACAAGACTGCAGACTTTAGATCTGCTCTGTTGGTTGTAGGATCACTTACCTCTGCCTATTACTCGCTGCTTATGCTGTTAGGCATACAAGTAGTCCTATTTTGTAGCTTACTCTGATGACACCTCAATTTTAGGTATGCCTGGTGCTACTCTCAGCCTGATCTCCTGCATCTCATTCAACCAGAGTTGATCCCCTCGCTTACTGATAATGGTATATTGAGAGTTATGCCAGGCATGAGGTTGAAGATCTTGTTGGAGTATGATTCTGCTGTTCCTGCTGATGTCCCATATTGCGTTCTGGATGTCCAGTCCTGAGTGGCTAGATCTGTTTGAAATCTGTCTCATTTACAAAAGTGGTAGTGCCGCACAACATGATGGTGGGTATTCTCAACATGCAGATAGGATATCATCTCCACGAGGACAATGTGGTGGTCATTTTTAATGAAATTATCATGGACAGAAACATCTGTGGTACGCAGATTAAAAAGAATGAGGTCAAGTATATTCACTCACCACCTGCAGCAATTGTGTTTAGGATCCTACCAGCTCAATCAGTAGTCTTGTTTTTGTGCCACTTTTGGTCATGGATATTGAAATTTCCACCATCTGGAGTACGTTCTGCACCATTGCCACTTCCAGTGCTTCCTCAAAATGTTGTTCAACATGGAGCAGTACTGATTCATCAGCCTTTTGTTATATGGTAATCAGCAGGAGGCTTCCTATCCCACGTTTATGTTCTTATGTTTAATCTGATGCCATGAGACTTCATGGGATCCAGAGTCAATGTTGAATACTCAAAGGGCAACTCCCTCCACTGGGCTGCCACATCTTCAGAGTCTGTCCCACCTACTCATATCTAGGAATGGTAGTGGCATGATGGCTCAGTGGTTAACACTGCTGTCCCAAGTACCAGAAACCCGGGTTTGATTCCAGCCTTGAGTGACGGTCTGTGTGGAATTTGCATGGTCTTCCTGCGTCTGTAGGTTTCTACTGAGAGCTGCCACATTTCAAAGATGTGCAAGTTAAATGGCTTGGCCATGCCAATTTACTGTAGTGTGAAGGGATGTGCAGGCTAAGTAGATTAAATGTGAGGTTACAGAGATGGGTGGGATGTTGTCTGGAGGCTTGGTCCTGAATAGGTTGAATCATCTCTATCTACACTGTAAGGATTCTATTCTCTGGTGATATCTGGGACATTTTTATGATTCCCTAAGTATGACTATGTCAAGCTATTGCTTGACTAGTCTGTGAGAAAGCTCTCCCAATTTTGGCCCCAGATATTAGTAAAAAGGACTTTGCCAGGTTGATTGGTTTGTTTTTGCCTTGTCCGTGCCTATGTCTTGATTGGTGCCAGGTGGTCTGTCAGGTTTCATTTCTTTTTTGAGACTTTGTCACAATTGTCACAAGGAATTGGCTTGCTAGGCCATTTCAGAGGCAGATGAGAGTCAACCACGTTGTTGTGGGTTTGGAATTGCATGCAGGCTAGATGAGGAAAGGATTAGAGACAAAAAAACTGCAGATGCTGGAATCCAAAGTAGACAGACAGGAGGCTGGAATAACACAGTCTGCAGATGGCAGATTTCCCTCCTTGATGGATGTTAGTGAACAGTTGGATATTTCCAAAAACTGGCAAGAGTTTTATGTTATTAGACTCTTAATTCCAGATATTTATGCTGCTTTATATGAAATTGACCATGCTCCTTTTGCCATCTTATACAAAGTTCAATGTTCTCCTCTGGCACTGCTTTGTTCTGATACCATTCTGCTCATGCACTATTTTATACCAAATTCATGGCTGTCCACTCACTCTGCTTTATACTGAGTTCACTAATCTTCTTTTATGCTGCTTTATATCAGGTTCACTGGTCTCCTATTGAAAGAGTTCATTGCTTTCCACTCACACTGCTTTATACCATTTGGGAAGAAATTCAGCTGAAAACACAGGCCAGCCATCCACCATATATAAAATAGTTGGTTGTCAGAACAATTGTGAAAGTCATCATAACTCCACTGGAACAAAGGGCTGGTCTCTCATTAGAAAGAAATGACTGATGATGATTTAACCAGAGAGTCATGATACCTCAGCCAAGGAGAGTGGCCGTTTAGGTAAGTCCTCAATATGGGAATTCAGCCCATGCAGTTTGGTGCTCTACATCACTGATCAGCTATCAGTCATCTGAATTAACTTACCATAAGTCTTGAAATATCTTAAAACAGTTGCACGGACAATTATAATCGGAGATTAAAACGAGGCTGCATTCCACACTGGTGATAGAGTAAGATCTGCAGAGGGAGAGGACATGAGAATCTAGCTTGTCATGGAGAAATAATGATATTTATGTTGAAGGGAGTTTTGCCATGGAAAACAATAATTATAATAGTAACAAATGTGGTTAAGCCAGACTGGCAGTGAATGACATAGCGAATCACACTCAACTGACTATAGTCCTCAAACATAAAATGTGAGATGGAAAATGCACTGTGGGAACTGCAGATCTGGTCAGTATTTAGCGATTTCAAGTCTTGAGTTATAAAAATAGGCTGGGACATTTTTCACTAGATTTTAGGAGATTGAGGGGTGACCTTATAAAGAGGCATAGATAAGGTGAATTGCAAAAGTCCCTTCCCTGGGTGTGGGGAGTTCAAAACTAGGGGCATTTTTTAAGGCAAAGGGAAAACATTTTAAAGACATGAGGGGCATCTTTTTATACAGAGAGTAGTTTGTGTATGGAATGAACTTCCAAAGGAAATGGTGGATGCAGGTACAGTTACAACATTTGAAACACATCTGGATAAGTATATGAATAGGAAAGATTTGGAGGGATATGTGCCAAATGGAGGCAGTTGGGGCTAGTTTCGTTTAGGAATGTGGTTAGTATGGACTAGTTGGACTGAAAAATCTGCTTCTGTGCTGTATAACTCTATGACTATGACAAGTGCATTATGAAGGAAGAGTTGACCAAGCCAACAGTAGACCAGCTTTTCTGAAGCACGTCTAAAGGATGTCTCTTCTGAAGGGTTGACCAAGTCAACAGTAGATGTGCTTTTCTGATGATGGTGGGGGAGAAATTTCATTCAAAACTAGAGGGAAAAGGGAGTCAGTCTGGACATAGACAAAGAAATCAGATCACAATTGTTCTAGTGACAGCCCACTGATCACCAGCTTAATTTACTTGCACAAAATGTTGTGGTGGGATTGGTTCTCTCAACATATGAACTGCTAGACCATTATATAACCATATAACCATTAACTGCTTGATACTGAGATCCCTGGTCTCTTCAGACTCTGCCGTTTATTTAGCTCAGTGTTGTCCTCACACAATGCTTTTTACTGACTTCGCAGCTCTTCTCACGCTGTTTTATATAAAGTTCATCACTCTGCTCTCACTCTGCTTCAAGCCATGTTCCACTCTTTCCTCATGCTGTTTCATACTGCATTTCTTCTCCCTTCTAGTGCTACCTTTTACCTTAATTAATTGCAATGAGTTTTAGCAAGTTCAACAGTCTCCTCATGTGCCTTCTTATACTGGGTTTATTGTTCTCCACTCAGACTATTTTATATCAAGTTCACCACTGTCCTCTCGTGCTGCTTTGTACTGAATTCAATGCTCACCTCTTCCTTTGCCTTGTACAGGTATCTCGAACGTTTGCTTTACACAATTTCGCTTTTACAAAAGACCTACATTAGTACCTGCTTTTGTGAATCCGAAGAGGATTTTTGCTTTTATAAAAAGAGGTGATACTTTTTGCCATATAAATCATGCATCTTAGCTTTACGCCATTTTCAGCTTACGAAAGGTTTCGTGGGAATGCTCTACTTTCAGATAGCCAGGGCTACCTATACCAGGTTCACAGCTGTCTTCTTGCTTTACTGTATGTGGAGTTCAGTGTTCCCCTCTCATGCTGTTTTATACTGAGTTCAATGCTTGCCTTTGGTGCTGCATTATACTGGGTTCAATGCTCAGGCTCACACTGCTACCAACCAGTACCCTACCACTGACACCCTCACCCACCTGACTGAACTGGTCCTCACCCTCAATAACTTCTCCTTCCAATCCTCCCACTTACCCAAAACCAAAGGGGTAGTCATGGGCACCCGCATGGGACCCAGCTATGCCTGCCTGTTTGTCAGACATGTGGAACAGTCCATCTTCTGCAATTAAATCGGCACCATCCCCCACCTGTTCCTCCGCTATATCGATGACCGTCTCGGTGCTGCCTCGTGCTCCCACGAGGAGGTTGAACAGTTCATCAACTTTACAAACACCTTCCACCCCGACCTCAAATTCACCTGGACCATCTCGGCAACCTCCCTCCCCTTCCTGGACCTCTCCATCACTGTCTTTGGTGACCAACTAACCACAGACATATACTACAAGCTCACCAACTCCCACAGCTACCTAGACTACACCTTCTCCCACCCTATCTCCTGTAAAGCTGCCATCCCTTATTCCCAATTCTTTAGCCTCCACCACATCTGTTCCCAGGATGACCAATTCCATCTCAGAAAGTCCTAGATGGCCTCCTTCTTCCACGATCTCAACCTCCCTTCCCCCATGGTTGACGATGCGCTCCAGCGCATCTCCTCCACATCACGCACCACCACCCTTGAACCCCACCCCTCCCAACGCAACAAGGACAGAATCCCCTGGTCATCACTTTCCACCCCACCAACCTCTGCATACAACGCATCATCCTCCGCCACCTCCAAACGGACCCCACCACCCTGCCCACCTCTATCAGTGTTCCGAAAAGACCATTCCTTCTGTGACTCCCTCATCAGGTCCACACCGTCCACCAGCCCATATCCCACTCCTGGCACCTTTGCCTGCCACTGCAGAAAGTGCAAAACCACTCCCCTCACCTCCGTCCAAGGCCCCAAGGGATCCTTCCACACCCATCAGAAATTAACCTGTACCTCTACCAATGTCATATACTACATCCGTTGCACCCGGTGTGGTCTCCTCTACGCTGAAGAGACAGGACGCCTTCTTGTGGATCATTTCTGAGACACCTGCACCCATCACCCCCACCGCCTCGTGGCTGAACACTTCAACTCCCCTTCCCACTCTGTCAAGGACATGCAGGCCCTGGGCCTCCTCCACCGCCAAACTGTTCCCACCTGACACCTGGAGGAGGAACGCCTCAGATTCAGCCTTGGGACCCTGCAACCACATGGGATAAGTGTGAATTTCAACAGCTTCCTCATTTCCCCTCCCCCCACATAATCCCAGTCCCAAGCCTCCAACTCAACAATGCCCTCTGGATCCGTCCATCACTGCACTCTCTGACCTATCACCTTCTCCCTCACCTTCATCCACCTATCTCTTTCCCAGCTACATCCCTCCAACCCCACCCCACTCCCCTCCCATTTATCTCTCAGCCCCGACCCCCAAGCCTCATTCCTGATAAAGGGCTTATGCCCGAACGTCCATTCTCCTGGTCCTCAGATGCTGCCTGACCTGCTGTGCTTTTCCAGCACCACACTATCAACTCCCACTGCTACATATCACGTTCAGTCATCTGGACTCGAAATGTTAGCTTGCTCTCTCTCCATGGATGCTGCCTGACCCACTGTGGTCTCAAACAATTGTTTTCAGCTCTCCTCACACTACATGTTCACCACTCTCTTCACGCAGTGTGGCATGCAAGTTCACCACCCTCTTCCAGCACTGCTGTATACTCATTTTCACTGACCACATCTCATATTGCTCTATGATGAGCACACCTTTTACCACTCCCATTGCTTTATATCAAATTCACCATTCCCTTCCTGAGTTGCTTTATACCGAGTTCACATTCCCCTCTCACACTGAGTTATACTGGGTTCACTTTCCTTTATTCATGCTGCCTTATGCCATACTTCACACTCTCCACCTGTGGCTTCATACCAAATTCACCACTTTCCTCTTGCACTACTGTATACCAAGTTCACCAAGTATCACCAGGTTCTATGAGAAAAGCCTTCTTACCTATATCTAAGTGACTATCCACTGATTATTAAACAACCAAAGGTTTGGAGGAGAATCGGCTGAAAATGTTAACACTACCCATCGATCTCTAACACATGCAGAATAACTCGTGGTCAGAATTATTGTATGTATAAAGTCATTATAGTTCTATCAGAGCATAGAGATGCTTTCTCATTAGGGAGAGACACCTGGTGGTCATTTAACCAGAGGGTCGCTATGTTTTAGGTGGGAAGAGAGGTGAAAAGGGAAATCCTTGAGGTCAGGGTCCTCAACCAATGCAAAGATTGAACCCACACTGTGGGTGTCACTCTGCGACATAAATCAGCCATTCTGCTGAGATAACTGATCCCCATAGGACCTGAAATGTCTTAAACAGTTACCTTAAACCATAATCAAAGATCAAAATGTAGGGGCTTTATAGTAAGATCTGCCAAGGAACAGGACATGATAAGGCAGATTGTTCTGGAGAAAAGAATGATGCTCACATTAACGAGAGCATTTCACCATGGAAAATGAGCTGAAATATTAACTAATAACTAACAATATTGGTAACCTACATTGGCACTGGATGTCGCAGACAATCATAAAAAGACTCACATTTTCAATTATAAGGTATAAAATGAAAAATGCACTTTGGGATATGTAGAGATGGATGGTATTTAGTGATTACCTGAACACAAGTGCATTTTGAATGAAGTGTTGACCAAGACAAAAGCAGATGTACTTTTCTCATGACGATGGGGGAGGAATTTTAAACGAGACTAGAGGGCAAACAGATTCAGGTTGGAGGTAAGCAAGGAAATCAGGTCAAAATTAATCTTATAACAGCCTGCTGTTCAGCAGATTTATTTACTTTCATAAAATATGTGGTGTGATTTGGTCTCTCAAAATAATGGGATGCTTTGACCATTAATGCAACTATTAACTTCTTCTTACTGAATTCCCTGGTCTCCTCACATACTGCTTTATAGTGAAATCAGCGTTATCCCTACGCACTGCTTTTTACTGAGTTCACCGCTCTCCTCATGCACAGTGTCATAAACATTCACTGCTTTCTTGGAGCACTGCTTAATAGTCAAAAAGCATGACACTGGAAAAGCACAGCTAGTCAGGCAGCATCTGTCAAGCAGGAGAGTCAACGTTTCGAGCATAAAGCTCTTCATCAGGAATACACTTCCACGCATGCTGCCTCCTGCAAAAATGCTATCCCTTTCTCCACCACACTGCTTAATACCAAATTTGTCACTGGACCATAGGTTTGAGGGGTGACATTATAAAGGTTTATAAAATCATGTGGGGCATAGACCAGGTGAATAGCAAAGGTCTTTTCCCTTTGGGGTCAGGGAGTTCAAAACTTAAGGTGAGAAAAGAAAGATTTAGAAGTGATCCAAGAGGTAATTGTTTTACGCAGAGTATGGTTCGTATGTGGAATGAACTGCCAGACGAAGTGATTGATGCAGGTACAGTTATAACATTTAAAAGACATCTGGACAAGTAAATGAATAAGGAAGGTTTAGAGGGATATGGGTCAAATGCAGGCAATTGGAACAGTTTAGTTTGGGAAACTCGATTGGCATGGATGAGTTGAACCAAAGGCTGTATGACTCCAAGACTATATCAGTTCACCACTCTGCTCACACACTGCTTCATACTGAGGTAGCCACTCACTCATACTGTGTTCACCTCTGACTCCATGCACTGCTTCATATCAATTTCACAGCTCACCTTTTGCATTGTTTTATGTCAGGTCTGTGGCTCTTTTTCATGTTACTTGGTGCCAATGTCACAACTCTCTTCATTCACTGCCTTATACCATGATCACTGCTCTCCTCTCACGCTGTTTGTATCACGTTTAACTCTCTCTTCTTGCTCTGGTTTATTCCAAATTCACCACTCTCTCCTTCTGCTGCTTTATACCAAATTAACCGTTCTCTTAATGTGCTGTTTTATACTGGATTCATGACTCTCATGTTGCATTGCTGTGTATCTGAGTTCACATTTTTCTTGCATTGCTTTATACTAAGTTTACCACTGTTTACCTTTGCTGCTTTGTACTAAGTTCACCGCGCTCTCTCAGACTGCTTTATACCAAGTTCACCAATCTCCTCACACTGCTTGTATGCAAATTCACTATTCACCTTGGTTCTGCTTCCAAGTGCAATGCTCTTTTCCTGTACTGCTTTGTACCAATTTCACCATTCTTCTTGTGTTGTTTTATAACAGGTTCACCGCTCTCCTTTCACCGCTCTCCTTTCACACTGCTTGACCTCCTCACACCGTTTGTGTGAGTTCACTGCTCACCTTTGCTCTGCTTCATACCAAGTTCACTGCTCACACCTTGTGCAGTTTTACACAAGTTCACTGCTTTCTTCCCATACTGCTTCATACCAGGTTCACTGATATCCTTTCATGCTGCTGTACACCATGTTTACCCTTCTCTTCTTGTGCTGCTTTTCACCATTCTCCTCTTTATTACCAAGTATATTACTGTTCTCTTCTCATGCTGTTTTACAGCAAGTTCTCCATTCTCCTAATGCTGTTTGAATGCATGTTCACCAATATCCTCTCACGCTCCTTTACACCAAATTGATTACTCTCTTTACCTGCTTATATGCAGTTCACTACTCACCTCTCACTGCTTTGTACCAGGTTCAATTGTCAACGTATGCACTGTTTTATACCAAGTTCACTGCACTCTTCTCATGCTGCTTTATACTTGTCTCATCACTTCCTCTTCTGTTGCTATACACAGAGTTCATTTTTCTCCTTTCATGCTATTTTCTATCGAATACACTGCTCACCTCTCATGAGCTTTATACAAAATTTATCATTTTCATCTCACGCTACTTTGTACTGGATTCACTGTTCACCTCTCGCACTGCTTTATACAACATTTACCATTCCCATGTTGCACTGCTTTATACTAAGTTTACCAGTCACGTCTCTTGCAACTTTATATTGAGTTCACATAGGTTCTCATGCACTACTTGATACCAACTTCACTGCTTTCCACTTGTGCTGCTCCACGTGAAAAGCCATCCTACCCCTCTCCAAGGGACTCTCTGCTAATTGTACAAATCAATGTAAGGAACCATTTGGAAAGAAAATTAGCGGAAAACCCAGAGGATGCCCATTCACCACTCTCCTGTCACATTGTTTTACACCCTATTTCACTGCTCTCTTCTTGCTATATGTCAAGCACCCTTCGTACACTGTTCTTTTACTGAATTCTACGCTCTCGTCTCATGCTACTATACATCTGTGTTCACTGCTCTCCTCTAATGTTGCTTTCGACAGAGTTCAACACTCTCTTCTCACACTGCTGCATATTAAATTCATCATTCTCCTCTCATGCTGCTTCATGTTGAGTTCTCTGCTCTCCTCTACTGCTGTTTTCTACCAAGATCATTGCTCTCCTCTCAGGTTGTTTCATAATAAGTTCACCACTCACCACACGCACTGCTTTGTACCAAGTTCACCATGCTCCTCTTGCTCTGCTTTCTACCAAATTCACCACTCTCTTTTCGTGTTACTTTTCAGCAAGTTCACCACACTCTTCTAGTGCTGCTTTATCCTGAATTCACCACTGTCCTCTCGCACTGCTTTGTATTTGATTCACTGCTCTCCCCTCAGGTTGTTTTGCACTCAGTTTGCTGTTCTCCGCATGCACTGCCTCAAACAAGATTCACTACTCTTTTCTTGTGCCAATTTATACCAGTTCACCGGTCATCTCTGTTGTCACTTCATATTGAGTTCACTATTGTCTTCACGCACTACTTTATAACAGGTTCAGCACTGTCCTCTTGCATGATTCTGAGAGATACCTTCCTCCTCCTCTCCTAATGGACTAACTGCTGATTGTTTAAACCACCAGAAGGAACCAGTTGAGAGAAAAATTAGCTAAAAACACAGAGGCTATACATCCCTCATATACACATGCAGAACAGTTGGTGGTCAGGACTATTAAGAGTCACCACACTACTACAGAACATTGGACTGTTCTTTCATTAGAGAGAGATGCTTGGTGGGTATTTAACTGGAGGGTCACCATGCTTTAGATGAGGGGGAGGTTACAATGGAAGTCCTTTAAGTCAGATCTCTCAATCGATGCAGAAATTGAACCCAAACCGCAAGCATCACCCTGCATCACCAACTGACATAACTAACCCCCACAGGACCTGTATGTCTTCAACAGTTGCATGGATGATCACAATCAGACATCAAAATGCAGGGGCTTTGCACAATGGTTTTACAGTAAGACCTGCAGAAGCAGAGGACATTAGAAAGAGTAATGAATGATGTTAATGTTAAGGGGAGCATTTGGTCATGGAAAATGGGCCGTAATAATATCCTCTTGTGCTGTTTTACACCAAGTTCACTGCTGTCTTCATGCTGAGTTCACTGTTCTCCTCTCGTGTTGCTTTATAATGAATTCACCTACCTCTTCAACACTGAGTTCTAAACTGTCCCCTCATGCTGCCTTTGACAAAATTAACCGTCTTCCTATCATGCTGCTTTACACCATGTTCAGTCTTCTCTTCTATACTGCTTCATACCAGTTTCACTATTCTCCACTCATGCTGCTGTGTAATGACTTCAGCACTCTCTTCCTACTGCTTTATATTAAGTTCACGACTCTTCTGTCACACTACCTTATACTGAGCACACAGCTCTCTTCTTGCGCTACTTTATACCTAGTTCACCACTCTCATCTTGCCTTGCGGTATACTGATTTTTGCACATCCACCAATATCATTTATTGTATCCGTTGCTCCCGATGCGGTCTCCTCTATATTGGGGACACTGGAAGCCTCCTAGCAGAGCGCTTTAGGGAACATCTCCGGGACACCCGCACCAATCAACCACACCGCCCTGTGGCCCAACATTTCAACTCCCCCTCCCACTCTGCTGAGGACATGGAGGTCCTGGGCCTCCTTCACCGCTGCTCTCTCACCACCAGACGCCTGGAGGAAGAACGCCTCATCTTCCGCCTCGGAACACTTCAATCCCAGGGCATCAATGTGGACTTCAACAGTCTCTTCATTTCCCCTTCCCCCACCTCGCCCTAGTTCCAAACTTCCAGCTCAGCACTGTCCCCATGGCTTGTCCTACCTGCCTATCTTCTTTTTCACCTATCCACTCCACCCTCCTCCCTGACCTATCACCTTCATCCCCTCCCCCACTCACCTATTGTACTCTATGCTACTTTCTCCCCACCCCACCTTCCTCTAGCTTACATCTCCACCCTTCAGACTCTCTGCCTTTATTCCCGAAGGGCTTTTGCCCGAAACATCGATTTTACTGCTCCTCGGATGCTGCCTGAACTGCTGTGCTCTTCCAGCACCACTAATCCAGAATCGAGTTTAATGCCCTCTTCTCCCGGTTCTTTAAGTTCACGTAAGCTCACTGCTTTCCTCTGAGACAGCTTTATACCAAATTCACCATTTTCTTCATCTGTTACATTAGGTTCACTGCTCTAATCTTGCGTTTCTGTATACCAGAGTTCGTCACTCTCTTTCCACTTGTTGCTTTACACCAAGTTCACTGTGCTCGTCGTATTGATTTATACCATATTTACTGGTCACTCTCTTGCCAATTTATATCAAATTCACTATTGTCTTCATGCACTGCTTTCTAGCAGGCTCACCACTATCCTCTCATGTTGTTCTCGAGAGAAGCCTTCCTACCATTCTCTGTAAGGGACTATCCACTGAATGTACAAATCATCAGACGAAATTGGTCAGGACGAAAATTAGCTGAAAAGTGAGTCTGCTTATTTATCATACACATGCAGAATAACTAGTGATCAGAGCTATTGTGACTTACCATAGTAGTATCAGAACATAGGGCTGCTCGCTTAGAGAAAGATGCTTGGTGGTGGCTGAACTGGAGGGTCACGATGTTTTAAGTGAGTGGAGAGATTGAAAAAAGAGGTCCTTCAAATCAGGTCCGTTAGTCAGTGCAGGAATTAAACTAACAGACACCCTGCATTACAAATCAGCCATTCCATCCACTGACATACTGACCCCTATAAGGCCTGAAAGATCTTTAACAGTTGCATAAATGATCAGAATCAGATCAAAACACCTGGGCTTTGCAAACTTGCTTTACAGTAAGATCTGCAGAGGGAGAGGACATTAGAAGGCAGTCTGTTATGGAGAAAAGAATGATGTTTTTGTTAAGGGGTGCAGTTGGCTGTGGAAAATAAACCATAATAATAATTAATATAGTTCAGCCACATTGGCAGTAGATGACCAATCATGTTTAAATGACTAGAGTATCCAATGAGAACATATCAAATGAAAAATGTGCTCTAGGAACTGCAGTGATGGACAATATTTGGTAATTTCATGAACACTACATAAAGAAGGAAGACTTGACCAGGCCAACAGCAGACTCACTCTTCTGATCTCAGTAGGGGAGGAATTTCATTCTACAGGATGATCGGAGTCAGGGTGGAGGTAGGCATGGGAATCAAGTCACAATTGATCTAGTCTACTGATCTACAACAGTCTACTGATCAACAGATTTATTTATTTTTACAAAATGTTGTAGTGGGATTTGATCTCTCAAAATATGTGTTGCTAGATCATTACTATAACCATTAACTGCTTTATACGGAGTTTCCTCACACACTGTTTTATATCAAAATCAGCATTATCCTTTCAGTCTGCTTTTTACTGAGTTCACCTCTCTCTTCACAAACTGCTTCATACTGAATTCACTCTCACCTCATGCACTTCTTCATACCAAGTTCGCCACTCTCTTCACACACTGCTTCCTACCAAGTTCAACAAAGAGGATTGATGAAGGCAGATCAGTAGACGTGATCTATATAGAGCTGAAAATGTGTTGCTGGAAAAGCGCAGCAGGTCAGGCAGCATCCAAGGAACAGGAGAATCGACGTTTCGGGCATAATAGACTTCAGTAAGGCGTTCGACAAAGTTTCTCATGGGAGACTGCTTAGCAAAGTTAAATCTCATGGAATACAGGGAGAACAAGCCATTTGGATACAGAACTGGCTCGAAGATAGAAGACAGAGGGTGGTGGCAGAGGGTTGCTTTTCAGACTGGAGGCCTGGTGTACCACAAGGATTGGTGCTGGGTCCACTGCTTTTTGTCATTTATATAAATGATTTGAATGTGAACCTAGAAGGTCTAGTTTGTAAGTTTGCAGATGACACCAAAATTGAAGATGCAGTGGACAGCGAAGAAGGCTACCTCAGAGTACAACTGCATCTTAATCAAGTGGGCCAATGGGCTGGGGAGTGGCAGATAGCGTTTAATTTAGATGTATTTTGGAAAAGCAAATCAGAGCAGGACTTGTACACTTAGTGGTAAGCTCCTAGGGAGTGTTGCTGAACAGAGATCTTAGAGTGCAGGTTCATAGTTCCTTGAAAGTAGAGTTGCAGATAGATAGGATAGTGAAGGAGGCATTTGGTATGCTTTCGTTTATTGACCAGAGCATTAAGTATAGGAGTTGGGAGGTCGTATTGCAGCTGTACAGGACATTGGTTAGTCTATTTTTGGAATATTATGTGCAATTCTGGTCACCTTCCTATCAGAAGGATGTTGTGAAACTTGAAAGGATTCAGAATAGATTTACAAGGATGTTGCCAGGGTTGGAGGATTTGAGCTATTGGAAGAGGCTGAAGCTGTTTTCCCTGGAGAGTCGGAGACTGAAGTGTGATCTTATAGAGGTTTATAAAATCATGAGGGGCATGGATACAATAGACAGACAAGGTCTTTTCCCTGGAGTGGGGGAGTCCAGAACTAGAAGGCATAGGTTCAGGGTGAGAAGGGAAAGATATAAAAGGGACCTAAGGGGCAACTTTTTCCATGCAGGTGGTGCATGCATGGAAGGACCTGTCAGAGTAAGTGTGGAGGCTGGTACAATTACAGTATTTAAAACACATCTGGATGAGTATATGAATAGGAAGAGTTTAGAAGGGTTTAAGGGCCAAGTGCTGGCAAATGGGACTAGATTAGGTTAGGATATCTGGATGGCATGGATAAGTTGGACTGAAGGGTCTGTTTCCATGCTGTATATCTCTATGAATCTATGACTGGAAGTCCACTGTTCACTTTATGCACTGCTTTATACTGAATTCACCACTCTCTTTTCATTTTGCTTTATACCAAGTTCAGCGCTCTCTTCTCCTGTGGCTTTATACTAGATTCACTACTCTCATTTGCTTCTTGATACCTTGGTTCATTGCGGTTCTCTTGTGCTGCTTCAGACCAAATTCACCTCTCTCCTCCTGTGTGGCTTTGTACCAAGTTCATCACTCTCTTCTCGTGCTGTTTTATACAGGTTCATTGATCTGTCATGCTGCTTGTATGTAGGTTTATCATTCACCTTTGCATATTTTAAATTCACCACTTTTTTTTGTGTTTCTTTGAACCATGTTCACTGTTCCCTTCATGCTGTTTTATATCCTCACCCTACTTCATAGCAAGTTCACCATTCTCCTCTAACGCTGCTGTAAAACTGAGTTCACCGTAGTCCTCTTGCCCTGCTTTATAGTGAATTCAATGCTATCCTTTCACACTGCTTTACATCAAGTTCACCGCTGTCCTCTTGCACTGTTTTATAGCAAGTTCAATGCTCTCTTCTTGCACTGCTTTATATTGGGTTCATCACTCTCAACTAGTGCTACTTTACACTAAATTCACAGCTGTCTTCAAATTGGCATTATACTGGATTCACCATCCTCCTGTCATGTTGTTGTATAACCGGCTCACTGCTCCCTTATTGTGCCGATTTATACCATGTTAACTGGTCATTTCTCTTGTCACTTTGTATAGAGTTCAATATTGTCTTCATGCACTATTTTGTACTGGGTTCACCGCTGTCCCCTTGCATTTTTCTTTGAGAGAAGCTTTTCTACCCCTCTGAGGGACTATCTGCTGATTGTCGAAACCATCAATAGGAATGTCCTGTTACAACATGGGTTACCTTTCCCACAGCCAACCCTGTTTCAATCACTACTGTTATCACATTACATGGTTCGCTTTCAGCACAAATTCTAGTACTCTCAGATCTCGTTATCACTTTATTCAGCTTTTCTTCTGTCCTGATCTGCTATTCTCTCATTTACCTACTTCTTTCAGATCTTGCTCTTTCTGGGCTCCTTTTCTACCCATCAACCACCTCTTCTTCCCGACACCCCCAAAACTCATCTTCAGCATAAATATCAGTTTTTTCCTAGCTGCTACTAATTCTGATGAAGAGTCACTGGACTTGAAGCATTAACTCTGCCTTCTTCTATCAGAGACTACTGAACCTGCTGAGTTTTGCAAGCAACTCCTGTTTTTGTACTAGAAGGAACCACTTGGGAGGAAAATTAGCTGAAAATGCAGAGGCTGCCCATCTGTCATACATACATGCAGAATAACTAGTGGTCAGAACTAATATGAGTCACCATAATTCTACTAGGGCAGTTTTCACTAAAAAGAGAGAGAGAGAGAGACACCTGGTGGTGGAACACGCTTTAGGTGATTGAGGTTAGAAAACAAAGTCCTTCAAGTCAGGTCTTCCATGTGGTGCAGAAATTGAACCCCACCCCACATTACATATTAGCCATTCCATCAACTGACATAACCAATTCCTACAGGATCGGAAAGGTCTTAAACAGTTGCATGGATGATCACACTCGGAGCAAAATACAGGAGCTTCTCACACTGGTTTTAGAGTAAGATCTGCAGATGTAGAGTACATTAGAAGGCAGTCTATCATTGAGAAAAGAATGTTCATGCTAAGGGGAGCAATTGGCCATGGAAAATACTCATAATAACGACAAGTAGTAATAACTAATATTGTTAAGCCAGATTGGCAGTGGGTGACATAGCCAATTTGTTATGTTGGTGCTTCCTTTGGAACCAGGGATTATGCACTAAAAAAGACAAATCGTAAATATAACAGAAACACTTTATTGTGATGCGCCCACCTCTACAGCCACTCCTCGGCTGGACCAAGCTCCACCCCTATCAGTCACCTGACTAGTTCTCTTAAAGCAGCAACACCCCCAAATGCATCCATAACAACTCCCTTTCTTGATGTTAAAACTCCCATTAATAAAGTTAAAAATCACACAGCACCAGTTTATAGTCCAACAGATTTAATTGGAAGCACACTAGCTTTCAGAGCGGCACTCCGAAAGCTAGTGTGCTTCCAATTAAACCTGTTGGACTATAACCTGGTGTTGTATGCTTTTTATCTTTGTACACCCCAGTCCAACACCGGCATCTCCAAATCATGCCCATTAATAAATAAACATTCAACGATTATCAAGATTATACAAGCATTTTAGTCAATATATGTACATAATTGGGAATAATTACAAAAGCATGGCAACACTGGAAGAACTGCTTTCCTCCTTACACAAGATGTTCCATCCATAGACTACATTGAAATGATTAGTGTCTCAAGGGAGTGGTGATTCCGAGAAGACTGTTTTCTCATCTCAGGAACCTTTCCTAGTGCTGTCTCCTGGGTTTCCGGAAACTGCAGATATGACCCTCTCTAATTAGCTGTTGTTGTCCTGTAACACTGCTGTTATCTCCTCCCTGGTTGACTTTAGTCGATAAAGGGTAAGTGCTCCAAAAGATTGTAATTTCAAATAAACCTGTTGGACTGTAACCTGATGTTGTGTAACTTCTGACCATGTCCACGCCAGTCCAACACCACCTCCTCCACATCTTGTTTCCTCCCTAGTCTGAACAACCCTTGGAAACACATGACTCAATTGATACCCTTGGTTCAGTCTGGACCAGCTTGGCATTCTGAGGGACTTACCCCATTGGATGAGGTGTGGTGACCAGCTTGTCCACGTTTCTCCTCCAGAACAGTTCATCCTGAGTCTGTACCATCTATGACAATGGTTCTGTTTTAGCCACCATCAGCACTGGGATGCATTTTCCGCAGACATATAATTCTGGGCCAACAAGGTCTCTCCACTTTGGAATACTCTCGGCTTTCAGGTTCTTGCCATTCTAGTCACCTGTCCTTCTTGATTTTGTTCAATCAGCACTTCTGGCTATAGTAAGCCAAACGTGGTTCTCAGCTGGTGGTTGAACATTAAGGATGCTGGCAAACACTGCATCATCGCATGTGGCATATTCCTATACATCCTTAGGAACTTCTTAATTCATTGTCCTAATGATCCCTCCCATTGTGTAGCCTTTAAGGTTTGTACAAATCTTTCTGCCTGGCCATTTGTCCAGGGTGATACGGAATGAATCGCACAGCTGACTCCATGATTTTCAAGATATTCCTCGAACTCTTGTGTCACAAACTGAAGACCATTGTCACTCAAAACTTGTTCGGGGTTCCTCCATCTGGTAAATATTTCATTGTGTCTTCCTATTGTCACTTGCACTGATACCAACTTTATCACCACCACCTTGGGTCACTTGGAATAGGGATCCACGACCACTAGCAGCAGCTGTCCCTCCACTGGTCCTGAGAAATCAATGAAATCAATGGGCGGCACAGTGGCACTGTGGTTAGCACTGCTGCCTCACAGCGCCAGAGACCCGGGTTCAATTCCCGCCTCAGGCGACTGACTGTGTGGAGTTTGCACATTCTCCCCGTGTCTGCGTGGGTTTCCTCCGGGTGCTCCGGTTTCCTCCCACAGTCCAAAGATGTGCAGGTTAGGTGAATTGGCTATGCTAAATTGCCCGTAGTGTTAGGTAAGGGGTAGATGTAGGGATATGGGTGGGTTGCCCTTCGGCGGGGCAGTGTGGACTTGTTGGGCCGAAGGGCCTGTTTCCACACTGGAAGTAATCTAATAATTTACTGCCACAGTATTTACGGCTATTTCCATGGGTGAAAGAGCGATAATAACAGCACCTTTCTTATCAATGTGCAAGATTCACACGATCCCACTTTTCCTCAATCTAAAAGTCCACATTTAGTCACCAAAAATAGCTCCTGACTATCTCCTTCATTTGCACCATACCAAAGATGTAGGTTAGAGGTCTGTGCTCGGTCAATAGTGTGAAGTGCCTGCCACAAAGGAAATGGGTGAACTTCTCAAATGCCAAAAACAATGCTCAATCCTTCTTTATCAACTTGAGCACAATTCTTCATCTTCATTAGTGACTTCGATGTGAATGTGACGGGCCTTTCCTCTCCATTTGGTAAGATGTCTGACAGTACAATGCCAATTCCATAAGGCAAGGCATCGCACGCTAACTGTAGGTCAAAATGTGTTAACACTTACAAACTTTTCAAGGCTTGCTTCACCTCCTAGTAAGCTACCTCACATTCCTGAGTCTAATTCCATGGCTGCCTTTTTCCCAGTAACCAATGCAAGGCCTTTAGCATTATTGCCAGATCAGACATGAACTCGCCAAAGTAACTTACAAATCCCAAGACTGATCTCAGTTGAGATACATTGTCTGGTCTAAGAGCCTTCATGATAAGCTCCATCTTCTTGGATGCCTTGTTTCGTCTTTTGCCATCAATTACACGGCCCAAATACTCTACAGAGTCTTTAAAAAACTCACATTTCTCTTCTTTCACTTGAAGGCTGTGCTCCTGAAATCTTTTTAGGTGTCCTTCTAAATTTTTGAAATGCTCCCCTTGGAGGATCCAGTAGTCAAACTATTGTTCAAATAACATGACTCTTAGCAACCCACTTAATATTTAATCTACTGCCCTCTAGAACAGAGACAGCACTGACGTGATGCTAAAAGGTCACTTGTAGCAGAAACGTTCCCTGTGTATCACTATCGTCAGTGGTGGTTGAGATTCCTTCATGACCTCCATCTGTAAGTAGGCCTGCAACAGATTTAAAAAAAATTTCTTATCCAGTCAGTCATTGAATAGACCTTCTATGAGTGGACAGGGACATTAATCCACACTCAGGTCTGGGTTAATGTTGAGGTTGTACAGGATGTTGGTGAGGCCTTTTCTGGAATAGTGTCCACTCCTGGTCACCCTGTTATAAGAAGCATATCATTAAGCTGAAGAGGGTTCAAAAGAGATTTACCAGGATGTTGTTGGGTATGGAAGGTTTGAGTTATAAAGAAAGGCTGGAGAGGCTGGGACTTTTTCTCTGGAGCATGAGAGGTTGAGAGGCGACCTGATAGAAGTTTATAAAATCATGAGGGGTATAGATAGAGTTAATGGTACTTGTCTTTTCCCAAGAATGGGGGATTTTAAGACATAGGGACACATTTTTAAGGTGAGAGGAGAGAATTCTTAAAAAGTCACAAGGGGCTTTTATTTTACACAGAGGGTAGTTCACACGTGGAATGAACTACCTGAGGAAGTAGTGGATGTGGGTACAATTACAATATTTTTTTAAAAATTGGATAAGTACATGAATAGGAAAGATTTGGGCCAGTAGCAGGCAGGTTGAACTAGTTAGCTTTGGATTATGTTCATCATGGACTGGTTGGACTGAAGAGTCTATTTCCATGCTATATGATCCTATCTCTTGTAAACTTATGTTTGAATCCGCCAGTCTATTAACTATGCCCAGTTCAATCTTAAATTTTGTATCTAGGAGCATCCGGATAATGCAGGGTATTTGCCTTTTCCTGTGTAAAATGGCAGTTCTGCACACTGGTCCCTTAACTGTACTTTCACCACTACATAGTCCTCCAGTGGCACCACTCGTTCCATGTATAACCATGATATAATCTTGGCAGGCTTCAATGGTAGTGCTCTCAACTTCTCCTGATGGACTGATTTGGGAATACAGCGACACCACTGCACCAGTACCTACTTCCACTTAATGTTTTCTCCTTTACTTTTGGAAGAACCCAGAAAGAATCAATCAGTTTCACCTCATACCGACAGTATGTTTCACAGAAATTCTGCTGACTCTGGGCCTTCTACTACTTCCTCAAACTCAGCTAACTCCCTGTCTACTGTCCGGCTGGCAGAATGTACCTTATGCCTTGTCTTCAAGGTTGTTTATTTCTGACTCTCCTTCCCTTATTTTAGTTGTATCTGGCAATTTCAGGCAATATATTCCATTCGCAGTGGGCTTCTTGACTCCAACCTGTTGACATCTTGTGGCCACTCTGCTATATTGATTGCATTCCACAGTTGGTACTCCACTCTGCTGAGTTTCCACTACTTGATGCACGCAGATGTCATCAGCCAACTGGGTTGCTTCACTAGTGGCCAACTCTGTTGAGGTAACAATTTTGGAAGTTGCCTTGAAATCCAGGTCTTTCATAGTTAGCAGCTTCCATTGGATGGGTTTGTGTCAAAGGCCACAAATGGTCCCACAAGGCATTTTGGAGGAAATCTCCAAATTTGCAATGTACTGCTAACCTCTTTAAGGTGGCCACGAATTGAGCAATGGACTCTCCTTCGTGCTGTACCCATTTGTAAAAACAGAAATGTTCCTAGATTATCAACGACTTGAGTGAAAAATATAATATAATATAATATACAAGAGAATATAGCACAGGAACAGGCTCTTTGGCCCACCAAACACTTGCACCAGTTCCTAATCCTTTTTTAGACTGGCTATTTATTGCCCATGCGTATAATTTCCTAAAATATCACATAGCTCTTGGAATGACTTCTCCACAGGTTTTGCTGATTGCACCAGACTCCTTAAAATCGCAACTGTCTTACTCCAGATGATACTAAAGAAAACCTGCATCATGGTATCCTCAGCCATTTTGTTTGCCTTTAAGAATGAATTAAAGCATTCTCTGTATAAAGTCCAATTTTCTGACACTTCAAATTGACTCATGGTTCCAAAGTGGCCTGTCATCTTGTTTTCCTGCCAGCAGGAATTTTTCCCACCATTCAAGTCTAGTAGCCATTCGCAGTCTGAGTTCAGTCAGTGAACATTTTACACGTCGCCACTTCCTCATCATATGTGCGAGTGTACTGCTCCTCCCTGGCCTCGCCTGCAGTCTAAGTCTTTAGTAGCTCCCGGGTATAAATTCACTTCTGTTGGCCCGAATGCCCTCATGACCACTGCTTTTGGCCCACTCCCTGCTGTGTACCTACTTTTCTTGCATCAACCACGGCCAGAGAACCCTCATGACCGTTTACCTCAACATTACCTGAATCCCGAGCCATTTCCAGAGTCCAGCTGACATTGCCTCTGGGACAAAACAAAAAACAGTATTTGCACACAGCTCATGGGCCAGATCCCACCTTCTGTATCTATTATGTCAGTTCTTCCTTTGGAAACAGGCATTATACAGGTGGTAGACAAATTGTAAATCTGAACAGAAACACTTTACTGTCGATACTTATTCTTCCACAGCTTGTTCTTGGCTGGACTCAAGTTCCACCTCTCTGGGTCACCTCTTAAAAGGGGCAGCATCCCCAACTGTGCACAACACAATCATACTCAACTGACTAGCGTCCCCAATCATAAGATATAAAGTGCAAAATGATTTGTGGGAATTGCAAGGATGGCTGTATTTAGTATTTTAGAGTCATAAAGGTGTACAGCACAGAAATAGACCCTTCAATCCAACCCGTCCATGCCGACCAGATATCCCAATCCAATCTAGTCCCATCTGCCAGCACCCCACCCATATCCCTCCAAACCCTTCCTATTCATATACCCATCCAAATGCCTTTTAAATGTTGCAATTGTATTCACCTCCACCACTTCCTCTGGCAGCTCATTCCATACACGTACCACCCTCTGCGTGAAAAAGTTGCCCCTTAGGTCCCTTTTATATCTTTCCCATCTCACCCTAAACCTATGCCCTCTAGTTCTGGACTCCTCCACCCCAGGGAAAAGACCTTGTCTATTTATCCTATCTATGCCCCTCATAATTTTGTAAACCTCTATAAGGTCACCCCTCAGCCTCCAACGCTCCAAGGAAAACAGCCCCAAGCCTGTTCAGCCTCTCCTTATAGCTCAAATCCTCCAACCCTAGCAACATCCTTGTAAATCTTTTCTGAACCCTTTCAAGTTTCACAACATCTTTCCGGTAGGAGAGACCAGAATTGCATGCAATATTCCAACCGTAGTCTAACCAATGTCCTCTATGGCCGCAAAATGACCTCCCAACTCCTGTACTCAATACTCTGACCGATAAAGGAAAGCATACCAAATGCTTTCTTCACTATCCTATCTACCTGTGACTCCACTTTCAAGGATCTATGAAGCTGCACTCCAAGGTCTGTTTGTTCAGCAAAACTCCCTGGGATCTTACCATTAAGTGTATAAGTCCTGCTAAGATTTGCTCTCCCAAAACACAGCACCTCAAATTTATTTGAATTAAACTCCATCTGCCACTTCCCAGCCCATTTGCTCATCTGATCAAGATCCTGTTGTAATCTGAGGTAACCTTCTTCGCTGTCCACTAGACCTCCAATTTTGGTATAATCTGCAAACTTACTAACTATACTTCTTATGCTTCATGAACACAACTGCATAATGAAGGAAGAATTGACCAAGCCGACAGCTGACATGCTGTTTTGATAACAGTGTAGAGGAAATTTCATCCAAGACTTGAAGGTGGTGGGAATCAAGTTGGACGTAGCCAAGGAAATCAGGTCACAATTGATCTGTGATAGCTCACCGTACACCAGATTTACTTATTTTCACAAAATGTTTTGGTAGAATTTGATCTCTCAAAATTTGAGCTACTAGATCAATGCAATGACCATTATACTGAGTACCTTGGTCTCCTTACACACTGCTTTGCATTGATGTCAGCACTGTTTTTACTCAATGCTTTTTACAGAGTTCGTCGCTCTCCCCCTGCACTGCTTCATATGGAGTTCACTGCTCTCTTTGAGCACTGCTTTATACTAGATGCACCACTCTCCTCATACATTGCTTCAGACAGAGTTCCGTGCTCACTTTCTACATTGTTTTATACCAGATTCAATATTCTCTTCCAATGCAGCTTTGTACAAATATCACCGGTCTGCACTCATGTTACTTGATACTACATTCACTGGTCTCCTCTCACACTGATTTATAACATGTTCATCTCTATCCTGTTGTGCTGCTTTTTAACCATATTCATGAAGGGTATAGACAGGGTGGATAGAGATAAGCTTTTTCCCAGGGTGAAAGATTCAATAACGAGAGGTCACGCTTTCAAGGTGAGAGGTGGAAAGTTTAAGGGGAATACATGTGGCAAGTACTTCACACAGAGGGTGGTGGGCGTTTGGAACGCGTTGCCAGCAGAGGTGGTAGAGGCAGGCACGGTAGAATCATTTAAGATGCGTCTGGACAGATGCATGAATAGGTGGGGAGCAGAGGGATACAGATGCTTAGGAATTGACCAACAGGTTTAGACAGTACATTTGGATCAGCTCAGGCATAGAGGGCCGAAGAGTCTGTTCCTGAGCTGTAAATTGTCTTTGTTCTATTTGCCACTCTACTCTCATGCTGCTTAATAATAGGTTCCCCACTCACCTCTCACACTACTTACACAGAGCTCACCACTCTTCTCACGCTACTTTATACCGACTTCTATGCTCTCCTCTTGCATTGTTGTATAACCATATTTACCGGTCACTTCTTGTTCTGTTTTATACTAAGTTCACTGCTCTCTTCTTCTGTTCTGCTTATCAGTTCATCGTTCTCCTCTCATGCTGCTGTATGCCCATCTTCATTGCTTATTTCTTGCATTGCTTTATACCAAATTCACCATTGTCCTCTTGCACTGTTCTATTCTTGATTCACCACTCTTCTCTCACACTACACAATACCAAGTTCATCACTCTCTGTTGCTTTCTATCAATTTCACCATTCTCCCACGCACTGATTTATATGGGTTCACCTCTCTTTTCTTGCATTGCTTTATACACATTCATTGCTCTCCCCCTCTCATGCAGCTCACTGCTGTCATATGCTGCTTTGTATTGGGTTCACCACTCACTCTCTCACACTTTATAATAAGTTCACTGCTCTCCTTTTACATGGTGTATTACTGTTTTAAGTACTCTTCTCTCAAACTGCTTTCTTCCAAGTTCATTGCTTACCTCGCACATGGTTTCATACTGGTTTCACCACTCTCCTATCATGCTGCTGTATATCCACATTCACCATGCCCCTCTCGGGTTGTTTTATACAAAATTACCTGCTCTCCTCTTGTGCTGCTTTTTACCAAGGTCACCACTCTCTTCATGCTTTTTTATACCAAGTTGAATGCTCTTTCTTAAGCTGCTAGTTACAGGCCACTTGTTTATTTACAAATTGTGGTGTGATTTGATCTCTCAACATATGCTAGATCATTAAAATAGCCATTAACTGCTTTACACAAAGATCCTCGGTATCCTTACCATTGCTTTTTAATTGAAATTACCATAATCCTGTTGCATTGCGTTTACTGGGTTCACCACTCTTCTCTCAAGCTCCTTTATACCAAGTTCACCGTGCTCTTGCACTGCTGTGAGCCAATTTCACTGCTCTCTTCACACTATTTTATAATGAGTTCACTGCTCTCTCCACATTGCATAATTGCATCACACTGCTGAAGAAGAGCTTCTGCTCAAAACGTCGGCACTCCTGCTCCTCAGATGCTGCCTGACTGGTTGTGCTTTTCCAGCACCACACATTTTGACATTGCATAATATCAAGTTTACAATCCTCTTCTTGCTCTGTCTTATACCAACGCAGGCATTTCTTCATACCGAGTCCCCCACTGACCTTTTGCCTAGTTCATCTTTCAATGCAAGCACTGCTTTATACCAAGTCCACCACGTACCTCTCATTACTGACTTATACTATGGTCATTTTCTCACACAGATTTATACAAAGTTCATCATCTCACTTGCCACATTGAGTTCTTTGTCGTCCTCATAGAATATTTTACCAAGTTCACTGCTTTCCTCTCACACTACCTTATACAAGTTCACCGCTATCCACTTGTGCAGCTTCTACACCTGTGTTCATTGTTCTTCTAACGTGCTTTATACCAAGTAAACCAATGACCTCTCTTGCCATTTTATATAGAGTTCACTAGCTTTCTTATGCAATCGTTTATACCGGGTTTATCATTATCCTCTCATGTTGCTCTACAGAAGCCTTTGTATCCCTCTCCAAAGGAATGTCCCTGATTGTCTAAACCAGTAAATTGAACCAGTTGGGAGGAAAATTAGCAGAGATCACACAGGCCTCCGTCTATGATCCACACATACAGATTAGCTGATGGTTAGAAGTATTGTCAGTATAAAGTCATTATAGTTCTACTGGGTCATAGGGCTACTGTCTTATTAGAGAGGGATGACTGGTGGCAGTTTAACTGTACGGCAGCCACACCTCAAATGAGGGGAGATCCTGAGAAAGTAAGCTCTTCAAGTCAGGTCTGTGAGCCAGTGAGGAAATTGAGCTTACACTGTGGGCACCACACTGTATTGCAAATCAGCCATCCAACCACTGAGCTTACCAACCCCCATAGGTCTTGAAAGATCTTAAACAATTCATGGATAAACACTGAGATCACTGCAGTTTTAGAATAAGGTCTGCAGAGGAGACAACATTAGAAGGCAGTTTAGCAGAGAGATAGAAATGATGTTGATGTTAAAAGGAACTTTTGGTTATTGATAATGAGCCATTCTATTAACTATTATGGTTAAGCCAGATTGGTTGACTAGAATCAAATTTAACATATAAAATGATAAAAATACTGTAGGAAGTGTAAAGACAGACAGTATTTCGTGATTTCATTAACATAAGTGCATAATGAAGAAGTGTTGACATAGCAAACAACAGAAGTGACGTACTGATGATGATGAGGGAGGGATTTCATTCAAGACTGGAGGGTGATGGGAGTCAGTTTGAGGGTACACAAGGAAATCAAGTAACAATTGATATACTGACCAGCAGATTTACTTATTTTCACAAGATGTTGCCAAACAATTACAATAATTATTAACAGCTTTATACAGAGTTCTCCAGTCTCCTCACCCACTATTCTACATGGAAATCACCACTGACCTCAAACACTGCTTTTTACCGAATTTTATTCCTCATTTATCACACTACTTTATACTGAAATCACTGCTCCCATTATGCACTGCCTTTTATCAAGGTTCACCACTCTCTTCTCATGCTGCCTTCTGTCGAGTTCAGGGCTCCCTCTACTCTGCCTTATACCAGGTTCACCATTCTGATCACACGCTGCCTTATACATGACTCACAGCTCTCCCTTTATGCTGATTTATACCAAGTGCACCACTCTTCTCACGCTACTATATATAAAGTGCACCACTCTCTTCTTGTGCTGCTTTATACCAAGTTCACCAAATATCTTTTTTGCTATTTTATTTTGAGTTCATTATTGCCACCAAGTTCACCACTCTCCTCACATGCACAGATTCAATCAATAAGCACATCGATCTGGACCCAATATACCGGCCACTGCAACGGACAGCTGGGACTGACAACCGGAAGCGACAGATTCAAACCGCTACAAATGCCGGAGGAAAGATCACAGAAGCGCTTCACAGGAGGCTCCCAAGCACTGAGGATATCACCTAGACAGGGGACGAAACGTCTGCAACACAAATTCCCAGCTCGGCAAACAGAACGACAACAACGAGCACCCGAGCTACAAATCTTCTCACAAACTCTGAAAATGTCTCCTGCTCTGGATACAAGTTTGCTCGCTGAGCCAGAAGCTTCTTCCAGCTCCGCGAGCAAACTTACATCCAGAACCTTAAACTGAGCTACAAATCTTCTCAAAACTCCTTGTCTCCTGCCTTGTACAGAATTCACTGCTCTCTTCTCACATTGCTTTTTAGTGAGTTCACCACTCTCCACTCACGCTGCTTTATATTAGGTTCATTGGTCTCCTTTCATGCTTCTTGGTATACAAATTCACTGCATTCTTTTAGGACTGCCTAATGTACTCCCCACATTCCTTGGTTTGCAAGTTCACCACAGGACCACTGCTGTATACCTGTGTTCATCGCTCTTCTCGCATGTTTTAAACCAAGTTTATTGTTCTCCTCTCACACTGCTTTTTGCTGGTTTCACTAGTCTGCTCTTTCTGCTCTATAACAAGTTCACTGCTCTCCTCATGTGTTCCTTAAAACCAAGTTCAGGGCTCCCACGCTGCCTTATACGAAATTCACTGCTGTCATTTTATGCCACATCATACAGCCCAATGTTCTTCGTGCTCTTATATGGAGTTCTCCATCTCCTCTTGTGCTATTTCATATTGACATCATTGCTCTATTCTAGCACTGCATTATACTGACATCACTGCTCATTTTCATTGAAATCAGCATTTTCCTCTCGCACTGCTTTTTACAGACTTCATGGTGCATCTCACACACTGCTTTATACAGAGTTCCACATCTCTTCTCTTGTTGCTTTAGTGGCATTATTGCGAGATTACTAATCTGGAGACCCAGGCTAATGTTCTGGGGACCCACACTCTAACCCCACCATGGCAAATGGTAGAACTTGAATTCAATAACAATATGGAATTAAAAGTCTAACGATGACCATGAAACCGTTGCCAAAAAAGAAATTGGTTGACTGATATCCTTTAGGAAAGGAAACTGCCATTCTTACTTGGGCCTGGTGTAGTCTACATATGACTCGAGAACACGAAGCAATGTAGTTGACTCTGAACTAACCTCTGGGCAATTAGGGATGGGCAATGGATGCGAGCCAGGGATACCCACATCCTGAGAATGAATATATTAAAAAGACGAGATCACAACTATTCTCTTATGCTGATTTTTACTGTTGAGTGCTCTCCTCACATGCTCCTTTATACCAATTTCGCGCACCGCCTTATACCACACTTCTCACGCTGCTTCATAACGTGTGCACTGCCCCCTCTTTCACCACTCTCTACACGGAATCCTTCATAGAGTTCATTCTACTGTCATTGCTTTACCAATGCTCAAGTACTGTTTTTTACCGAATTCACCACTCTCCTTTAGCTGTGCTGCATAGAGTTCACCTCTCTGCTCTGTATTGCGTTTACCACTGTATCCTCATAATTCGACCAATTACAAAAATGCAGTTTTAAACCGAGTTCACCGTTCTCCACTTGCGCTGCTTCACACAGAATTGACCACTTCTCTTTTGCTTCTTCATGCCGCATTTGTCATTTTGTTCTCACTGCTCCGTACCGAGGCCACTGTTCACCTCTCTCCCATTGCTGCATATTGCATCTTTCCCTGCCACCGCAGGAATTGCAAAACCTGCACCCACACCTCCATCCAAGGCCCTAAAGGAGCCTTCCACATCCATCAAAGTTTTACCTGCACATCCACCAATATAATTTATTGTAACCGTTGCTCCCGATGCGGTCTCCTCTACATTGGGGAGACTGGACGCCTTCTAGCAGAGCACTTTAGGGAACATCTCTGGGACACCCGCACCAATCAACCACACCACCCTGTGGCCCAACATTTCAACTCCCCCTCCCACTCTGCCGAGGACATGGAGGTCCTGGGCCTCCTTCACACACTCCACCCTCCCCCGACCTATCACCTTCATCCCCTCCCCCACTCACCTATTGTACTCTATGCTACTTTCACCCCACCCCACCCTCCTCTCACTTATGTCTCCACCCTTCAGGGTCTCTGCTTGTATTCCTGATGAAGGGCTTTTGCCCGAACCATCGATTTTATTGCTCCTTGGATGCTGCCTGAACTGCTGTGCTCTTCCATCACCAGTAATCCAGAATGCATATTGTATACATCAATCTCGTCATATGTTATTTTATACTGCACTCACCACTCTCTTCTTGAGATGCTTCCTATTGGTTTCACTGCTTTACTGTATACACTCTACATTATAGGAAGAGGTGGGTACTGTAGATACTGGAGATTAGAGTGGTGCTGGAAAAGCACAGCAGGTTAGGTGTTCCTGATTTTCTTGCTCCTCGGATGCTGTCTGATTTGCTGTGCTTTTCCAGCACCACTCTGATCTTGACTCCTCTACATTATACCAAGTTCGTCGTTCTTCTCTTGTGCCACTTAATGACAAGTAAACCATTCTCTTCGATCGCTGTTTCATACCCAATTCACCTCTCTCCTATAGCACAGAAGTACTAAATTCGCTGGCCCCCTGCCTCGCTATATTATAGCAAATTCACCACTTTAATCCTGCTTTAACCGGGGTCACCATCCTCGATGCGTGCAGTTTTCTATCAAATTCACTTTTCTCATTGTGCACTCCTTTATATCAAGATCAATGACATTACTGGTGCATTGCTTCATAGCATGTGCATTGATCTCCTTTCCTGGTCCTCCTGGTAATTGATGTTGTTAGCAGTTGTCTCTCTTAAGGTGCCATATTTCTTCCTTAAAATCTACCATCTTTACCACTCTCAAACAAAACTCCCTTAGCTGCAGCGCCATTGTAATCTACTACGCTCTACTAACCTAACTTCATTTTCTTCTTTGAAGTCCTTGAATGTGTTGTTCACTTTCCAAACTTGTATCTATCTTTCCACTAACAACTTGCTCAAGCATGTTCAATTAGATTTCTACCTCTTCCATACCACCAAAACAGCGCTTATTAAAGTCTGAAATTATACTTATATTGGAAGTGTGTCGAAAGAAGAGAACCTTTTTATCCGTTCTTGTCAATCTGAATGCAGCCTTTGACACAGCTGACCCGTCATCCTTCTCCACTGCCTCTCCATCGTCAACCGGCTGGAAGGGATTGCCCATGCCTGGTTCCACTCTTTACCACGTAATCGCGAGATTAAAATTTACAACTTTTAACAGTTGCCCGGGAGAATCGCATTTTTGGTGAGTATGTGTCACAGAAATAGAATAAAAACCATCATATATATTTGGAAGATGAGATTATAAACAGAAAGTGCTGCAAATACTCGGCCGGGTCACTTTCTGTTTTTATTTGAAAGCCGAAGCCTTCGGTAACTGGTGGAACAGGACAATTCAGCCTGCAACCTCTTGAACTCCGCGATAAAAGCAGAAAATGCTGAAGAATCTCAGCCTTTGCGAAGGGAGTTTGACATAAATCTCCTTCAGGACGAAGCACCCAGATTTCCTGACTTCCAGCTTAAATGAACAATGTTAGGGTACGCTGGAAGGTGCTATTTGATTTACACTCCAGTCATGGTAACTACATCAACAAGGTCCACCGCCAGAGCTAACGGCCAAGGGGCACAGCACGCAGCGAACACGGGAAAACACACCACTCGCGCAGCTCCCGCCCGAACTGATGCGCTTGTGAGATTCACCAATCAGAACCTTGTGCCGGTGTCACGTGGCGTTTACGGGCGAGTGGCGGTGTCGCGGTGCATGATGGGAGCGGTTGCTCGCGCTGAGTCAGTTCATTGGCGGCGCGAGCGGGATTGGAGCAGGTTCGGGTTGTGTGTCGGCGGCCTGGTAATCAATTACCGGGCGGGGGAGGAGAATCCACCGAGAGGGTATGTAAGGATCGATAATCACGGAGGGGCGAGGGAAGTCATCACCGGAGGACATAAATAAGGATCGAATAATCATTAAGGGGGAGAGTAAACAGCGGGGAACGAACGACCCAGGGAGGGCGAGGATAACCCTGGGGAGAAGGAAGAGGATCGACCCGGCGAGATGAGGATCCACGGGAGGGAGAAAGCAAATCACGCGGGGGAGGGGGAGAAATCACGGGGAGGGGGAGAGGTTAGTGAGGTAGGAATAGCGCCTGACAAGCGTGGGGGCTGAGCGAGAGGGAGGAAGGCTGGTGGAAAGAGTTTTAGGTCTGAGGAGACGGGATATTGAGGTGATTGAATTGCGGTTGCATGTGGATGGTTCGGTTTGTGAAGTATAACGGGGGGGTGTGCAGGGAGTGAGTGAGTGGGTGGATGTTGCAGCACAAAATCATAGAATCCTCTTCAAAAGCAGAAGTTACTGGAAAAGCTCAGTCAGTCTGGTAACATCTTTGCAGAGAAATCAGAGTTAGCGTTTTGGGTCTGGCTATCCTTCCTCAGGACTGGAAGCAGGCCATTGGGCCCATTGAGTTCACACTGACCCTCTGAAGACCAAACCTAATTTATGGCCCTGCATTTCCAATGGCTAATCCTCCTAACCTACACATCCCTGGATACTGTGGGCAATTCAGCATGGCGAATATGCCTAAGTTGCACATCCTTGGACTAGCACCTGGAGGAAACCCACGGAGCTGGGGCGAATGTGCAAACTTCAAACACAATTGCCCGAGGCTGGAATCAAACCTGGGTCCATGGTGCTGTGACGCAGCTAAGCTAAATACTGAGCCATCGCGCAGGCCAGTTTGTTGTTGCTGGCTATCCAAAAAAGCTACCCCATTGACTCTACTTTCTCGCTCTTCCCTGTGCCCTTGTAATTGTTATTATTTAGGTAATGATCATATTTCCTTTTGAAAGTTACCAATGAGCCTATTCCACTCCATCCTTTTGGATATTGCTTTTCAAATCATTGTGATACATTACCATTATCGTTGATCTTCAGAATATCAAATCTGCCACTGGGAACAATTTCTCTTCAGTTGTCATAATAATAATTATCCTTGATTTTGACCATCTTAATCAAATCCTCTTCTAATTTTCTCTGTATGAGGGAATATGAATGATATTCTCAGTGAAGAAAAGGGAATTTTATTTCCAGACAAACTGAAGTTTTGTTTGAGATGGAGTAACTCAAAACTTTCTGGGTGGCTTTAACCTATTAGGTCACCTGCTAAATGTTGTCATTTGTCATAGGTTTGGAAGCTGATTGGTCACCATGGCATCCCGTGCAGGTCCACGTGCAGCAGGAACAGATGGCAGTGACTTCCAACATAGAGAGAAAGTGGCTTCACATTATCAGATGAGGTATTAGTTTTATGAATCGTATTATGCAGAACAGCTCAAAATTTTGCCATGTACTTAAAAGGCCAAATGTTATGAATGCTGGAAATCTAAAATAAAAGCAAGATATCAGGCAGCATCAATGGAGAGAAACCACATTTCAGCTTAATGATATTTCAGCTTAATAATCTCAATATTTAGATTATTCAAGGTTTACAGTTTGTAAGCAAGCAAATGCCAGCACAAGAAGGAGGAATGGATGGGGGGGCGTTGGTGGTGGGGAAGGCATGTTGGTGAAGGGTTGAAGAGTAAGACTCATTAAATGACAGTTGAGATGATGGTGCAGGGAGATAGTAAAGTGACACATAAAGAAATAGTGAGTTTAGTGGAATTATGAATAGGAAAGACAGAACCATTGTTGGCACTTGCTTTAGAGAAAATAATTGTAATCTGAAGTCATTGAACTTAATTTTTGTCAGCATACATTGAGTTTCAGTGCTTGGCCAGGAGAATTAAAATAGCTGCTGAAAGGTCAGGGTCAGGCTTATGAACTGAAATCAATATTCTGTATAACTGTTGTAAAGGAGGACTGAGTAGAGTACAGGTTGTTCTGAGGTAATCCAGGAGCCTTGACGCTGGGTCTTTACCACACTGGAGAATTTGCCAAGGTTTGCCAAAGGAGGGTCAGCGCACAAATTCTTAAATGACACCAGAGGCATTTACTCCTTTGTAGGGGTTGATGCATCTACATTCTTCTGCCTCCCCCACCCAACTGTGAACATGAAATATTTGTACCAAAAGGTCTAAAAATAGGACCTGAATTATTCGAGACAGAAAAAATGTACTTAGGGAAAATGAATGTGAATGCACTTTGAGCACATGGACACCATAACCTTGCATAATAGACTAGAGTTTGATCTATGTTTTAGGTGCTGGATCAGATTGTCACACTGGGAGGCTCAGCCCGTTTTTATTAATTGAAAAGAGAGGTAAATCAATCTTTTACCTGGAAGGAATGTTTAAGATAAACAGAAAATGCTGGAGAAATGCAACACATTTGGCAGCATCTATGGAACTACTCTTGTTCTCACCATTACCTCCATAGCCCTCTAATTTTATCACTTTCAAATATACATCCAGCTCTCTTTTGAAATCTTCTATGGAATCAGCCTCCACCACTCTCCCAAGCAGCTCATTCCAAATCCTGACAACTCCCAGTTCAGGTGTTTCTTCTTAACTCACTTAGAGTCATAGAGATGTACAGCATGGAAACAGACCCTTCGGTCCAACCCGTCCATGTCGACCAGATATCCCAACCCAATCTAGTCCCACCTGCCAGCACCTGGCCTATGTCCCTCCAAACCCTTCCTGTTCATATACCCATCCAAATGCCTCTTAAATGTTGCAATTGTACCAGCCTCCACACATCCTCTGGTAGCTCATTCTATACATGTACTATCCTCTGCGTGAAAAAGTTGCCCCTTCGGTCTCTCTTATATCTTTCCCCTCTCACCCTAAACCTATGCCCTCTCTCTGGACTCCCTGACTATAGGGAAAAGACTTTGTCTATTTATCCTATCCATGCCCCTCATAATTTTGGAAACCTCTATAAGGCCACCCCTCAGCCTCCGACACTCCAGGGAAAACAGCCCCAGCCTGTTCAGCCTCTCCCTGTAGCACAGATCCTCCAACCCTGGCAACATCCTTGTAAATCTTTTCTGAACCCTTTCAAGTTTCACAACATCTTTCCGATAGGAAGGAGACCAGAATTGCATGCAATATTCCAACAGTGGCCTAACCAATGTCCTGTGCAGCCGCAACATGACCTCCCAATTCCTGTACTCAATACTCTGACCAATAAAGGAACGCATACCAAACACCACCTTCACTATCCTATCTACCTGCGACTCCACTTTCAAGGAGCTATGAACCTGCACTGAAAGGTCTCTTTGTTCAGCAACACTCCCGAGGACCTTACCATTAAGAGTATACGTCCTGCTAAGATTTGCTTTCCCAAAATGCAGCATCTCGCATTTATCTGAATTAAACTCCATTTGCCACTTCTCAGCCCATTGGCCCATCTGGCCCAGATCCTGTTGTAATCTTAGGTAACCCTCTTTGCTGTCCACTACACCTCCAATTTTGGTGTCATCTGCAAACTTACTAACTGTACTTCTGATGCTCGTATCCAAATCATTTATGTAAATGACAAAAAGTAGAGGGCCCAGCACCGATCCTTGTGACACTCCACTGGTCACAGGCCTCTGAAAAACAACCCTCCACCACCACCCTCTGTCTTCTATCTTTGAGCCAGTTCTGTATCCAAATGGCTAGTTCTCCCTGTATTCCATGAGATCTAACCTTGCTAATCAGTCTTCCATGGGGAACCTTGTCGAACGCCTTACTGAAGTCCATATAGATCACATCTACTGCTCTGCCCTCATCAATCTTTAGAAGCCCTCTTGCTGACAATTTTGAAATTGTCACCTCTAGTTACTGACATAGCAACTAATGGAAACAACTTTATAAATACGTTATTAAGGTCAACTCTTAATCTTCTTACTCTAACGAAAATAAGCCCGATTTCTCTATTCTTTCCTTGTATCTAATATTCCTCGTTCCTGCTATCATTCTAGTAAATCTCCTTTGTACTCTCTTCAGGACTTTGATATCCTTCCTTATATGAGGTGCCCAGAACTGAACATAATACTCCAAATGTGGTCTTACCAATGTTTGTAGTGGTGTAGAATCACTTCCTTGCTTTTATACTCTAAGCCTTTATTTATAAATGCAAGCAACCTATAAGCCTTCTTAACAACTGTTTCCATTTGCCTAGCATCCTTCAGAGAATTATGCAGTTGAACCCTGAGGTCCCTCTGCTCCTGTACTCCCCTCAAAGGCTATATCATTGAACCTGTACTGTCTGTCCATATTTCTTGCATTACCCTTATATTTCTCTGCATTGACTTTCATTTGCCAGGTGTCTGTCCATTTGGTCAATGTATCAGTATCCCTCTGAAGTCACTTTGTGGCAATGTCACAATTTACTAATCTCCCTAGTTTAATATCATCTACCAATTTAGAGATTTTTCCCTCAGCATCCATCTCCAAATCATTTATATAAATCAGGAAAAGCAAGAATCCCAACATTGATGGCCCGGGAATGTGTCTTCCAACTCGTTTCTCATCAGAAATGCCCATTTATACCTACCCTCTGTTTCCTTTTAGCCAACATTTAATCCATGTTTCCAAGGGCCCATAAATCCGAAACATTTCTAACTCACTAACCAACTTTCCATGTGACACCGTATCAAATGCTTTCTGAATGTCCAAAAATGCAACATTCACAGCATTACAGTCATCCATTGCCCGCGTCACCTTGCCAAAGAACTCTATTCAATCTGTCAGACATACCTGCCATTGGCAAAGCTGTGTTGACTGTCGAATATTTACTTATTTTTCTCTAGGTGTGTGTATTTATCTTATCTCGTATTATGGCCTCATTGATTTTCCCACTATTGATGTCACGCTGGCAGGTCTGTCACTTCCTGGGTTGGCCTTTGCCCTTTTTGTAAACAGTGGTGTCACATTTGCAATCCTGCAAGCCCTTGGGACTCTAGGGGGATATGATATTGTGACAGTAACAGAAACATAAGAATGACCCATTTATTTCTCCTGCCTGTTGAACAATTCTTAATTCATTTCTGTACACAACATTTGCTTTAATTTTTGCCAAGCAATCTTCTTTGGAGCTCTTCAAACAAAAGTTTTCCAGAAATGCAAGTGTACTATGTTGGCCTGTACCCATTTATCAGTTCTGTTAGTTACATCTTCATAAAATACAATTTCCTGTTCACAACTCTATGCTTGAACAGTATTATCCAAATGTCCATTTATCAGAGACTTAATAGATTCTAGCATTATTCCTACTAATGATGCAAAGCTAACAGTATAATCATTTAGCTTCGCTGTCATTCCTCTTCCCATTACAAATTCTCCTGATCCTGCCTGTAATGGACTCCAATTTGTCTTAGCTAAACATTTCCTTTTTAAGAACTAATAGTTTTACAGATTTTGTTAATGGTTTTTTTGCTAGTTTACATTTAATGTCTGTTCTTCTTTATCAGTCTTGGCTATCCTTTGCTGTATTCTAAAATCTTCCAAATTCCACTCCACAATTTCATGGAAGTTTTTAGGGTCTTTTTATTTAATTCTTGTATACTGGACTGCTTAATGGCATTTGTCAGTCATATTGTCTGATGCTGTTTTTGTGGCTTGAATGAACTTACAGTTGCTGTAAACTATATATATATCAGTTCTTCAGATTATCCCATTGTCTATGTACCATCATATCTTATAACATATTTTTTCAATCTACCTGTGCCAATTTGTTCCTCATACCTTCACAGAATCATAGAAAATTTACAGTACAGAAGGAGGCCATTCAGTCCATTGTGCCTTTGCTTCAGTGATCCTTTTACCCTGCTTGTTCTTTCTGGGTCCCACTCTATCCTTCACTAATATTTCATTATTAAAATATTCAAAGAACAGTTTATTTGTTTTCACACAGCCTGCCATCCTTTCCTCATACTTCAGCTTATCCTTCCTTATTCCAGTCTTTGCCTGTTTCCTGTATTTGAGACACTCTTCCTGATTTTTATTGCTATTATTATTATTTTTTTTCTAGTTTGCATCATTTGCCCCATTTTTCTTCCATATTTTCTCATCAATATCCTTAGTCATCCAGGACACTAACTTTGGATACCCCGTATTTATTTCTAGTGGGTATATACCTAGTTTGCATCCTTTTCATCTCTCTTGAAATTCTCCCATTTTTCATCCAGTGTTTTACCCATCAAAATATCCCACACTATCTTTTTCCAGTCTTCCTTTAGGGTAACTATCATATCCCTATTTGTCCTCAGATTTCCGTAATCTGCCTACAAATGCTTTCCTGTACTTCCTCATTCAAGGGCTATGATACTATCTTTGACCAAGACTACTACGCCATGTTTTCTTTTTAACGTACATTGTTTGTACTAAAAACTTTAAAATCCTTCTATATGAAGTATCCAGTCCTGCTCTAGCTTGAACCGTGTTTCTGTTAATGCCACAATGTCATATCCCCCTACACCAATTTCTGTTTTCCCAATTTTGTTCACTATATTACCTGTATTTACATACATACAATTTAACCCTGCCCTTATCTTTTTCATGCCCATTGGGAGGTAACTATTTGTTTGTTCACTGTCAACTCTCCATTCTTCCCTCATTTTGTTTTCCCTGTTCCCCACCTTCTGTCTTTAGCCATCAATGGTACTTCTAAAACTAGGCTTGTTAGTCAACCTACCTTCACCTTACAAGTTTATACTCCAATACACACTTTTCTCAAAGCAGCATATTCATTCTATTTCAGCTCTAATGAGCCCCATCTCTTCTGAACAATTTTCTTCTTTTCCAAAAGCAGTCCCAGTATCCCAAAAGTCTAAACCACTCCCTCTATACCATCTCATTTACCTCCTTGATATGCATTTGCCTAAATGGTGCACCTCATGGCGCAAGTAGTATATCTAAGATTACTAACTTGATGTTGAAACACTCCTATGTTTCAACCTTACTGCTTAACTCCTGAAACTGATCCTGCAAGTTCTTAAGCTACCTCCCTTGGCCATTGGTCCCCAAATGAACTCCAACCACTGGTGGTTTGCCCTCCCTCTCCACAACTTAAACTAGCCATTCTGTTATGTGCCGAACCCTTGCACCTTGGAGGTAACGGCGGACTCTCAATCTTGGCTGCAAACTTGACTGTGCATCCCTCAAACTATTTTGTCATCCGCTGTTACCCCCTTTCTAATCTGCCTACTAGCTTTTCTTACCCAGAGTAGTCTCTGGCACTATGGTACTATGATTTTCCCTCTAATCATCCATCCTGGACTCAGTCGTGTTGCTTACTAAATAGGATCTAAAATTTCATATCTGTTCAACAGCTTCAAGGAATTTCTGGACCTCCTGTCTCTTAGCCTTTAATCAAATAGTCAACCACTCTCCTGCCAGCTCTGCACTCCTTCTTGACTGCCTATCATGATATGAAGTGACCATCCTCTCATACGACTGGCCCAGAAATCTTTCACCTTCTTTTATGCTATGCAGCAAAGAAAGTCGCTGCTTTAAATCAGCTACGTGTTGTTCAAGGACTGCAACCCTCTGGCACTACTTACAGAAGTGACAATCCTGGCTGTCTTGTGGATTCTTAAATGTCATACACATCTTGTGCTTTCCCAGAATCCCTGCCATAATTTACTGGTCATAATGAGGCACATTCCTGAGGCTCTGCTGTTTCTCGGCCACAACCAAATTTTCTAGCAGATCCTCTCTCTCTTTGTTTGGTTTGAGGAGGAAAAACTAAACTAATGTAATGTTGTGCTTCACCGTTCTTTGACATTGAGTCCTTTGTAGTCCCCTTCTCAATTGTGATGAGCAAACTGACTTCTCACTATCGCCCTCTCATGGATGTTCTTCCTCCTTTTGAGCCCTGGATCCTCCGTAATGAGTAAACTGCCTTTTCGCAGAATCCTCTATAGCCATGTCTCATTACTGCCCTCTGTTGGATGCTCGTCCCCCTGTTGAGCACAGAGTCCTCTGTGATCACCTTCTCAATTGCGGTGAATTCTCAGTCCTCCTCAATCACGTCTCATTATTGTCCTCTGATATAAATTATTTTCTTCAACTTTACCACCCTGGCTTCAATCATTTTTGAAATTAATGTCAATTTCTATCATATTATGCTTACTGATCCCTAAAGATTCTTTTTTTCAAAGCCTCTTCTCTAATTGGTACCTCAATATACTGTTTTAGAAGACTTTCCCAAACAGTCGAGAAACTTATCCCCACAAAATTAGCACTCTTTAGGTTTACCCAATCTATGCGCAGGTAGCACTTTCCCATGATTAGTGTACTACCAATGCTATGTGCTTCTTCAAAATCCTAATCCCAAATGTACACCCTATTGTTATTTGATGGCCTATAAATACTCGTACCAGTATTCTGTCCCTTGCTGCTTCTTAGTTGCACCCAAATGCCAAATTTTGGTATTCCAATATGTGATTCACTCTTACTGATTCATCCCTTATTTATCTGTACACCACATCCTTTTCTGTTTTTTTTTCCCTGTCCTTTCTAAATATTGAATATCTGACTATTCATTTTCTAATTTTGGTCACTTTGTAGCCATGTTTACATAAGGGTAATTAGATTATATCTATTTACCTCTTTCTGTCAAATCATCTACACTATTGGGAATGCTGTATGCATTCAGATAGTGTCCTAAACCTAATTTTTCCGACATTATTTCATTTTAAGAGTGTAGTTGATGTTTGCCTTCAATTTATCTGCTTCTAGTTTCACTTGGCACATTATCTTCCTGTTTATCTGCTTTGATACACTCCACTTTGAGGCTCCCCTGCCAGACCCCTGACAAGCTAGTTAGGACGAGAAAGTTGGGAATTGTTATAATGCTATACAGTGTAAGAAGCATTAAGAATGTAAGTTGGAAAAGCCTAGACAATGGGAGAAAAATAGAGTTAGAGGGATAAAAAAACTATCTCAGTGACACAGGAACAAGTTGAAATGATGGCTCTTGTAAAGCAGTTCTGTTTGTCGATTTTTGGTCAGAAGGTAGAAGCAGGCTGCAGTTTTGTTTCAGATTTCCTGCATCCACCGGATGCATCCATATGTTTGACATATCTGGATCACATGCCCTTTGGAAATCCTACAGGCAAGTAACTTGAATAGTGACTCAAAAAGTCTCCATTTGCAAAGCAATGGCTCAAATTTTCAATCTATTATGTAATAAAAGTACTTTGAAGATAATTTATATCATAAAACTAAGAGTTCATTACATGGTAATGGCTATAGATTTTGCTAATAAGAAATAAAACATTTGTATATCGTTATCTTGAGTGCTTATTTATAGTGAAGAAATTAATTTAAAATGTTATTTTTTTCAATTCCAGTGTGACTTTGAAGTCTGAGATCAAGAAACTGATAATTGCTCACATGGTAATTTGGACATTGCTCACTCTTCAGGTTATTATCAGTCACATGAAATTGGTGTCGCATGACCTGATAGCTATGCCATACCAATGGGAATACCCCTACCTGCTGAGCATCATACCATCCATCTTCGGTTTTATGTCCTTTCCTCGTAACAACATCAGTTATCTTGTACTCTCCATGATTAGTGCAGGGCTGTTCTCCATTGCACCTCTAATTTATGGCACCATGGAGATGTTCCCCATGGCACAACAGCTCTATCGGCATGGCAAGGCCTACCGCTTCATCTTTGGCTTTTCTGCTGTAGCAGTCATGTACTTGGTCTTAGTTATTGCAGTGCAAGTTCATGGCTGGCAGATCTACTACAGCAAAAAATTACTGGACTCTTGGTTTACCTCTACACAGGAAAAGAAGAAGAAATAGTTGGCAGATGAAAGCATCCCTAAAATACTGAGCGCTGGTGAATGAACAATGACAATATAATGGGACTGCATCAGTCCTGTAAATATGATAGTCTAGTGCTTAGATTGTTTTGCGTATGCTGTTTTGTTATTACTACCATCTTTGTACCCTAGAGCATTTGTTTCACATAACAAAAGTGGCAGTTGGACATCTCCTCCAGGACGTTTGGTGCAAATGTTATTTCATACTGTGGATGTCAATGTGATGCTTCATACTCATTTAAGGATACAACACAGTTACTAAGCTGCTGGTGAAATGCAGAAAATTCAGAAAAGTTTCCACTGAATCTGATTTTTTTTTAAATCAAAGATTTGATTGTACTTCCTGTTGATATGCTGTAGTTTGTGATTTTAAATTAGGGTTTTTTTTTTTGTTTCATTAGCTGTGAAAAGCTGCTATCAGATTTTTTTGTTAACATCATTTAGCCTTGCTAACTAATTAAGCTTAAGTTGTGGGCTGGTAAATTGAACCATTACGTAGTATTGGGACTTGTGCTAAGCCTCAAGCAGACTGTATTTAAATATAATCATGATTGGATAGAATGTTGAGACCCATAAGATTTGTTCATTCCTTAAAGATTAAGTCAGCCTTTTCATATTTATCTTGAAATCATTCCAAATTAATTGAATTATTTAATTAAAAATACTTGTGTTAGCTCAACTAAAAAGAGTTAAAGTAGCTTTGTTAATAATTTTAGTAAAGACCAACATATAGCAGTACATTTAACCTTTTGCATATACTTTAGTTGTGTTATACAACTGTCTGCATTCTGGATATAGCTCCTGTGCATTTTGCAGTCAGTAATGTTGCGTGTAAACCCATCTCTATATATTTTGGATCTCATGATCTCAAGTGTAAAATTTATATGTATAGTTGTGGATGGGGTTTTTTGCACCCTCTTTATTTACAAGTCTTAATATGTGGCACAACTATAATATTGTTTGCCTTCAGAGAAATGCAGAGGTTGGCAGCACCTCTGCAATTATTTAATCATAACAGCATGCCTACTTAAGTGTCATCGTGCTGTATAAAAATGAACTTCATTCCATTGGCAAGTTGTAACCTTGCCTAACAAATTGAGTTAGATTCCTCCTCCATAATCAAACTTAAGGGAAGAATTTCTTCCTGTTTATTTGTGGAGGTGGAAAGGTATTTGACAGTAGAAATACACTGAGATGGAAGGCCTGATAATTGTGGGGAGCATGGGTTGCATTTTAGTTGCTACAGATTTGATTTTTTAAGTCTAGGGGCTTCGCATTTAGCTGTCAGAAAAATGAAAATGTTAGACATAGTTCATTCTATATTGAGTAAAGTTTGTATTTTATTTCCAAATGGGAGTCAATGAATTTAATTTTTATTCTGATTTTCACTATTTCATCTTGTGCTTGCCACCACGGCAGAAATTGGGTGCAATGCTTTATTCAGTGTTATGTGCTGGTGCAACATAATTTACTTGATCTTTGATGTAAATGGGATAAATTGATGCCAATGTGTGTATTTTGTGCTTTGTGAATAAAATTGAGTTAACATACATTTATCCTTGTAGACTTAATTTATCGATTTCTCTTCTACATCCTTTGCAAATCTTTAATTAGGTCAAGGATTACTGTTGATAAGCTCTGGTTATTAATATTCTTAGCAACATGATGTAAAGACAACAGTCTCTCCATCAACGTTAGCAAAACAAAGGAGCAGAAAGTGGAGTGGACAACATGCCCCTGTCTGCATCAATGGTGCTCAGGTGAAGATGGTTGAGAGCATCAAGTTCTTGGAGTAGTGATGGCCAACAATCTGTCCTGGTCCACCTGCATCCATGTGATGGTCAAGAAAGCACAACAATGTCTCTACTTCCTCAAGAGGCTAAGGAAATTTGGTATGTCTGTAAACACTCACTCCAATTCTTAGGACATTTTCTATGATGCATCTACATATGGATGTATCACAGCATGGTATGGCAACTGCCCTTCCCAAGACTGCAAGAAACTGCAGTCATGAACATAGCCCAGTCCATCACACAAGTCGGCTTTCCATCCATTGACTCCATCTATACTCCCCGTTGCCTCGGGAAAGCAACCAACACATACAAAGGCCCCTTCAACCCTCTTCCATTGGGCAGGAGATATAAAAACTTGAATACACATCTGGACAAATTCAAAAGAAGCTTATTTCCTGCTGTTAGACTTTTGAACTGACCTCTCAAATTAATTCTGATCTCTGCACTTTCTCTGTGGCCGTAACACTGTACTCTGCACCCTGTTCTGCTACCATGATGCACTTTGTTTGATATGATCTGCCTGTACGGTGCACAAAAAACATTCATTGTATCTCAGTACGTGACAACAATAAACAAAAAAAATCAAACTTTCAACTCTATTGTACCTTAAATAGTTATGAATTTGCAAGAAAAAATTATTTCATTTGCATCCACCAACACCTTTTAAAAAGAAGCACAATTTCAGTTTCAACACATTGAAATTCTGAAGTGAATGAATTGCTCTGATTTGTAATAAATTTGTAATATGCTTCAAATTCTATGCCTGACCTTGCTGCCTTATGGTGTCAAAATTATCGGCAAATTAGTAAAATAAAGTCTTTACAAGATTATATCGAGTACTATAAGTCAAGTAAATGCTGGTTGTTTTTTGGCTGCTTGTCCCTCTACAATATAAATTTAATTTCTTCAACTTTCCTTATTGTAGTGCAGGCAAACCTTCAAAACCACAATAATTGCCAATATGCAGCAAGTGCACTGAGATTGACTGACAAATTGGTTGCCAGTGTAGTCTTTGCATTATGCATTTTCAGAATTATCCAGCAAATGTTATCCAATTGCATAATTGCGTCTAATGTTGGACACTGGGTTTTGGTTTGTACCTTGCTTGTTGCAAACAGCAAAGGGAATGTGCTGTGAATTATGTAACAAACTAAGTGACAGTCATTCACTGGTTCATTCCTCAGGTAAATGCTGTAACCAATCTGTCAACTTGACTGATTTAAAATTTAAACAAAGCCTGGCTGTAAATTGTCATATCAGTATTCCATAGTAATGTCTTTACCAATCAGCACTGTTCTTTCAAGTAGAATAAATGTTGGTTTCCATTCTTATTCTTGTGAAATGTCCTGATGAATGAAAGACAAGAAACTTCAACATTTACCCTGTTTTCCTCCTTAAGAATCCTATATGTTTCAGACCACCTCATTATTTTAAATTCCGGTAAATAGAGTGCCAACCTGTATAGTCTTTGCATAAAACTCACTAGTTTGGGACTCGACAAGATAGCGGTGATTCTGTAGAACTGCTGTGGACAGCTCTGCCTAACAGTCAAGGCATACTGGTGTTCTTTGCCATCCCTGCTAACTAATGTGGAGGAATTGTTAGTTTAAAACCTCACAATACATATTTGTTAATATTTGAGAGTGAGAAGGATGCCAAAGGGAAAGGGAGCAAGCAATTAGCAGCAGGGAGGATACTCCCCTGCAGCACTGCACACACCAGAATCTGCAGCAGCAGCAGTCTCTCCCGAACCCTTCGGGAACCTGACAGACTCACAGGAATTGGCAGCGGTGATGGAAAGACTTACCACGAAGGTTGGGGCTGCAATTGTGGAGTTCTGTGAAGACATTCGTGCCCAGATCCAACCCATCACATCCATGCTGCAGAAGCATGAATGGGAGATCCAGGGTCTCGGGGAGTGGCTGGAGGAGGTGGAGGGTTGAACCGAGGCCTTGGAAGCGCCAATGGAGTCCTCATGCGGTCGAATGCAGGTGCTGGAGCAAGACGTACGGGCCTTACAAGACCAGGTCGACGAAAATCGAGGTCGGAGGTTGAATCTTTGGATTGTTGGGCTCCCAGAGTGTGAAGAAGATGGGCTGCCAGTCAGCTTCTTTGAAAGCTAGCTGCCGCAGTTCCTGGGCCTTCAGATTGAGTCCAGCTGGCTGCAGATTGAGAGGGCCTTTCAGATCGCAGTGCACAGGTCAGGGCCGGTACAGTGCCCCTGCCTGGTCCTAGTGCACTTCCTCACATACAAGGACAAGCAAAAAGTAATAGAAGCCTCCAGATTACAGGGAAAAGACCCACAGGCACTGCTGCACAAGGAGTCAAAAATCATGTTTTTCCAGGATTTGTCGGCAACTTTAATTCAAAAGAGGATGTCCTTCAATGAAGTTAAAAAGAGGCTGAGGAACCTGGACATCCAGTACTCCATGAAGTACCCCGCAGTGCTCCGTTTCAGCCACGAGGACTCAGTTTATACATTTGATTCAGTGGATAAAACTAAAAACGTTGTAGACACTTTAAAATAGACGGACCAGTCTGAAGAATATGGTTAATGCCCATCCTCTTTTCCTTTTTTCCTGTGTTTTTCTTCCTCTCTCCCTAATAATTTAAAAAAGTTGGAATATGTTGTTCCTTTTTTATAACTGGATTTTATTATAGGAAATTTTGTGGATGTACTTTGTTATCTCCTTTTTGTTTATTTCCTTTCTCTTGTAGTCACAAGTAGTGGTGACATGAAGCCTAGGATGGGCAGAATGCTCATCCTGACTTTTTTTTTATTGATTTAAGGAGGGGCGGAGGGGGGTTTGACTGGGTATTCTTTTCATCCTTTACTACTAAAAGTAGGGGAATGGCAGTACTTATCCAGAAAAATCTTCCATTCACATTATTATAGCAGGTGAAAGATGAGCAGGGGTGGTTTGTGATACGTAAGGCCCTGACATACGGGGAGGAATATGGCATTTTAAATGGCTACTGTCCTCCGGCGCATCCCCTCAAATTTTTGATTAGTGCCTTCTGTAAGCTGAGTGCCTTTGGAACATAGCACATTATTATAGGGGAAATTTTGGATACAACAGTGGACAGGATGCCTAGTGGGCCCCCAACTATTTCTTCACAGGCCAAGCAGGTGACTGACTTACGTGAGGAGTTGGGGCTGATGGACGTTTGGAGATGTCTTCACCCTACCAGCAAGGACTTCACCTTTTTTTCAAACCCACATAAGTGGCACACGAGGGTTGATCTCTTTCTGGCTCCCTCGGCTCTTCTGGATTCAATTATGGGTTGTAAAATTGGGAATATAGCTATCTCTGCTCACATGGCGGTATATTTGGAGGTTAAGACCCAGAGTGAGGGGCTAGGTTTGCGGCACTGGCGTCGAGATCCTTTTCTCCATAAGGATTCCAAATTTGTGGAATACGTTTTGAAGGAGTTTCAGGAATTCTTGACCATTAGCTCAGGCATGGCTAGTAGACTGTCTGTGCTATGGGACACTGCTAAGGCCTTTGCTAGGGGATTAGCTATTTCCTACTTGGCTAGCCAGAAACAACAGAAGGGGGAACAGCAGCATCTACTTGAGGCGCGGTTGAAAGCCACCCACACGGGCACATTTTGCGCAGCCTTTGGTGACTAAGCTACAGCGGATCATGGCCCTCCGGGCTGCCTTGATTTCAATACTTTCAAAACTGCAAAGAAAGAACTTGCTTTCACTAGACAAAAGCTGTTTGAGTATGGGGATAGGCCAGGGAAGTATTTAGCATACCTGACTAGGAAAAAACATATTCCCCAATCCATTACTGCAATCAGAGACAGCGCCAGAGTCCTTACATATGATGCCAAAAGGATTAATGAAGTTTTTCGGAGTTTTTCTTTCAAAATTGTATGAGTCTGAAGGTTGCGAGGACAGATGGGCTAAAATAGAGGCCTTTTTTAAGAACCTGGACCTCCCAGGGGTAATCTTAGAACAGGCCTCTCTCCTTAATGGGGTTTTGACAGTTTAGGAAATACAGGAGGCAGCTAGGCAACTTCAGAGTGGGAAAGCACCTGGCCCTGATGGTCTCCTATCAGTATCAGTATCAGTACCGTGAAAGACCATTGGTCACAGGTTGCCAACCTGGAAAAGAACCTCATATCATTGTTTCCTACCCATTAGGTAATGCTGTCTCCATGCCAATATACTATCTCCAACACCATGGGCTCTTCTAACATAACATTTTGTGAGGAACCTTGTGAATGCTTTCTGGAAGTCCGAATACAATCCATCTACTGTGTTATAAGACTCAGTTAGGATAGGATCAGGGTTAACCCTAAGGTATGTCAGGAACAAAAGAATGACAAGAGTTAAATTAGGGCCAATCAAGGATAATAGTGGGAAGTTGTGTGTGGAGTCAGAGGAGATAGGGGAAGCACTAAATAAATATTTTTCGATAGTGTTCACTATAGAAAATGAAAATGTTGGCGAGGAAGATACAGAAATACTTGCATCTAGACTAGAAGAGATTGAGGTTCACAAGGAAGAGGTATTAGAAATACTGCAGAGTGTGAAAATAGACAAGTCCCCTGG
>NC_057721.1:56331943-56340783 GCF_004010195.1 Chiloscyllium plagiosum | reverse complement strand
TGCCTCACAAATCTTATTGAGCTTTTTGACAAAGTGACCAAACAGGTAGATGAGAGTAAACTGGTTGATGTGGTGTATATGGATTTCAGCAAGGCGTTCGATAAGGTTCCCCACAGTAGGCTATTATACAAAATGCGGAGGAATGGGATGTGGGAGACATAGCAGTTTGGATCAGTAATTGGCTTTCTGAAAGAAAACAGGGGGTTGTAGTTGATGGAACATCATCTTGGTGTCCATTTACTAGCGGCGTACTGCAAGGGTTGGTGTTGGGTCCACTGCTGTTCGTCATTTTTATAAATGACCTGGATGAGGGCTTAGAAGGGTGGGTTAGTAAATTTGCGGACGACACTAAGGTCAGTGGAGTTGTGGATAGTGACGAAGGATGTAGTAGGTTACAGAGAGACATAGATGGGATGCTGAGCTGAGCTGAGAGGTGGAAAATGGAGTTTAATGTGGACAAATGTGAGGTGACACACTTTGGACGGAGTAATCAGAATGCAAAGTACTGGGCTAATGGTAAGATTCTTGGGAGTGCAACTGAGCAGAGAGATCTCAGTGTCCATGTACACAGATCCCTGAAAGTTGCCACCCAGATTGACAGGGTTGTTAAGAAGGCATACAATGTTTTAGCCTTTATTAATAGAGGGATTGAGTTCCAGAACCAGGAGGTAATGCTGCAGATGTACAAAGCTCTGGTACGGCCACACTTGGAGTATTGTGTACATTTCTGGTCACTGCATTGTAAGAAGGATGTGGAAGCTTTGAAAAGGGTGCAGAGAAGATTTACTAGGATGTTGCCTGGTATGGAAGGAATGTCTTACGAGGAAAGGCTGAGGGCCTTGAGGCTGTTCTCGTTAGAGAGAAGAAGATTGAGAGGTGACTTAATAGAGACATATAAGATAATCAGAGGATTAGACAGGGTGGATGAGAGGAATAGTGTAGGTGGGATGGGCTTCAGATTAGTATGACAGGGCGGCGCAACATCAAGGGCCGAAGGGCCTGTACTGTCCTGTAATGTTCTATGTTCTATGTTAGGCTACAACTCAAGTATTGTGTGCAATTCTGGTCACCACCAGATGTGATTGTACTAGAGAGGATGCAGAGGAGATTCACCAGGATGTTGCCAAGGCTAAAGTGTTCCAGCAATAAAGATAGACCAGATAGGCTAGTACTGTTTTCCTTACAGCAGAGAAGACTGAAGTGGGTGCTGATTGAGGTGAACAGCATAGATAGGAAGAAGCTCTTTGCTTTATTAGAGGGTCAGTAACCGGGGGTACAGATTTAAGGTAAAGGGCAGGAGATTTAAAAAGGATATAAAAAAGAATTTTTCCACCCAGAGGGTTGTGTGTATCTGACACTCATTGAGTGAAAGAGTGGTAGAGGTCTGAATGATCACATTTACGAAGTATTTAGATGGTCATTGAAATACCACATTATTCAAGACTACAGGCTGAGTAATGGAAAATGGGATTAGAGTAGGTGATTGGTGAGAGGTATGAACACAATTGGCTAAATGGCTTCTTTCAAAGTAGCATCATATTCACCAGGTAGAACAGACTCAAGGGCTGAATGGCCTATTCCTGTTCCTGAGCTTCTCCTTCTCCTTCTTCCTAGGCATTCCCTGGACCGTGGATAACTTGCTACCTTCCGTTTCGACTGTAGTTATTATAGATTCAAAATGGCAGTGGAGTAGATGCTCCATCCAGACCTTGTCTACCACGTCCATTCTGTTTTTATCTCTTTTTTTTTTCTCTTTTCTGTCTTATTCCTCTTCTGCCAGCGGCCCAAAGGAGAGCAGGGGTGACCAGTGGAACAGGGATGGCAGTCAGTGGCCTGGAGTGAAGTTGGTACAGCTAGGGGACTTGGAGCGGAGCGGGAGCAGCCAGGGGCATTGAGCAGAGCGGGGGCAGCCAGGAACACTGGAGCGGAGCAGGTACAGCCATGGGCCCTGGAGCAGAGCAGGTACAGTCAGGGACCATGGAGTGGAGTGGCGGCAGCCAGGGGCTCTGGAGTGGAGTGGGGGCATCCTGAGGCCCTGGAGGGGAGCAGGGGCAGTCAGGAGCACTGGATCAGAGTGGGTACAGCCAGAGGCCCTGGAGGGGAGCAGGGGCAGTCAGGAGCACTGGATAAGAGTGGGTACAGCCAGAGGCCCTGGAGTGGAGCAGGGGCAGCCAGTGGCCTGGAGTGAAGTGGGTACAGCCAGGGATCCTGGAGCAGGGCAGGGGACAGCCAGGGGCCCTGGAGTGGAGCCGACAGCCAGCAAAACGGGGATGGTAGCCCGCAGGCCTGGAACAAAAATGGCTTCTGGTTGGGAAACAGTGGAGGCTGGTTAGACCAAGTGGGAGCCCTTATAAAAAGACTGGAATGTCTGTTTTTTTTGGTTTATTTCTTGTTTTCCTAACTTATCTATATCTGTAATGTAGTGTAACTTCTTTATTTTCTTTTTTTATACCTATGATTTGCACATTCATACTTTGTACCTAAGATGGTGCTGTGTGTTGGCAACATTGTACACTTTTCACTGTACTCCTGTTCTTTTGCAACAGGAGTACACGTGACAATAAACCTAATTCTCATTCTTCTGAGATGGCTGATAAGACCAAAGTATGATTTCCAGGCTCTACCTCATGTGGAGCACATGATACTTGAAGGTTTGGGTAAATGGATTGTTTGGGGGTTTGAGATGTCCCTCCGAAGCCTTGACTTTACCTCTGCTCATTCCTGATGTGTAATCTCTCAATGCACCTGGCCTCTTCCAAATGAATCTTATCATTTGGCTCCTTCGCAAGGTAGGATTTCTCATGAGTTGTAAGGCCTGTTTGACCTCTTCAACAATACTCTGGGGGCTGTTGTCCAAGGAGTCTGTCGCCACAACTGAGTTCCAAATACAGCAATTGTTGTGAACATCTAGTGTCAGGCGTATGAATGACAGTGGAATTGTGATTATCAAAGGTGGACAGGTTGGCTTGGGAGAGACCGTTGCTGGTGGACTGCCATTTTTACCATCGGATTTTGAAGATCTTGCAAAGATGCCACTTCTCAAAAGCTTGCAGGAATTAATTCGGTAAGTTTTGCTGCACAGCATTAAGCTCTAATGCTTCCTTCCAGGGGAAGTGATGGACCAATGATGTATCACTAGACAATTAATCCACAGACCAGGCAATGTTCTGGGAATCTGGATTCAAACCCTGTCATGGCAGATGGTGGAGTTTGAAATCAATAAAAAAATTCTGGAATTGTGAATCTAATGATAGGAGAAAGTGAGGTCTGCAGATGCTGGAGATCAAAGTTGAAACTTTATTGCTGGAACAGCACAGCAGGTCAGGCAGCATCCAGGGCACAGGTCATTCCTGAAGAAGGGCCTGTGCCCGAAACGTCGAATCTCCTGTTCCCTGGATGCTGCCTGACCTGCTGTGCTGTTCCAGCAATAAAGTTTCAACTTTGAATCTAATGATAACCATAAAAGCATTGTCAGGAAAAACCTAAAATAAAACAATTTAAGATGCTGGAAATCTGAAACAAAAACAAATTGCTGGGGGAAAATCAGCAGGTCTGGCACCATCTTCTTCACCATCTGCAGAGAAAGGTCACTGGCCTGAAATGTTAACTCTGCTTCCTCCCCACAGATGCTGCCAGAACTGCTGAATTTAGCCAGAAATTCCAGTTTTTGTTTTTGTTTTTGTGTCAGGAAAAACCCATCTGATTCAGTGACATCCTTTAGTGAAAGAAAGTGATGTCTTTACCTGTCTTTACTGATGGCTTGTATCTGACTCCAGGTCTATAGCAATGTGGTTGTCTCTTAACTACTCTCTGGACAATTGGGGATTCACAATAAATACTGGCCTAGCCAGCAACAACCACAATCTCATTAAAATCTCACAATTTTCATTAAACCACTAGATTGGGACTTGACTCCCATGGCTATCAAGCAGAAATCACACCCAACAGTGTTAATTGATATTGACATTGACAATGTCAGTTGGACGTCGTAAAGGCTCAAACCAAAATACTCTGCAGATGTGAAAATACCAGGCTCAATGATTAACAAATAATTGACATTAATTAAGCAGAACTAAGAATGCATTACATCAGCTTGTTCTATAATTGGAGTGGACAATGACAAAATATAGTGTGTATAATAATTCTGATAATGAATAATTCAGCTTTAAATTCATATGATTAGGTACTGCTAATTCAGATTATTTCATACTAGGATAGTAAACTCTCAGATATTCTTATAGACAACAGTTGAAACAGCCACCGTCAGTTTCAAGATCTGGACATTCTTATTTGTTGGTGGTTGATATACCAAGGTTAATATTTCACTGCTCAAGCATTCCTGCCTAGAATGTTTACTTTATGAGTCCTAATTTATTTTCATCTCATCTTCTAGTGCAGTTTAGTCTGATAATTGGAAGACACTAATTTCTGTCTATGTATTGTTGCATTGGTACAGCTCATCATTTAATATTTCCACTAATTTAATCAAATGTAAACCTCTCAAAAAAGGAGAGGTGAACCGGAGCAGTTAATGTGTAACATGACTTATGAGAAACAGCTTGTAGCTTCACTTAATAACTTGCTTATTGAGGAAAGACAGTTGAACAGCAGACACAAGGATCAACATGCTTTGTCTACAGTGTGACTGCAAGGTGCTGCTTGGAGTTCTGTCTAGCCTTTTCATTGCAGGTCTTTGGGGTGCCTGCTTCTGGAAGCTGGCAGCCAAATTTAAATCAGGTAAGAAGTTCAGATGTGTTGTTTTTTATTACCAATTTAATTTTTTATCCTTGTCTATCAAAATTGCTGACTCATGCTAGAGCAAAGTTGTAAAAATGTGACCTCCACTATCCTGCTATGCTTAGATGCTGAGTAACTGCATAAGACATTTAAGACTTTTACTTAAAGGGCTGGTTCTCACTTTTGATACCTTTTGTTACAAAGCTGGTCCCTTTTTTTCTAAATGCTGTTCCTTGGCTCAAGGATACTCTGTCCTTCACTTTCTTCATAAGGGTAATAAACCAGGCCGGGCTCTGATCAGTTAGGTTTGGTCCAGAGATGAAAAGGATTTTGAAAGGACTTTTGTTTATATGTAAACAGATGAGACTTCAGGCCAAAGTGATCATGATTTAGAAGTGACCTGTATAAAGAAAAAGGTTATGGTCTGCTCTCTAGCTAAGCTGAGCAGTTTTGCTTCAGTCTTGAATTGGTTGGAAATTCAACAGGGAGCTGTATGGAAACTCTCTGTCTCTTTTCTGCCCTTCAACTTTAACCTGTAAGCATGTGTTTCATTTATACTAGTTTGTAAAAGGAATTTGCTTATTAGGACTGTTGTGTATATTCGGAACAGCATAATTAAGTCTAGGCTGAGTTCTGTAGGGGTTCTTTATTCTGTTCTTTGTGTTTCATTGTGTTATTTTGTGAATAAATTTTTGTCTGTTTTAAAATCTAGTAGTCAACCTAGCTAACTTAATCTGGTTAATTTTCACTCTACACTTACTGAACTAAATTGCAAAGTTATGGTCTGAGCTGCCTGCTTAAGAATATTTTCCGTGGTCTGGCTTAGTCCATAACACTTCATAAAGGTTGTAACAGAGGAAATGATAGCAATGCAGAAGCAGCTATTTTGGTTAGGATATCCTGAAGTTTGGAATGAATTGGACCTGGTCAGAGGTGTCTGAAAATGTCAGTAATACCACAAGGATCTGGATTCAACACAGAAAGAAGTTCACTTATATAAGGGCAAGTGTAACACCTCTATACATGAAAGGACAGAGACAGGCAACTATAGATCTTAACATCTGTCATTGCTAAAATCTATTATTAAGGAAGTGATATCCACACATTTAGCAAATCATAACTCAACAACCAGGGTCAACATTGCTTATAAAAAGCAAATTATATGCGACAAATTTATGAGAATGCTAAGACGTAATAATTGGGGTGGATAAAAGTGAGCCAAGTGTGCAGTATTCGGATGTCCAAAAGGCATTCTGTTGTGTTTTATGCCTCCGATTTATGCAGAGAAGACTCAGCAGGTTTGGTGTGTGCATGAGTTTTACTTACAGAGATTTTAAATGCCGACTTTCTCATGCTTCCAGGTTCTTTGTAGTTTCTGTTTAGTTTCTCAGTAACCTCGACTAACAGCATACAGTAAACAGTTAACCAAACACACATAATCGAATACTGAACAACTGAATTTTCACTTTTGTAAAACTCAAATATCTTATTTTAAAGTAAACTATCATTAACATTTAACATATTATTATTGAGTAATTTCTTAGAGACCAGAGTGTCTTGTTTACTTGAAGTACAGCAATACTCTTTTTACAAAGGTCTGTAATTACGGTGCTAAGGTCTATGAACTTGCTGTTGTGGTTCTGCATGATCAGTTTGATATGCTGGATGACCAATGACACAGCCACTCATTGGAAAAGGGAATTTTTCCTCATAATTACTGTCCTTGTAATATCCTGATCTTTTCATGATTAAACGTCATCCACTTTGTGTTTTTTTTAGATTAGATTAGATTACTTACAGTGTGGAAACAGGCCCTTCGGCCCAACAAGTCCACACCGACCCGCCGAAGCGCAACCCACCCATACCCCTACATTTACCCCTTTAACCTAACACTACGGGCAATTTAGCATTGCCAATTCACCTGACCCGCACATCTTTGTGACTGTGGGAGGAAACCGGAGCACCCGGAGGAAACCCACGCAGACACGGGGAGAATGTGCAAACTCCACACAGTCAGTCGCCTGAGTCGGGAATTGAACCCGGGTCTCTGGCGCTGTGAGGCAGCAGTGCTAACCACTGTGCCACCGTGCCGCCCACAAATTTGTTGTCATCCAACAAATTAGTGTTACTGAGCAACTACTTGTCCTGGTAGATATAATGTATTTTTTTAGATATGATTTAGCCATTGATAAAAATCCAATCTCAAATGGTGGTTCTCTTGCTTGTGTTCAATTATTGAATGCACTTTTGTTTTACGTTGTCACTTTGTGATATCTTCTGCTTCACTCTGACACTCTCATCAGCTAGCAGTGAATATTTAAGAATGGTTAGTATATGCACACGCTATGACTAATTATAAAGTTTTAAAATGTCTTTCAGTGAGAAAGTGTGAGGTAAATCTATATATGCCAATTGGTAAGAATAGATTGTTTCAATGCTTTCCCATCTGACACACTAGCTCTCAGACTGAATACAATTATGCTGTTGAATCATTCAACATCACCATTCAATTGTGGGTGGTATAACAACACCAAATGGCAGTGAATTTCATGAACTGACTGGAAACAAACTGTAGTCTGTTGTCTATAATGATAATCTGCAGCAAACCGATCTAGAATGTCAATAATCAAAGTGGTGGATATCATACTTAATGTTGTGATTTCTGGCCATTTCCTATGTAGATCATGTACAAAATAGTTTTGATCATTAAGGACTGCTTGCATTTCTCCAAAAATATCAATTTGGAGTCTTTGCAGTGGTTTTATTGGTCAGGGTGTCAGTTTTAGAGGTATGGGATGTAGTTTAACTGAATTTTACCAAGTGTACAAGCTATATCGTTTCTAGCAAGCTCACAAGATCTGTTCCTCAGTACCAAACTGCTTGAGAGGATCACTAATTAATTTTAAGAACACTGAGATGTTCTTAAATACAGATTGCTGCAGCACAGATAATTGCTTGGCTTCCCTATGCAATGCAATTGTCATCAAACAATGTGAGTTCCCATGACATACTCAGTAATACAAGAACTAGGGTTGGTTAGTTCAGTTGGATGGACAGCTGATTTGCAATGCAGTGTGATGCCCACAACATAGGTTCAATTCCTGCACCAGGAAACCCTGCTTGTCAAGCTGTCCCTTTGCCTGAGGCGTGGTGATCCTTAGCTTAACTACCACCAGTTATCTCTCTCTCTCATGAGAGAGCATTCTAAGGTCTGATAAACCTACACCAACTTAACTTTAGTACAGGACAGCTGTTTCTCTATTTCACAAAGCCACTCAGATTTTAGATAATAGCTGCGATATGCAATATACAAGGGTGGTTCAGTTGTTAGCACTACTACCTCATAGTGCCAGAGACTTAGGTTCAATTCCACTCTTGGGCGACTATCTGTGTAGAGTTTGCACATTCTCCAAGTGTCTGCATGGGTTTCTGCCGGGTGCTCCAGTTTCTTCCCATAGCTCAAAGATGTGCAAGTTAACTGGATTGCCCATGCTAAACTGCCCAAAGTGTTCAGGGATGTGTAGGTTAGGTCCATTAACCATAGCTGAAAATGTGTTGCTGGAAAAGCGCAGCAGGTCAGGCAGCATCCAGGGAACAGGAGAATCGACGTTTCGGGCATAAGCCCTTCTTCAGGAGGGGCTTATGCCCGAAACGTCGATTCTCCTGTTCCCTGGATGCTGCCTGACCTGCTGCGCTTTTCCAGCAACACATTTTCAGCTCTGATCTCCAGCATCTGCAGACCTCACTTTCTCCTCTCCATGAGACGAGGAGGAAGCTAAACAGTCCCTCGAGACACTTATATAGGAAAAGGAGGTTGTCATTGATAGTCCAACATGACAAATCAATGAATCTGAGACTGCACTGATAGAGGGCTCTATGGTGTTAATGTTGGCTCCACTATTTGTAGAACGTTTGCTACTTTAACACGATTTGCTGGCAGTGAGGAGGGAAGCCAAATATTTTGTGTCAAGTCTCAACGAGGCATCTTCCATCTCCGATAAGACACATCCAACATCTCCATTGAGGTCAGATGTTGCAAGGAAGAGTTAACTCTTTTATAATGAAGGTCTTGTGGCTCCTGTCGGGATTATGGATAACATGAC
>NC_057721.1:56307718-56331848 GCF_004010195.1 Chiloscyllium plagiosum | reverse complement strand
CCTGTTCCCTGGATGCTGCCTGACCTGCTGCGCTTTTCCAGCAACACATTTTCAGCTCTGATCTCCAGCATCTGCAGACCTCACTTTCTCCATTAACCATAGGAAATGTAGGGTTACAGGGAGAGGGTGGGGGATGCATCTGAGTGGGATCCTCTTTGGAGGATTGGTGTGGACTTGTTGGGCTGAATGGCCTGGTTCCATACTGTATAGATTCTATGTTGTTTGTTGCTGATTCTACCTTCAACTCCTCTCACATTACAAGATTCACAGTCAAATATAAAATGGGTGTAATCACACAGTCTTCAACATCACAACTTACTTCATTATCACCAATACAGTCTGCAATAGTAGTTTAGCTATTCTTAGGTTTACCACTGTGAAAATGTGAGATCTCAATCTCAAATCTCGAACAAGATGGCAGCGGAGTAACAGAGCAGAGAGCTCTTTAACCCAGGATCTAGGAGCTCGTCTACTCTGTCCACTTTTACATTTCTTCTTTCTCTGCTTTTCTTTAATGTTTCCAGTTATTAGTTATTATCAAGATTCATCATATCTTCTTTTAATGGCTTCGGTGGAAGGTTTCACTTGGCCCAGTGACAAAGGGTCTTCCAATAGGCTCATATGGTTGTCTTGGCCAGGTGTGGCAGTCTCCCAGTGTGGCTGTCTTGTCCTGGCATGAAGGTCTTATCCCTGTGTGGAGGTCTCCTCCAGTATTGGCTTCCAGGTATTCCAGCAGCTTGGCAAGCAGTCTCGCTCAGGAGTGGTGTTCTCAGTACAGCATGGCGATCTTTGGCCGATGGTTGTAGGCCAATATTCCAGCAGCCTGATGTGGTGGTCTCCTCCTGGCTGCATTTTCCAAATATTCCATTGTTCCTTAATCGGCTTTCCCTGGGCCCAGGAGTCATTAACTGAACTGTGATGAACTTTGACTTAATTTTACCTTTTTTACTATTATATATAGCTTTTGTTATTAATATAGGCATAGTGGTAGGACGATGTATAAAACTTTTCATTGTGTTTTCATATAAAAGAATATGTGACAATAAATTTATTTTCTATTCTATTCAAATGTGTGCTGTTGAAGATGTAGATGACCAGATACCATTGTGCCTAAAATGTAGTGAGTGCTTGGTGAGTGATGCAGAAAGTAAATTCTCTACCTTAGCAATATACACTGTATGTATCAATGTTTACAAAAATAAGTGTGGCTAGCACTTCTTGCTCTCGGGTTGAATATTTACATTCAGTTCCTGACAACGGGTGTAATGCCGAAGTGATTGTTGGTTTTCTTACTTCAATACACTGAGTGGACAGCGGCTTTGAGCCCTGAGGAAGGGTCACTAGACCCAAAACATCAACTCTGATTTCTCTTCACAGATGCTGCTGAGCATTACCAGCAATTTCTATTTTTGTTTCTGATTTACAGCATCTGCAGTTCTTTTGGTTGTATTGGCTATTTTAAAATTTTCTTCATCATCTCCATTGCAACTTGTGTTTTATGTCTTAGAGATATTCGGATGTGATATATCAGCTTCTACATGTGCAGGAGTTTTATTTGCAGTGCTTCTAAAATATCTGTTCTCATGCTTCCAGCTTCTAGCTTTTGTTTAATTTCTGTTTCTCAGCAATCACACCCAGGTTTGCCTAAAGAGCACACAGTGGCCTGTGAAAAACATACACATATTGATCACTGAGCAATTGAATGCTACACATTTGATAAGGTGTAACTTAAAAGGTTACCACACAAGATAAGAATTCATGGTGTTGTGGGTAATATGTTAATAGGCACTCAATTAATATTAATAGACTTAGATGAAGGGATTAAGCCAAATTTACAGATGATGAAAGCAAGTGTGAGGAGGACACAGAGTCTGCAAAGGTATCTAGATAGGTGAAGTGAACAGGCAATATTTTGACAGATGGACTATCATGTGATTGTCCCTTTTAATGGGAAAAATAGGAAACAAGACTATTATGTAAATGAAGACAGACTACAGAATGCCAGAGTACAGAGAGACCTGGGTGTCATTGTACACAAATGACAAAAAGATTTGTATGCAGATACAGTGAGTAATTAAGAAAGCAAACAAAATATCAGTCTTCAAAGAGAACGGAATATAAAAGTAGGGAAATCTTACCTTAACCAGACAGGATTGGTAAGTCCACACCTAGAGTACTGAGACAGTTTTGGTTTCCTTATTTAAGGCCAAGTACCAGATGTACCCAAGTAATTTACTCATCTAATAATGCTTACTTAAAAGTCAACCACTGACCTTTCACCAAAAAGTCATTCATGTTTCATATATTGTATGCAGAAATTGATCTCTGACTTTTAGCCAAAATATCTTTAATTCTTTGTGCTTACTATCCACTTACTACTTTTAATGTTGTCCTGGCATAAACCCAGTTATTGACAAAATCTAAAATAGCTCTCCATTCAAGATGGCTGATCAACTCTTTGATTCTGTGCAAACCTCTTCCTTTTGCCTGACCTTTGCGGGGCAGTGTTAGTGGGAACAGTCTCCAATCTGACAGCACTATGATAGCAAGATCATGGGAGAGGCTGGATTTCAAACCCGTGAAAATATTGCTCATAAATAGTTAGCCCCTTACTTTCTGGCTAAAAGTCATATTTAGTATTCTTGCCTTGAAGGTAGTTAATGGTTTGATTCCTGCAACCCCTAGATGAAGGGACTTTATGACAAAAGGTTGAGCAGGGTGGATTAAAACTTGTTGGAGTTTCAGAGAATGAGAGATGATCTTATTGAAGCATATAAGAATCTGAAGAAACTTGACAGGATAGATGCTAAAAGGCTCTTTCCCCTTATTAAGACTCTGGAACAAGAGGACACAGTAGCAAAATAAGGAGTCTGCCATTTATTTTTTTTCTCTCTTACAGGGTCATTAATCTTTAGAATTCTATACTCAAATCAGCAGTGGAAGCTGGGTCACTGAATATATTCTAGGCTGAGTTAGAAAGATATTTAATCTATGAACTGCATCAAGATATTATGGGGAACAGAGAGGAAAGTGGAGTTGAAGCCATGATACGAACATCTCTGATGTTATTGAATGGCAGGACAGGTTCAAGGACCTGCTCCTAATTTTTATTTTGTTCTTCTTAACATTCCTAATTTCTTCTGATTAGTTAGTGGTTGAACTGGCTTCCCAAATTTCATGGGGAAGCATTTCTATTTATCCAGCACTGGATAATCATTCAATTTAACAATAGTGAGATGTCAAGGGCAAGACTTATACACTTACTGGTAAGGTCCTGGGAAGTGTTGCTGAGCAAAGAGACCTTGGAGTACAGGTTCATAGTTCCTTGAAACTGGAGTCACGGGTAAATAGGATAGTGAAGAAGATATTTGGTATGATTGCCTTTATTGATCAGTGTATTGACTATAGGAGTTGGGAGGTCATGTTGTGGCTGTACAGGACATTGATGAGGCCACTATTGGAATACTGTATGCAATTATTGTCTCCCTGGTATAGGAAGGATGTTGTGAAACTTGAAAGAGTTCAGAAAAAATTTACAACAATATTGCCAGGGTTGGAGGATTTGAGCAGAATATTCAGGGGCTATTTTCCCTGGAGCATTGGAGGCTGAAGGGTGACCTTATGGAGGTTCACAAAACCATGAGGGACATGGATAGGGTAAAAGTCTTTTCCCTATGGTGGGGGAGTCTTAAACTAGAGGGCAAACGTTTTAGTTGAGAGAGGAAAGATTTAAATGGGACATATTTTTAATGTAGAGGGTGGTGACATATATGGAATGATCTGCCAGAGGAAGTGGTGGAGACTGGTATAATTACAACATTTAAAAGGCATTTGGATGGGTATATGAATATGAAGGGATATGGGCCAGATGCTGGCAAATGAAACCAGATTAATTTAGAATACGGTCAGCATGGGCGAGTTGGATCGAAGGGTCTGTTTCTGTGCTGTGTACCTCTGACTCCATGACTCTAAGACAATTGATGGTGAGGTAAAACTGACTTGTCATCAGCATAGATGTGAAAAATAGCCCTGTGTTTTTGGATAATATCAGCAGAGGGCAGCATATAGCCAAGAAAAAGGGGAGGGCTAAAGATAGATCCTTGGCGAGGTAATGGTCAGGGAGCAAGAAGAGATAATCATCCGGCTATAAATAGGTAAGAATGGAACCAGGAAGAGAATCTGTTGGATGACAGTGGAGAAGAATTGGAGTATAAATGTGCGGCCAATCATGCCAAAGGGATTGATGTGATGTGATTTTTCTAATTCTGTGTGGTATCTTTTCCTGCTGGTTCTGTTCCTAGATTCACTTGAGAGTCTGGTGTCTGTCAGTTTCTCATATTTTGCTTCCTGTCATAGCATCAATAGAGATAAACTTCATCAGACCCCTGCAGAAATTTTCATAAGGCCTCACACAGGACCAGACCACTAAGGAGCACATGGTAATGCACCAGCTTGTCCTGTTTGCTCCCTCAGAATTAAATACCTTGGGAGAAGAGCCACTTCTGTTCCAAGAGGCTCATAATATTTTGCAGCAGCCACCTAAAAAATACAGGCCTCATGCTTTCAGAAAGCATTTTTAAAAAACTATCAACATGGGATGTAAATAAAGTTTAGATGGTCACAAGAAGTGACCATGGCTGTTTTTATCAATTGTTCTAACATATCACCAGAATATTTATGTCACAATTATTTTCTAGGAAAAGTGAGGACTTCAGATGCTGGAGATCAGAGTCGATAATGTGATGCCCTAGATTCTAAGCACAGCAAGTCAGGCATCATCCGAGGAGCAGGAGAATCGACATTTTGGGCTGGAGCCCTTCATCAGGAATGAAGCTTGTTCCTGATGAAGAGCTTACGCTGAAAATGTTGATTCTCCTGCTCCTTGGATGCTGCCTGACTTGCTGCGCTTTTCCAGCATCACACTCTTGACCATGATTATTTTCTGTATGGTTCTCTTGTTTAACAATAGGTAACAGGTAACGTGCTGACACTGAGGTCTGGATCAGTTTGTAAGGAATATCCTAATAAACAAAGACTTCCATATAAAATGGTGAATCAAATAAGTCTACTTTTCAGCAACTATTGCCACACGTCCAACTCCCAGTTATTCATGGGTCAAATATAAAGAGCAGCAGAGTCATAATGAGACTCTCTGCATAATCTGGGACATATGCCATTTCCAGTTTTTACAATTAAAGTGTTATAAAGTATTTACCAACCCCATTTATATGGATGCATTCTGCAAGGCAGCCCTGGACCTATTCAAATTCATAGACTGAGGCCATTCAGCCCATTATGTCTTTGCAGGTCTCTGCAAATGTAACTCAGCTAGGCCCAAGCTGCTACCCACTTAAGTCCCACTCTCAGCACTGCATATTGTCTCTCTTCGAAAACTTAGCTAGTTGCCTCTATAAAGCCACAATTGCATCTTCCTCCACCACATCCTCAGGAGATGAAAACCGGATCCTAATGTATACCATTCAATGTGTACCAACACATTTCCTCACGTCACCATTGCGCCAGTCACCTTAATCAGTGTTATCTGATTCTTGATTTTCCACCAATGAGATTAGTTACTCTCTATCTAATCTATTCAAACCCCTGATAGTCTTGATCAACCCCATAAAGTCTCAAACAAAATGTACCAGCTCAGCCCCATAGTGCTTTTTGTTGGCCTAAGTAAACATCACCGCATCCTCGACTAAATCCTACTTTGAATGTAACTCCCAATTTGTTTGAGACCCTGGTTCTAGCTGTTTATGTGCTCCATTTATAATGACATGACTTAGACTAGAGGTTTTCCTGTGTCTGATGATGTGCGAGTCAGACAAAGCACATATCTGATTTTATGGCAAATATCTCCTGGAACACATTGCCAACCAGTTGTCTTACACCTTAAGACACACCACTCTATATCAATCATGGCACACTAAGATATGCCAAAAGTGTATGCAAGGATTTACATGTATAGCTGCATAATGAATGCTCCTTTCAAGGCCATCTAGTCTTGGTGTGTGATGCAAACCCAAGGTTTCTGTCTCAGAGACTGGAGTGGAACTCACTACATTACAAGATCATCGATTGAATTACATGAACTGAACTATTAATGACATTTGTTGAGTACCATTTAATACAAGAAACCTTAATGATGATATAGCCATTATTTATCTTGATTATTTTGCTTTTTAGCCTTTCTTAGGTTCCTATGGCATATTTGTAAAAGATTTTGCCGTCTTTTATTTGTATCTTTACTTTTCAATTTGTGACCTAAATTAAAGGAACACCAAAGGTATTATTTTCAGATATCAGAAAAGTAAATATAATTATTAGATTTTACACTTGCAGCTACAGTGTCAGATTCATGCCAATATTTTTAAACATTCCTAAAGCCTTCCTAAATCTGTAATTTGTACATTTTTAGATTCTTCCATGAAACCATCATCACTCTCACCTGCCAACCCACAGTCATGTTACTGCCAAAACAATGGAACTTGTGAGAATGAAATCTGTGTTTGTCCAGATGAATGGAAAGGAGACCATTGTGAGATTGGTTTGTACATCTGATCTTTTCTATCTGACAAGTTGACTATGGTGGTAAATTGTTAACAATAACTCATATTTCAATGAAAATTATATTGAACTATTTGTTGGAACAGTTCATGATTACACAATAACAAATGTAATTTGATGACATGCCAAAGAATTGTCATATTTTTAAAAGTAAACCCATAGTTCAGTCTGCCTCTTTATTAACTTTAGAAAATTTCATTTGATTTCCTTGCAGCCAATTTTTGCGAAAAGAGTGAATACAATTCCTCTCAGGGACTGTTCACGTTCCATAAAATTTTAGTCGGATGCTATGGTTATTCTCAAGAAGAGTGTGAACCTTATACTTTAAATGGTATGTTATCTTCTTGTTTTGGTCCTGTCAGATGGTTTGGTTGAATAGCTTACATCAGCAATAATGGTTAACTTAGATGTAAGTTTCTTTCTTATTATATACCTTGCATAAAAGAAAAATCACATAATTTGAACATTATTACATCAGAATATCAAGTTGTCATCTGTCAATCTCAAAACATTGTCAAAACATTTTTGAAAATCTACATTACATTGTGTTTATGAATTGCAATATAAAAAAGTCTAAGATATCCAAGAGATTTTATACATTCTAAAATAAAGAATGCTATTTTTAATATTCTCAGATGTAATTTTTTTTACTGACAGATTGTATTTCAATTTTAAGAATTGCAAGATGGCATTAAATTATAAGGTTTTTGTACCCCTTATATTTCAACAGCAAATATTTCAAAAGCATCACGCCTGTGCACTGAGAAGAATGGAATCATCAGTCTACAAAATGACACATTAACAGATTGCAATGTAAATTTAAAGAATCTTAGTGAGAAGGTATTATCTTATGCCTGACTTGTCTGTTAATAACCCGCTGAGCCAAAGCAAAGGATGAAAAAGAACAAACAATGACATGTGTGCTGTGTCAAAGATATTATCCTCTTAACTAGAGGACAGTTTTGTTTGTACAGAATTGTTGATTTCATCATTGAGATATTTTTATGATCAATCATGAACTTCCCAGAAAAAAATGTAAATGTTTCCAGAATAAATAAGAATTCTATAAAAATGCAAACAAAAACATTGGCAAAGGAGTATCTGATTTCTCTATCCTGATCGTTAAGAAGAAACAGCTTTTATAAAATCAAAACCTTTGACAACCTCGGGACATCTCAAAGTCCTTCAGTCAACAATATATTGTAAATTGTATGTATCATCACTACGTAGGCAGAAATAACATTTAATTATGCACAGCATGGTCCTATCTTTTATTTCAAAGTGTTTCTTGTTCGATACATTTTGGGCAGGACACTGGGAAAACTCAGACTTGGGTCATTCATGGGGATCATTTATGTTCAGTTGAACAAACTGAAGCAGTCCTTTCTGAAAAACAGTACCTCTAGCAATAGAGCTTTCTTCAATACTCTATTGATGTATCAGCAGAGATTATGTTCTCAAATTCCTGGAGTGAAGTTTTAGCCCACAATAAAGAAATGAGAACATAATCTTTGAATGAAGCTAACAAACCAGATGATCAGAACCTACCTTAAAAAAAAGTCCAATTCAACACCAATGAAACTAAATCAATCTTAGAAAGAGATATGAGAATCTATACAATGTTCATCAATATTATAGGGCAGCATGGTGGCTCAGTGCTGCCAGGTACCTGGGTTAAATTCCACTCTGGTGTGATTGTGTGAAGTTTGCACATTTTCCTTGTGTCTGTGTCTCTTTCCTCCTACAGTCCAAAGATGTGCAGGTTGAGTGGATTAGCCATGCTAAATTACCCATAGTGTCCAGGGATGTGTAGGCTAGTTGGGTTAGCCATGGGAAATAAAGGATTACAGAGATAGGGGTTGGGTGCTGTTGAGAGGGTTGGTATGAACATGATGGGCCAAATGGCCTGCTTCCACATTGCAGGCATTCTATGATATTATCTTTCTTATCTATATTTTACCATTGGCTCCTACTAATTATGGAGCTTATAAATATAATCAATGTTTGTATAATATTTGTTTTATTCAAATGACAGATAACGAAATATAGTGGCATTACAGAAGAAGAATTGGTGAAAATTGCAATGGCTGCTCAGATGCTGACCTCTGAACCACATGAACTAACTTCAGAGAACATCAGCCTCGCTGCTCAAATCGTGCAAAACATTTTGAATCAGTCTGATACACTGGACTCAGTTGAGGTGAGATGTAATTACTGTTCCATTCACTTTGAAATGAAATGGTAGAGAGCAGCCTAAACATTAAGTTAAAGGGGAGTTGACAGCTGAGTGGTATTTATCACTGGACTTAATGCAGAAACCCATGCAACGTTCTGAGAACACAGGTTTGAATTGCACCACAGCAGATTGTGGAATTTGAATTCAATAAAAATCTGCTTCACTAATGCCCTTTAGGGAAGGGAACTGCCAACTTTACCTGGTCTGGCCTATATGTGACTCCAGGTTCACAATCATGTGGTTGACTCTTAATTGCTTTCTGGACAATTAGGTATGGGCAATAAATGGTGGCCTAGCTAGCAATACCCTCATCCCATGAATAAGTAAAAACAAAATGAAACCGAGCTGGATAGGCCAAATAGAGTCATAGAGTCATACAGTACATAATTGGATCCATAAGACCATCAGACATAGGAGCAGAAATTAGACCATTCAGCCATCGAGTCTGCTCTGCCATTCAATCATGGTTGATAAGTTTCTCTATTCCATTCTCCCACTTTCTCCCCATAACCTTAGATCCCCTTGATACTCAAGAACCTATCTATGTCAGTCTTAAATTTTACTCAATGACCTGGCCTCCACAGCCCTCTATGGCAATGAATTTCATAGATTCATCTCTCTTTGGCTGAACACTTCTTATTCATGTACTTTTCCAAATGTGTTTTAAATATTATAACTGTACCTGCATCCATTACTTCCTCTGGAAGTTCATTCCACACACGAACCACTCTCTGTATAAAAATAGTTCATGTCTTTTTTTAAATCTTTCCCCTGTCATGTTCAAAAATGTTCCCTAGTCTTTAATACCCCACCTTAGGGAAAAGATACCTGCTGTCACAATACTTGTTCTTTTTACAAGGTTACTATGCCCTCGAGATTTTTCTAGAGGAGGGTAAGTGGCCAGGCTCCAACGCGGCTGAGTTTGAAAGTTTTATTGGGGCTTTTTGCGATCACAGATACACCAAATGAATCGACCAAATTCAGTCCATTTTAATTAGTTTTTGGGCATGAAGTGAGAGAACCATTAAAATTGATTAAGGAGAAATTAATAAGTCAGACTTCAGAGACCATACATTTGAACTGTGTGTCAAATTTTAGAGAATGATTAAATAGAGCTGGGGAGTTGGCTAGGCAGCATTTAAAAGTTATTGGAGTATGGAATGAAACAGGAAACAGACAAGAAATCAAAAATTTGTAATTTTGCTATAGGGTATAAATTATTGAGTTACCTTCCTGAGAAAATTCAAAGTTACCTGAAAGAGTTATTTCTATCACATGGGGAGATATGCTGAAATAATCTGGGAAGTACAAACCTAATTGTGCTTGCTGTAGAAATAGGAGATGCTGTTCTGATTAAGCAACATCCTTATAGGCATTAACTTCTAAAGTTGGCATAGGTTCAGAAGGAGATAGAACACATGCTCCAAGATGGTGTAAACGAAGTGAGTTACAGTGACTGGAGCTTACCCATAGTCATGATACCCAATGGTTATATGTGGACTATCGTAAAGTCAATGCAGTTACAAAAACTGATGCATATCCAATACCACGGTTGGAAGACTGTGTTGAAAAGGTGGGACAAACAACTTACATTGATAAGTTGGACTTGCTCAGAGGCTACTGGCAGGTACCCCTGTCAGAGAGAGCAAAGGCAATTTCGGCTTTCACAATGCCAAATGGACTGTATCAGTTTAAAGTCATGGCGTTTGGTATGAAAAACACTCCAGCAACATTTCAGAGACTGACTAATAAGGTAATTGCAGGATTACCCAAGTGTCTTATGTATATTGATGACCTGGTGATTTTTAGTCACCCATGGAAGGAACATTTACAACATTTATCGGATTTGTTCGATCGACTTCGTAAGGCAGGCTTGGCGTTAACCTAGCTAAGAGTGAATTTGCCAATGCCCAAGTCATCTTCCTGGGCCATGTTATTGGACATGGAAAAATGGTCCCATGGGATGTGAAATCAGAAGTAATTGGGGAATTTCCCATACCATCAACAAAAAGAGCAGTACTACAGTTCCTGGGATTGAGTGGATTTTATCAAAAGTTTGTGCCAAGTTTTAGCAATGTGGCTGCTCCACTCACTGAATTGCTAAAGATAGGCAAGAAGTTTCAGTGGACAGCGGACTGTCAGAAGGCATTTGACAGCCTGAAGACTGTGTTAACCACCGTCCCAGCATTAGCCACACTGATTACACAAAGGCTTTCAAAGTGGCTATCGATGCCAGTGATGTGGGGGTCGGTGCTGCGCTCTTGCAGAAGGATGATGAGAAGATAGAAAGACCTACTGGGTATTTCTCCAGGAAATTGAATGCTCATCAGCAGAAATATTCAACGTTTGAGAAAGAGACTTCAAACTAGGTGTTGGCACTACAACATTTCAGTGTTTATATTACTAACAACATAACTGAGACAATCGTATACACTGATCGTAACCCATTGAAGTTTGTGGAGAAATTTAAGGACAAAAATGCCAGACTGCTTAGGTGGAGCTTATTGTCACAGCCACTTAATTTGAAAACTGTGCATGTGGCAGGACGAGAAAACATGATTACCAATGCATTGTCGAGACTCGAATGAGAAACAGAGGCATTTTGTGGTGGAAGAACTACAGACTGAATCCGAATGTAGTTTGCATGTTTATAGTCATTGCATATATATGTGTGTTTAAAGAACTAACCAATGTTTTTTTTTGGAGGGTTTTGAAAAATGAAGCCACCTTTGGATATTGATGGTTCATTTCTTTTAAGGGGGGAGGTGTCACAGTACTGGTTCTTTTTACAAGGTTACTATGCCCTTGAATTTTTTTCCAGAGAGGGGGTAAGTGGCCAAGTTCCAAGTAGGCTGGGTTTGAAAGTTTTATTGGAAACCTTTGTTTACCTTTAACAGATAGCGCTTCAGGCCAAAAGGTTTCATGTCTTTTAAAAAAACTGGTACACTGTAATCAAAGGGGAGTGGCCAGCTAGCTGCGTAGCTAGCTTTTGACTAGATTACAGTTTTTTTTTATCCATTCAGTCAGTTTAGTTGCAGAAGGGGATGTGTGAAACAGGCTTCTGACCTCTCTCTCTAACTTAAAGCCTGTAAACTCTGGTTTGTTTCAGTTTTACAGTTTGTGCAAGGGGATGTGTATATTGGGAGAAAGTGAGGACTGCAGATGCTGGAGATCAGAGTCGAGAGTGGGGTGCTGGAAAAGCACAGCTGGTCAGGCAGCATCCAAGGAGCAGGAGAATCAACATTGTGGGCAAGAGCTCTTCATCAGGCCCTTCCTAATGCAAGGCTCTTGCCTGAAATGTCGATTCGGCTGCTCCTTGGATGCTGTCTGGCATGCTGTGCTTTTCCAGCACCCCACTCTCGATGTGTATATTGAGACTGATACTAGGCCGGTGGAGTTGTGGACAAGTATTTTCGGAACAGCATCATTAAGTCGGGTTTGGATAGGATAAGTTATCTGGTATTTGGTTTTCTGTTCTTTGTGTTTCATTCCGTAATTTTGTAATACATTTTGTTTGTTTAAAACTTGGCAGTCGAACCAGCTAATTTGCTCTGGGAATATCCACTATACAATTAGCTAAAACAAATAGCAAAGTTACGGTCTGAGCTACCTGCTTAAAAATGTTTTGAGAGGTCTGGCCTAGCTCATAGCACTGCCATTCACCTTGTCTATACCCCTCATGATTTTATAAACCTCTATATGGTCATCCCTCAGGGAGAAAGTGAGGGCTGCAGATGCTGGAGATCAGAGCTGAAAATGTGTTGCTGGAAAAGCGCAGCAGGTCAGGCAGCATCCAAGGAACAGGAGAATCGACGTTTCGGGCACAAGCCCTTCTTCAGGAAGGGCTTGTGCCCGAAACTCCTGTTCCATGGTCATCCCTCAACCTCCTACACTCCAGTGAAAAAGGTTCCAGACTATTCAGCCTCTCCTTACAATTCAAACCCTCCATTCCTGACAACATCCTGGTAAATAATAAATATTGCTGAAAGAACAGGTCAGAAATTGGGACATCTGTGGTGAGTTAAGTCATCTTCTGATTCTACAAGCACAAGCTTGTAGTCACAAGCACAAGTCAGGAGTGTGATGGAACACTTTTCACCAAATTTTCCTTCTTGAGATCCAGGATCCTAGTCTCAGAATCAACTACCTAGCCTTCCGTCGCAGTAACTTTGTTGCTATTCATCTGCAGATTGTACGTACTGTTGCTATAAGTGTCTATCATTGAAGGAATAAATATTGAGTGCAGTAGTTGGGCTGTATTGCTCTGTTCTGGATGATGTTGATTGACTTGGCAATTTATTTGCTTTGAAATGCATATGAGAATCTAAACAACTGTGGTTTTCGGTTTATGCTTTACAGGCTGCTTCTTTGGCAATAAATACAATCAGTCAGCTTCTCAATGTTAATGAAACGGCATTTGATCCCACAAATAAAGATATCTTTAACATCACACAAAGGTAAGATAATTTTCAGGTGTGTGTTGCTATTGAAAACACAATCTGGCAATACCAGCCAGCAAAGGAAAACTGTGGTTCTATGATTTTATCAGTTGAACTGGGAATTATGGCTGTCCACTTACTTATTCATATGTTCATTGTATACATTATTGAGAAACAGGAATTGTTTGACGCTGAACCTCTCACATAAATACTTTGACAGTAGAAGAAAAATTTGTAGTTGTTACATTTTTCAGACTTCTTAAAGCTTTCTTTATGCAGTTTGAAGCAATGAAGTCCAGATATCCTTTCAGCAAGTCCTATTTGGTGCTCAGTTATGTTATACCTTCATAAGGTTCCTCCTCCAGACCTCAAAATTGATGCAGCATCATAGCAGAACTTAATCATATTGAACAATGAACAAGCAATACTTTGTTATTTATATGTCCATACAAAATTTATCTCCAAGGAGACAAGAAATAAGAAGCAGACAGCCTGGAAATTTAACTGTGCCCCATAAATGAGAGCTGATAGCATGCTCAGTAATCAACAGTATCATGTATCAATATTAACATGAAGGTCTGGTGGAAACTCATGAACAGAACTCAGATGCTAAGTAGAACAACTCATTAGCTACTCATCCTTTTAAGAGGAAATTGAGATAAAATGAGGGGAATGGTCCAGCCAAAGCACACATGTTCTCTTTTGCTATTTAATAGGCTCTGGGCCCAGTGGTCAGTAGGAGTAGCTGAATCATATTCCTCTCAAGGTTAGAAAGATCTGCAGGGCTGTACTCTGCTTCAACAAAAACAACTTATCACAGAATTTTGAAGGCTGGAACATCCAAAAGGTCAGGCAACATCTTGAGAAAGAGAAAAAATTACATTCTGTGATTTACCATCAGAACTGGACATTTGACAAGACATCATCAATCTGAAATATGAACACTGTTTCTCTCTCCACAGATGTTGCATGACCTGTTGAACATTTACAGCATTTTCTGTTTTCACTTTTGGTCACACTTTTGCCATGGAAACTTAGATTTTTGTCAATTTGCCAGTGTCGGGGGGCCAGTGTTGACAGAAGTTTGGGGCTGGCTTACAATATGGTGGTTATTCTGTGTGTGATTATTCCAGTGTAGTGACATCCTCAACATCTCCTTTTCAGAAAATGTAATTGATCCTAGTCCTAAAGGGTTGCTCTCTCATTAGAGACACATGACAGATGATGAGTTTAACCTGAGTGTGACCACACCTCAGGAAAGGGAAAAGGTTGAGACAGGAATATCTATCATAGTGACCTTACCTGTGTGGGAATTGAATACCACACTATTGTCATCACCCTGCATTGCAAACCAGCCAACTGAGCTAACTGTCTGCAGAGTTAGACAAGAATCTGTGTGCTCAACCAGAATAGTAAAGATTTGCAGATTCGTATATCTTCTAAGAAAACTTGAGATACTGCTAATTGGGATTGTTGTTTGGGCTTTAGTTAGCTCATGAATACCCAAAGTATCACGCAGGATCAAAATTAAAGCTGAAACAATAATGACCGAACATTGGCCCTACCTGTATGTATTTTAGAAAGGAAAGAGATTCTTATTAAATCTTTGAGGGAAATGCACTCTTTATATTTATTCATTGTATAAGGGTCCTCTGAAACAAATAAATGTCATGGTTCAAAAAGACAAGAAATACTCTGCTGACAACTATGATTTTCATAGGTTAATGATTGTAGTGTCAGTCAAATTTCACCACAATCCACCTCAAAAATAAAAACAATTTCATGGCAAATAACCACTAGATTCAAACTTAAAATGTTCCATTTGCTTGTGGTATTTATTGAAAACAGATGTTACTTTAGTAAGAGTAAGAAAGATTGAGACCTCCAGTTTCATCAGCCCTTGTACCAATAATATGTAATATGAATGCAAACCAATAATGTGACTAAAAGATTATAGCATAACTACAATGGGCCAAACTTCTGTGAAATCATGGAGACTCTGTAGATCTTTAGAAATGGTCAACCAGGGCCATTTATGGGATTTCTTGCCCCATTTCTGGCATCCTGCTTCTCTGGCTTGGCATGTCAGTTTGCTTTCCTGACCTGGCTGGTTCTATTGTGGAGTAGGCATCTCCTGCATCCCCACAATTGTTGTGGAGTTAAGACAGGTTCTGAAAGATTCATGATTGACAGCCCCTTGGAATTGTCATGAACGATAATATGGATTCAGAAACCAAGAACCAATACTACTACTATAGCGGCAGAATCTGCTGCTATATTCTGCATTGTCCTGTTTGTAGGCATTTTCATCCAGCTTTGTGCTGTTCCCTCATAGTTAGAGTTGGATTTAGAATTAGATTAGAATTAGATTTTATTGTCACATGTAGTCAAGTACAAGAATACAGTAGGAGCACAGTGAAAAGTGTACAAAGTCGCCATTATCTGGCACCATCTTGTTTACGGACTTGATTACAAAACCGGAATTTAAAAAAAACAGCAGAAATAAAGGACAAAGCCAAAAGGAGTAAGAAATGTCCAGATATTAAAGTCGTATTTCAGTCTTATCTCCATGCAGACACCTGGCCAAGCCGTAGCCAGGAGTCTGACACAACCCTCTCCTAACAATTCTTCCATGTGACAAGTGGGAAATGAAAAATTGCAGTCGCCTGGTCATTTAACCTCATCACTGATGAAAATGTGTTGCTGGAAAAGCGCAGCAGGTCAGGCAGCATCCAAGGAACAGGAGAATCGACATTTCGGGCCCGAATTGTTGATTCTCCTGCTCCTTGGATGCTGCCTGACCTGCTGCGCTTTTCCAGCAACACATTTTCAGCTCTGATCTCCAGCATCTGCAGTCCTCACTTTCTCCTCCTATTTAACCTCACCACCCATAATGTCAGAGATTGGCAAGATTATGTCAGATTGCTGACCTGGTGGCATCATGCCATATTTTATATAAGTAGGGAGTGATCCCAGCTAAAATGAGGCCATGAAATCCATGTGTATTTGTGTACATGTGTTTCTAATGCTTGCAAATAAGGTACCTATTTTAAATTTCATTCTAGTGTGACACAGATTTTGGGAGATGTCCTCACAGATTTGGAAATCAGTTTCAGCCAGGTGGTCCAGCCCAATCTTGCAGCCTCATCCATCATTTTACAGAATGGTACGACACATGGAATTATGCTGTCTGTATTAAAAGGTACTACCTTACTTGATCTTAGTTTTGTTACAGAATACAGGGCTGGAGAGCATCTACAGAAAAACTTTTGTTTTTTAGATAACAAGAAGCTTGCTTGTATGATAGTAATAAGTTGAAACTTTATTGCTGGAACAGCACAGCAGGTCAGGCAGCATCCAGGGAACAGGAGATTCGACGTTTCGGGCACAGGCCCTTCTTCAGGAATGAGCAGAGAGTGTTCAGCAGGAGAAGATAAAAGGTAGGGAGGAGGGACTTGGAGGAGGGGAGTTGGAAATGTGATAGGTGGAAAGAGGTCAAGGTGAGGGTGATAGGTCGGAGTAGGATGGAGGCGGAGAGGTCAACAAGAAGACTGCAGGTCAGGAAGGCGACGTGGTCGACGGTGCCCTCCACCGCATCTCCTCCACTTCCAACTCCCCTCCTCCAAGTCCCTCCTCCCTAACTTTTATCTTCTCCTGCTGAACACTCTCTGCTCATTCCTGAAGAAGGGCCTGTGCCCGAAACGTCGAATCTCCTGTTCCCTGGATGCTGCCTGACCTGCTGTGCTGTTCCAGCAATAAAGTTTCAACTTTGATCTCCAGCATCTGCAGACCTCACTTTCTCCTGATAGTAATAAGTACAACTACATCTGATCAGGCATAATTACCAAGATCTTAGGGAGCTGGTATCACCTCCCAATGAAAGCTAAAGTTGAACTCCATGACTCTTCCTGCAGGCTCTGTGGGTCACAACTGATTGGGTGAAGCCTATGTAACACGAATGTTGACATTTTCAAGACCACTATCTGATTATAGATCTCTTCCCAAGCATTTCTCCACATAGTTAACCTCCTATACAATCATGTATATAATCTTACTGCATTTAGTACCAACCCAAGTCATCCCAACTCACAAATTTCACAAATGGAAGTGAGCCAGACAAGGAACAATAGAAATAACACTGCACAGAAGGGGGCCATTTGGCCTGTCTTGTCCATGCCAACCAAAAGACACCTAGATACCCTTTCTAATCCCACCTTTCTGCACATGACCCATTGCCCTGCAGCTTACAGCACTTAATGGGAAGATCCAGGCATTTTTTGAAAGAATTTAGGGTCTCTACCATGAACTCAGGTGGCGAATTCCAGACCCTACCATCCTCTGTGCAAAAAATATTATTCCTCATGTGCCCTCTAATCCTTCTGCCACATAGCTTGAATTTATGACTCCAGGATTTTGAATTATCTGCCTACTCTATCTCTACCTCTCATAATTCTGTATACTTCAATTAAATTGCCCTTGGACTTCTCCGTTCCAAGGAAAACAACTCCAACTTCTCCAATCTCTCCTTATAGCTACACTTCTTCAGTCCTGGTGACACTTTAGTAAATTTTCTCTGTATTCTGTCCAGAGTGGTTATGTCTTTTCTATAATGTGGTGACCAGAACATTTCACACTTTTCTCAGTATGTACTCTCTTCAGCCTAGGAAGAATAGTAAATCTTTTGGTTGAGAATTGTGGATCAGTAGGTCATTATTCTGCCAAAACAAAGATCAATAAACAGTACAGCACTGGAGCAGGCCCCTTGGCCCACCAAGTCTGTCCCAATACCTTTCTAAACTAACAACCTTTTGCCTCCATCAGGTCTGTATCCCTCTATTCCCTGCCTACTCATGTATCTGTCAAGATGCCTCTTAAACTTCACAATTGTATCTACTTCTGTCACCTCCTCTGGCAATGCATTCCAGGCATTTACCATGTTTTGTGTAAAAACTTGCCTCTCACATCTCCTTTAAACTTTCTCCATTTTACCTTATAAGATCTTCAACACAGATCCTGGGCCACCACACCATTGACTGAGTTCTGGCTGGAGACCAGGTAATTCCTAAGTGTCCCTGTATTCTTACCAGTACATTGTCCTGAAGGGAATCTGGGATAACTAATCTCCTATCGTGCAATAGTAAGTCATCTTAAATTGCAAAATGTTATTGCTGCTCAAAGTCTGTATTCTTAGCCAACTTATTGGACTTCACAAATTCACACAACGGAGGATTTTTAGTGTCATGCTCCCAGCTGACGGTGTTACTGGAAATGTCAAATCCCAAAATAAGATCAGGCTGGATAGACCATAAGTTTTATTGTTTTTTTTTGTTTGCAGTGAAGGTCAGTCATTGAACATATTCACAAGATGCTGCTAAAGTACTCTTGATAAAAGAATGTACAAGTGTTTTACACAAAAGAGAAACACGAACCATAATACACTATTTGATATGGTTTTATTACAAATATCAGAAAGATAGACTAAACTTTTATCCCAAGAGCAACCTTACAGATATTTAAACTTCAGTGAAGAATCACCCGTCTCCACTCTAAAGATCCATGTTCAGCTAGCACAGCAGAAAACTGTTTCTTCTCGACAAGTATCTGCATTCCCCCAGTGCTATTTTCTTTGGTTAATGTCTGTTCCTGAGACATTTAAACTAGCTGCTCACTTACTACTCTTATTTTCAACAGCTTGCTGGGATATCTTTTCCTCTTTGATGCTTCCATAGTCTTCTGCTTCTGAGTTTTCTTCTAAACAACTTTGGACTTTTACCCAGCCCTGAGCTAATTTTCTGGGCAGTCTGCAGATGTTGGTGGCTTGGCATTTCTCTTTCAACTGTTCACAGTTTCCCGGTCTTATACCCCAAAGCATTGGTTTTTATATTGTCAATATATTAAATTGAAATTTGATAGATGTTTGGTTTTTCTTTTGGGTATATTTTAAACTGATTGGCCTAATTCAAGTTTGTTTTTATCTCCATGCAACCAGCTAGTCTAGCTGCTGGAACAAAGTTTACATTATATTTTGTTCAGAACACTTGGTACTGTCAGGTAGCTCTGCTAGTTTTTAACTTTTTGAAAGGTATAATAACTCTATACCTTCATAACAGCTGTTAATGGCCTCCTCTGTCTGACTGAACTGTTTATGTCTAAATGGAGCTGATTCCAGGTCCTTCTCTCTTTCTCTTTGGGTTGTAAACCTCAAGTCAGCAAATACTAGAAGAATTATCTCCTGGGGACATAGGGAGCAAGGCGGAATAGGGGGAAGTGGGTTGTTAGACATTTAGCTAAAACTATATGATTTTTTCAAAATACTGACTTCAGCTCTGTTCAAAATGACCTCCAGACTTTAAAAAACAATCATATCTTCACAAAATTGTTATCTGAAAATCTATTTTCCTTCACTTTAGAACCTAAGTTTTCAAATAAAAATACTATATTATAAGCTTTTGATACATCAGGGAAAGATGATTTTTATTAATAAAGCTCTTTCCCCTCCTTCTGACTCTCTGCTGAAACTTGGGGAGACAAAGAGATACAGGTGAAGAACGAATAAAGAATGAGAAGTTTTAAGAGGTTCATAAGTTATTGAGGAGATTGAGAGGACCATAAATAAACTAGGAGGGAGAGAGAAGATAGACAGATAAACAGATATAACAAAAAAAAGAACATACATCTGAACCAAAGCACTAGGAGCAGGAGTAGGCCACCTGATCCCTCGAGGCTGCTCTGCCATTCAACAAGATCATGGCTGATCTTTTTGTGGCCTCAGCTCCACTTACCTGCTGACTCATCACAACCATTAATTCCTTTACTGTTCAAAAATCTATCTATCTTTGCCTTAAAAACATTCAATGAGGTAGCCTCAACTGCTTCACTGGGCAGGGAATTCCATGGATTCACAATCCTTTGTGTAAGAAGTTCCTCCTTAGCTTAGTCCGAAATCTGGTCTCTCTTATTTTGAGGATATGCCCCCTAGTTTTAGTTTCAACCACCATTGGAAACAATTTCCCTGCTTCAATCTTATCGATTCCTTCCATAATTTTATATGTGCCTATATGATCCCCCTACATTCTTCTAAATTGCAAAAGGCAGAATTTAATTCCCTGCAATATCCACACAAGGATTCCAATATATTTTAACAGAAGAACATAAGTTTATCATTCAAGGAAAATAAACAGTCAAAGTTATACCCAAGACATTTTAGAAAGATCTTAACATATACAGCAAAACAACGCTTTAATTTTTTTCCCTAGAAACATCCTCGTGAAGTGTCATTATTATCTTAACTCTTTAATTTCATATTTAACTGACTCTACCCAGTTTTGTAGCCATAGAGAAAATGTTCAAGTACCATTGATCTAAACCTCTTTTCAATTTTATCAACTTGAAAACATTTACACAAACTCTCATAGATTAGAGACTTCTATTGATATGAAATCTAAACAGAAGAAAGGCTTACTCTTCTGAAGTGAATTCAAGTTATTAACGGCCCCAGTTTTTTTTCTGTATGTCATAAAAGTTCAACTTTGTGAACACTTCGTCAATTAAGTCCACAGGAACTTAATCAAAGTATTAACTTGAATTATATGCTTGCTTGACAATAATATTAGTTAGTTCACTGTTCCAAATATCCTTCTACCATCTTAAAACAATGCTAAAAATCACAAAATGCCAGGTTTTAGTCCAGCAGGTTTATTTGGAAACATTAGCTTTTGGAGTGCTGCTCTGTGACAACCACCTGATGAAGGAGTGGCGCTGGTGTTGGTGATTTTTAACTTTGTCCACCCCAGTCCAACACCAGCACTTCCAAATCATCTTAAAACAAAGCAGTCACCTTCATAGAATTAAAAGACACATCTATTTTGCTTTTACTTTTAAATCTATATTCCAAATGATTGCAATCTACTATACACTTTTTATCACAAGTGCAAAGTCAATATTAAATCACACTAAATTCCTACTAATCCAAGGTTACTCCTACAGATATGTTGAGAAAATATTGAAGATGGACCATTATCATCTGGTATTTTCAGACTTTGCTGTGTCCCAGCAAGATGAGAACATTTCAACTTACTGACATTTCTGAAATTATGCATTGTCTCAATTACAGGACACGATGACACCTTAGTGTCAAACCGAATTGAATTGAACACCAATGCCACAAAATTCTTACTCAATACAAATGCAGAAGTTCAAATGTTTGTCAATGTTTCCACAAGTAAGTATGTTGCTCTCTGTTTTCTTCACAGAAGCCATTTCAGAAACTTTAAAAAAAATTTTGAGAGTTGCTTTTCATTATCCTAAGATTGAGGATTTCTGTGTTACAACTAATGATGATATAATCAGTTTTATAACGACTAACTTAAAATTCCCAAATCAGTCAAGTGCAGAATTTCCAAGACATTTTAGAAAGATCTTAACGTAAACAGCAAAACAAAGTTTTAATCATTTTCCTAGAAACATCCTCTGTGGATGTTCAATTCTTATCTTAACTCTTTAATTGCTTATTTAACTGACTCTACCCAGTTTTGGAGCCCTAGAGAAAATTTTCAAGTACTGTTGATCTAAACTTCTTTTCATTTCTATTAGCTTGATACAATTCCATGTCATTATAGTCTTTATGAAGGTGTGATTAATCCACAGGTTGAGACTAATGTTCCTGAAAGGCTCAGGTATAACAGAACAACATCAAGCTATGGAAACAGGAATTGTTGGAAAGGCTCAGCAGGTTTGGTAGCTGCCAGACCCGTTAAGCCTTTCCAGCAATTCCTGTTTTCATGTCTGATTACCAGCAAACACAGTTCTTTCGGGTTTTATCAGGGTATGGAATTGAGTTCAGAGTTTCCTTTAATACCACAGTGGCTCAGTGGTTAGCACTGCTACCTCAGCACCAGAGACCCGGGTTCGATTCCAGCCTTGGGCGACTGTCTGTGTGGAGTTTGCACATTCTCCCTGTGTCTGTGTGGGTTTTCTCTGGGTGCTCCGGTTTCCTCCCACAATCCAAGATGTGCAAGTCGGGTGAATTGGCTGTGCTAAATTGCCCATGCTCTTAAGTGTAATAGTCAGAGGGAGATGGGTCTGGGTGGGTTACTCTTTGGAGGGTCGGTGTGAACTTATTGGACTGAAGAGCCTGTTTCCACACTGTAGGGAATCTAATCTAATCAAAAAAAAACGATTGTTTTGAAGAAAGGAGATGAGGGATAAAACATTAATGATAGGGGAGTTGGAAAACAGGTGGTGATTCATCTTCTGCCTCCCAAATCGTTAAAACAACAAGAATCTGATTTAATGTTATATTAAAGCTGCTTCCAAATTTCAAAGTAGATTATTTCAAGGGCGCTTGCTATCTTTTACATCAGTTTGACACAATCTTGTTACCAGTGCCCATAATGTCACAATGCTTTCTTCCCTCGCAGGAATGAATTTCTGTAGAACACAAGTTTGGCTGAGAATCTGCCCCACACAACTGTAATTGACTTTGAAACATGAAAATGGCTTTGTATAGAACAAAGAACTGTGGATGCTGGGGATCTGAAACAAAAACAGAAACTGCTGTAGAAACCCAGCAGGTCTGGCAGCATCTGTGGGGAGAAAACAGAGCTAACGTTTTGAATCTGGTGACTCTTCATCAGATCTAATAGCAGCTGGGGAAAAGTGGCCTTTATGCTGATGATGGGGGTGGGCATGCGACATGTTTCACCCACATTTTTGTCTCAGGCCTGCTGCAGTGGTCCAGTGAGGCTCAGCACAAGCAGGAAGAACAGCATCTCATCTTTTGCTTCAGTGCCCCACCACACCCTGATCCTGCATGGTGTGGGTTGCTTTCAGCACAGGGAATCCATTCCCACCCACTCTTTGTTCTATAATCATGATATTGGTTGCTTTCAGCACAGCCCACCTACACTATCCTATTCATAGCTTTCGTTATCACTTATTCGGGTTACTATCAGTGTCCCCTTGTCTGCCCAATCCTTTCATATCTCGCTTTCTTGAGTTCCGTCTCCACCTCTCCTCTCATTTCTCCCACTGCACTCATTGCCTTCAGCGTACCACTTTTCCCTCGCTGCCATCAGTTCTGATGAAATGTTACCAGACACAAAACATTAATTTTGTAATCTCCCCATAGATGCTGCCAGACCCGATCCTCTAGCAATTTCTGTTTTTTGTTTCAAATGTGTTTGTACGGCAAGCAGAGATAAGTAGGAAAGTTCTACGTAGAAGTGAAACATGGAAATTGTTACCTTGGCCTATCTAACCAAAACCTAGGCGGGGTTTACCCTCTAATACAGCAATAGTTCTAACAACATTTACAACTCATTTTTTTCTCAGACACCTATCCAGACTAATCTGGAATGTCCTAACTAAAATTCAATCCACAGCCTCAGTGCTCTCTATTCTGGATTAGTAGTGCTGGAAGAGCACAGCAGTTCAGGCAGCATTCAAGGAGCAGTGAAATCAACGTTTCGGGCAAAAGCCCTTCATCAGGAATAAAGGCAGTGAGCCTGAAGCGTGGAGAGATAAGCGAGAGGAGGGTGGGGAAAAAGTAGCATAGAGTACAATGGGTGAGTGGGGGAGGGGATGAAGGTGATAGGTCAGGGAGGAGAGGGTGGAGTGGATAGGTGGAAAAGGATATAGGCAGGTAGGACAAGTCCGGACAAGTCATGGGGACAGTGTTCTTCCCACCCTACCTCTTGCAAAAATGCCATCCCATATTCCCAATTCCTCCGCCTCCCCTGTATCTGCTCCCAGGAGGACCAGTTCCACCACAGAACACGCCAGATGACCTCCTTCTTTAGAGACTGCAATTTCCCTTCCCACGTGGTTAAAGATGCCCTCCAACGCATCTCGTCCACATCCCGCACCTCCGCCCTCAGACCCCACC
>NC_057721.1:56297981-56307179 GCF_004010195.1 Chiloscyllium plagiosum | reverse complement strand
CACCCTCTCCTCCCTGACCTATCACCTTCATCCCCTCCCCCACTCACCCATTGTACTCTATGCTACTTTTTCCCCACCCTCCTCTAGCTTATCTCTCCACGCTTCAGGCTCACTGCCTTTATTCCTGATGAAGGGCTTTTGCCCGAAACATTGATTTTGCTGCCTCTTGGATGCTGCTCTTGTGCTCTTCCAGCACCACTAATCCAGAATCTGGTTTCCAGCATCTGCAGTCATTGTTTTTACCTCACAGCTCTCTATGTCAATTGTCCTTTCATGGTTTAGTCAAGTCTTTCTTCATGCTTACATTTCTTCATACTGGGCAACATCTTAAATTACAGATAAAAACAGAAATTGCTGGAAAAACTCAGCAGGTCTGGCTTTAATTTCTCTCCAGAGATGCTGCCAGACCTGCTGAGCTTTTTCAGAAATTTCTGTTTTTGTTTCTGATTTTCCAGCATCTGCAGTTCTTTTAGTTTTTATTCAGCATCTTAATGATGGTGTATTGTACCCTGACCAAAATTTTAATTTCTTTCCTCTGGTGCAAAACTGAACAATGCACGCAGTATTCTAACTGAATCTCTGCCCCACCCCAAGCAATACCAGCCCAGGGTAAATTCCAAGATGAGATGTAAACAAGTTAAGGTTTTGTTGCAAGTCATTCTTGGTAAGGATGTTTCCTTTGTACAGATAGTACTCAAGATGGCAAGTTGGGAATTATCCTGTATCAAAATGACAAGTTCTTTCAGTCCAAGGTCCGTCAGTGTACTAACAATCAGAGTCGTCAAGTTATTTCTGGAACTATTGCAGAAGGGGTTCTGAATGGTGTTGAGCTACTTTTTAACCCAAAGGTAAGAATACAACTTTGTCTGACATATACCGACAATCCAATAGGACTTGCGCAAAACAGAAAGACAGAGCTATCATGGAATTAATTTTAGATGGGGTGACTATCAGAAATTTTAATAAGCTAAGGTCTGTTTATCATTTGCAGTACAACTGGGTGCATTAATAATTTTTAACACCTAACCTAAGAGTAGCTTTAACTCAAAGTCAGGCATGATGACATCAAGGTTTAAGATACAGAATGCTCCCATAATACTTAATGAGAGGAGATAACTTTTAAAGCAAAGTGGAAAAGAGCAAAGGTCATTGACCCATCTGCTGATTAATCAGCAAGATTGTTTGAAGTTCATAATTACTGATATTTTTAACACATATATTGGAAAGACAAACACTAACAAAGGAACATGATTTTGGCAGAATTTTTGTAACATCAGACTAAGCACAGGAGGTATTTCTGCTCAGGGGTGGAGCAAGTTTTCTTACGTAGTTACATTCTTCTCAGCTAATTACATATGCAAGCTTGGCTAAAACTTAAAATTTATGGCCAGGAAGTACTGAATCCTGATGGGACATTCTGGGCTCCAGTTTCCAGACACTATTTAAAAGGCACATGACTGCACTTTATGCAACTCAGGACTGTCTGTGTTTTGAATTCCACATTCCCATCTACCTCTGACAACCCTTCATTCTACGCCTAACAAGAATCGGTCTCCCTCTGTCATAAAAGTATTCAATGACCCAACTCTACCATTTTCTGAGGCAGCGAATTCCAGCGAAGGATAAGAATATTAACCATCTTATCGACTGTTAATTTCCCATTCTCACTCTCTAGTGGACCAACATACACTTTATATTATACTTTTCCTTTTTATTTACTTGTAGAAACACTTATTATCCATATTTACATTTCTAACTAGCTTCCTGACTTGCTTTAATCTGTTTCTCTTCATTAATCTTGTCGTTGGTCTATGTCATTCTTTATGTTCTTAAATATAATACAATTACATATGATCATATAAATACGTAGTTTAAAATATTAATCTTAGACTCACTCTTCTCCCTTATAAATTAAATATAAAATTCATTCTTATTGTGAGCATAGAGTCATAGAGATGTATAGCACGGAAACAGACCCTTCGGTCCAACCCATCCATGCCGACCAGATATCCCAACCCAATCTAGTCCCACCTGCCAGCACCCGGCCCATATCCCTCCAAACCCTTCCTAATGATATACCCATCCTAATGCCTTTTAAATGTTGCAATTGTACCAGTCTCCACCACATCCTCTGGCAGCTCATTCCATACACGTACCACCCTCTGCGTGAAAAGGTTGCCCCTTAGGTCCCTTTTATATCTTTCCCATTTCACCCTAAACCTATGCTCTCCAGTTCTGGACTCCCTGACCCCAGGGAAAAGACTTTGTTTATTTATCCTATCCATGCCCCTCATAATTTTGTAAACCTCTATAAGGTCACCCCTCAGCCTCCGATGCTCTAGGGAAAACAGCCCCAGCCTGTTCAGCCTCTCCCTGTAGCTCAGATCCTCCAACCCTGGCAACATCCTTGTAAATAACACTCCCTCGGACCTTACCATTAAGTGTATAAGTCCTGCTAAGATTTGCCTTCCCAAAATGATGACCTAGAGATCTCAGAATTTTTTTAGATTAGATTAGATTACTTACAGTGTGGAAACAGGCCCTTCGACCCAACAAGTCCACACCGACCCGCCGAAGCGCAACCCACCCAGACCCATTCCCTTACATTTACCCCTTCATCTAACACTACGGGCAATTTATCATGGCCAAATCACCTAACCTGCACATTTTTGGATTGTGAGGGGAAACCGGAGCACCCAGAGGAAACCCACGCAGTCATGGTGGCAGAGTGTTTAGCACTGCTGCCTCTCAGCGCCAGAGACCTGGGTTCCATTCCCACCTCGGGCAACTGTCTGTGTGGAGTTTGCACATTCTCCCCGTGTCTGCGTGGGTTTCCTCCGGGTGTTCCGGTTTCCTCCCACAGTCCAAAGATGTACAGGTTAGGTGAATTGGCCATGCTAAAATTGCCCGTAGTATTAGGTGTAGGGAAATGGGCCTGGGTGGGTTGCTCTTCGGTGGGTTGGTGTGGACTTGTTGGGCCGAAGGGCCTGTTTCTACATTGTAAGTAATCTAATCTAATATTGTATAATACAAAATATCTAATATAACCTGCTCTCTGGTTGGTGCTCTAATTACTAACTTAAAAGCATTCCATGAACACTTCATCCAGGCTTTTCTAGTTTATATGTGAATTAAAATCACCATAATTATTTCTTTTATCATGTGCTCTCAATATTTATTTTTAAATACTTCATCCTACATTATGATTACCATTAGACAGCCTCTACAAACGACTTGTTTTACCCTACTGCCTTTCGGTTCCACCGTCCAATTCTGTTTACCAGTTTCCTGAACTCATATCATCTCTAACTTTTGCACCATTTGCATCCTTGATTAGCAGAGCTACCCGACCACCAATATCTAGCTTTTTATTCTTCCTAAATTTCACATACCCTTCAATATTCTGGACATAACCCATGTCATTGTGTAACTTATATCTTGATAGTGTCAGCTCTTTTCATTATTCCTCAGATGATGAAGCAATTCGTGTTTGCATGCATTAGGACGTGGATAACAATATCTGCATTGATGAGTGGACTGTAAAGGTTGTGTTGATCACAAAAGTCCCTTTACAAAGGGTATCTGTCATGCACATTTGTTAAGAGAAGCCATAGTCCGATCCAGGTGGTGCAGACTGAATTTTCACGTAACCATCTAGAAGAAAATGAGGTCTGCAGATGCTGGAGATCAGAGTTGAGAGTGAGTTGCTGGAAAAGCACAGCAAGTCAGGCAGCATCTGAGGAGCGGGAGAATTGACATTTCGGGCCGGAGCCCTTCATCAGGAATGAGGCTGGGAGCTGCGGGGGTGGAGAGATAAATGGGAGGGGGGGTGGGGCTGGGGAGAAGGTAGTTGAGAGTGCAATAGGTGGATGGAGGTGGGGGTAAAAGTGATAGGTCAGAGAGGGTGGAGCGGATAGGTGGGAAGGGATAGGCATAAAGCTACTCAGGGAGTATGAGGAGCCAAAGGTTGTTTAGAGGGTATTAGGTTGTATTAGGTTGTATGAAGGAACCCACACTTATCAACCCCACTGCCCCGTGGCTGAACATTTCAATTCCCCCTCCACTCTGTGAACGACATGCAGGACCTGGGCCTCCTCCATTGCCACTCCCTCACCACCTGACGCCTGGAGGAAGAACACCTTATCTTCCGCATTGGGACCCTTCAACCCCAGGGCAACAATGTGGACTTCACCACTTTCCTCATTTCCCCTCCCCCCACCTTACCCCAGTGCCAACCTTCCAGTTCAGCACCGCCCTCAAGACCTGTTCCACCTGTCCATCTTCCTTCCCACCTATCCGCTCCACCCTCCTCTCCGACCTATCACCTTTATCCCCACCACCATCCACCTGGTGAAGTGCTCCGGCCCGAAACGTTGATTCTCCTGCTCCTCAGATGCTGCCTGACCTGCTGTGCTTTTCCAGCAAAACACTCTCAACTTTCATGTAACCATCACTTAGTCTGCTACTTTACTTCATTATGCATTCCTCCAAATAACTTACATCACTTCAGGTCAAAGGATCATCTCAGCAAATATGATTCTGCATTTTGTCCACCATGACAGAGACCAGGTATGGGTCAAGAAAAGATTTGGCCTTCTCCTCTCTGCTTCCCTGCACTCACCCATTTTCACAAGGCCTAAATGTTCAGCTCTGTCAGATCTATTTGTTCTTTTTTTTTAACCAAAGTTTCAATGGGAATATTTTGGAATGGCTGCAGATATCTTCTCTTTTGTCATTTTTGCATTCTTGTTCTCTTACCAGCCCTTCGCTACCTAACTGCAATAATTTTTCATCTCCCTACACCAGCTTTTAATGAATTCCAGTTTTTCAATAAAATCTGTTCAGACATTTCATCTGTTAAGTCTATTTTTTCCCTATAATTTTGTTTCCTTCCAGTTCTATTATTCAAGTATTTTCTACATTCAGTTTTAAACTACGGTCTACAGCCACAATATTAACCTGTCTTTTACAAATGTTGAAAGCCCAACATTTTCTGTTTTTTTTCACATTTTTTTTAAACAAGATATAATGCTGCATTAATATTTTTCTAGCAGAAGACTTGCGGGTTTAGTTTACTGCTTAAATATAGCAATGCATTGAACAATAATCCTTGTAGTAATGCAAATATTAGGATTAACCATTGAATAAAACACATTATGAGTGTAATATATTGGAAGTGCCAAGATTTGCAGCAGCTCACAAAGAAAGCCATTGCAACATTGTCAGAACAGTTAGACTATATGATGAGAATGATTTTTCAATGTAATCTGAGCAAATAGAAATTAAAGCTCCTACATAGTAATGCCAAACTGATACTTTCAAAAATTTGGATTATCATGTACAGAAATGACAAAAGCATGATGATTAATTTTGCACAATTTTTCTTAATAAATCAATTTATTTATATTTGTATCCAGTACAATTCTGCAGAATACTTCATTCATGATCATGCCTGTGTGTTTTGGGACTATGACATGGATGATTGGAATACAGCAGGCTGTTCAAAGAGCACAGATGAGTTTGGTTACTTGCGATGTCAGTGCAATCACGCCACTAATTTTGCCGTGTTCATGGTAAGACAAGAATTATATCTTAATTAGGCATTATATCTTACAGCTGCACTCAGTCTGCTCTCTCTGGAGACACTCGTTATATCCTTGTCTGAAAGGCATCATCTCTCCTCATCCATCATACTCCCCTCTTGTACTCATCCTTCAATCAGCCAGTGCAGATGTTGTCCTCCTGTAACCAAGCTGATGCCAATACTCATAACATTCTACATTATTTCTTTGCAGTAGAGAGCACACAGCTGCAAAGAAATATTGAGACCCGGAAGGTTGAAGTTAAATTTAGCAAATAATGATGCAACGGAATACACACAAGAGTGAAGACAAGCAGGGCGCTGGAGATGGAGGGGTAGCCTGCTATGCACTAGTATCTTGATGGTCAAAAACAATACATGCCGCCTGCCCATTAAGTGGGAAGGTCGCAGGGGGCTGCAGATGTCAGAAATGTGATTGTGAGCTCCATAAGACACTCCATAAGTGCTTGGTTGAGGGAGCTGATCCTCTGCTTATAGATGCTGGATTGGGGTTCTCATTCTTCACAGCTCAATGTCTGAGTCTAATCCTTCTTCCCTGCGGAACTTCAGCATGAGGCTGAGGAAAAGGTAGATGGTATTGGATTGTGGGCTGCTTTTACTTTTGCTTTATATCATAAATGCAAGGTAGGGCTTCATAAGTTGCTCCAATGGCACAGTGAAGAACGGAAAGTGCAGCTGCAAGTGAGTAAAATGCAGGAAGATGAAACAACATCCAAATTGACATTGAATTGTCAAAAACACACTGTCAGAAGAAATGTTGAAATCAGCTGTCTTATATGTCTTCTAGTTCCTATAAGTTACAAATATTTCTGCGTATGTCTTCATGTGACTGTGGACTCTTAGACTGATGCATTGTTAATTGGCATATTTCTGTTGTACATCAGTAAAATATGGTATCTTGGAAAATATATTGGTTGCTATTGTTCAGGTTCATTAATCAAAGGTTCCCTAACCCGTCAGTATCACTGAAGAATCATTTTCCATTATGCATTCACCTGGCTGAGCCTGTTGAGTTCCTGGCAGCTGAGAGAAGATACTGTTGCAGACAGAATCCCTGGTTAAAACACAGCCTAATGACGTTGTGGTTCTGTTCGCTGAGCTGGGAATTTGTGTTGCAGACGTTTCGTCCCCTGTCTAGGTGACATCCTCAGTGCTTGGGAACCGCCTGTGAAGCGCTTCTGTGATCTTTCCTCTGGGATTTGTAGTGGTTTGAATCTGCCGCTTCCGGTTGTCAGTTCCAGCTGTCCGCTGCAGTGGCCGGTATATTGGGTCCAGGTCGATGTGCTTATTGATTGAATCTGTGGATGAGTGCCATGCCTCTAGGAATTCCCTGGCTGTTCTCTGTTTGGTTTGACCTATAATAGTAGTGTTGTCCCAGTCAAATTCATGTTGTTTGTCATCCAAGCAACATGAGTTCGACTGGGACAACACTACTATTATAGGACAAGCCAAACAGAGAGCAGCCAGGGAATTCCTAGAGGCATGGCACTCATCCACAGATTCAATCAATAAGCACATCGACATGGACACAATATACCGGCCAATGCAGCGGACAGCTGGAACTGACAACCGGAAGCGGCAGATTCAAACCACTACAAATGCCGGAGGAAAGATCACAGAAGCGCTTCACAGGAGGCTCCCAAGCACTGAGGATGTCACCTAGACAGGGGACGAAACGTCTGCAACACAAATTCCCAGCTCGGTGAACAGAACCACAACAACGAGCACCCGAGCTACAAATCTTCTCCCAAACTTTGAACAGCTTAATGACCTTTAATATTGAATATTTAATTGACTCACCAGTAGTTCCAGGGCATTTCCAGTTGGCCTTCAAACCTGCCTGATTGAAGCCTGGAAGAGGACAGGCTGATGTCAGGATCCAGAACCAATCTCAATTCTCAGGGAATCAGCTTCTCACATATGCTGAAACATCATCCCACACCACCCCTACCCTTTCTCTTTAAATATTATGTTCATTGTTTTAAAGGCATCTTCTACCCTCATGAACTGTTGTACACAAATGCTCCAAATTATCTCCAGTTACAGAAGTCCTTGATCCTAGGCTCATTTGTTGCTCTGGACTGATATTCAAAGTTGGTTCAATTGGGGCAAATCATTGGGAGTGAGTGTAAATTATTGAAAATTTGGAAATTCTCAAGAAAGAGTGACCTTTTCCCCTCTGTCCACATCCCTTACAAAGTTCTTTTCCAATCCTTTCAGTTGCTCTGCACACCCTCCACCACTCCCAAATATCAGTAAGAGTTTGCTCAAACTCATTGTGAGCAATACCCTGGATTAGCTAGTCTTAAAGAAAAGTGATGCAAAATGTACTTTTTAAAGTTTCAGATGGACAATCATTTGTTTGAAAACAATATAATTTGCAAAACCCAACTATTATCAATCCTTTGTTTTATGATAGAGCTTCAGACGGAATTACAACTACACTGAACCATTAAATATTGTGACATATGTTGGATGTGGGTTTTCAATTCTTGGGTTAGCCATCACCATTGTATTTCAAATTATAACCAGGTAAGAACTTGAAATAACGTGAACAATGGTAAATTAGTAGAACAGTAATTATTTCAACAGCTTTTTTACACATTGTGTACACATTAAAGAATGTGTTACTTTCTGTCTGAGAGTTAAAAACACATTCACACCGCAGGTATAATCTGTGGGATTGTCTGGGTGGATCTAAGTAGTTTTTGTCAGTTCTGGACATTGCAGCATTACAGTGGCTCAGATGACATGTACTTTCAGCCATGTATCTGTTTTCCACTTCAATTCAGATAAGCACATTTCACACACTGAAGGAGGCGAGAGGTAAGTTAGAAATGCACTCACTGTTAGGCAGAAAATGAGCACAGGATAATTTAATTTTAAGGCCTGATTTACATAGTATTGGTTCACTTGATGCTTCTATTCAAGCCAGAGTCAAAGTTATTTTAATCAACCTGCTCAGCATGTTATGTCTGCCTGCTCAGGTTAGTCTGCCTGCTCAGGTTAATCAACCTGCTCAGACCTTCTGGGCAGGTGGGATTTGAACTTCGGGACTAGAGATAGAGATACTACTTCTGAACCATAAACCCATCAGGCTGGAGATAAAATTGCAGTCTGCAACTAATGATGCAATTGGATTTAGATCAATATATTTAAAGATTAATTCGATGGGATTTAGATGAGTGGCTGAGCAAGCCTCAGTGAATGTTGCAGAATCTACCATCCCTATTGGCAATGGATCTGAACCATTACGATTATCTTCTTTTAACAGGTTTCTTGGGTTAGTGCTAGAATGCAAGATGTTCTAAGCAGTTTCTACACTCTTGGCTAGAAGTTGTAGCCTTTGTGGACTCATTTCACTTGAGACTTGAAGCTATCAGAAGGAAGAGGTAGACAGTCTGTTTATCCCTGAGGTAAAAACAATGACTGCAGATGCTGGAAACCAGATTCTGGATTAGTGGTGCTGGAAGAGCACAGCAGTTCAGGCAGCATCCAAGGAGCTTCGAAATCGAAGTTTCGGGCAAAAGCCCTTCATCAGGAATAAAGGCAGTGAGCCTGAAGCGTGGAGAGATAAGCTAGAGGAGGGTGGGGGT
>NC_057721.1:56289689-56294373 GCF_004010195.1 Chiloscyllium plagiosum | reverse complement strand
GGGGCGGGGGTGGGGTTTGGCGTGGGGACGGAGATCGGCTTGGGCACGGGGTTAGGCGTGCGGACGGAGATTGGCGTGGGGGCGGGGTTAGGCATGCGGACAGAGATCGGCGTGAGGGCGGAGTTAGGCGTGGTGACGGAGATCGGCATGGGGGTGGAGACGCATGCGGCGTCGTCGTTGTACAGGTGAGTGATGTCACTGGGGGCAGAAGTGGCTGCGGCGACGGCAACCCCGTGGGCAGAAGTGGCTGTGGCGACGGCAGAAATGGTGTTGTTCCCGATAGCCGTGGAGCCCGCGGAGGCCGCGAATCTGTCAGCGATGGTCTTCCTGGCGATCGTGGAGGCGGTTGTCTGGGCGGTGATCGTGGAGGCTGCATGGTCGGTGGTGGCGGAAATGACGTCATGGTTCGCGGCGGCAGTTGCTGCCGCAGGCACTGCAGCGGCCGCGAGGTTAATGGCGCAAGAGTGATTTCGGAGGCCGATGGAACATTCTGGAACAGTTGAGGAACCCAGAGTGTGGGGGTAAGTACATGAAAGTTTTTGGTACTTACTGTCTTTAATTTCCGATATGGCTAGGAAGAACTGTTTGTTTAGTGTATGGATTCTTCTGTGGATGAAGAACAGTAGAGGTCCTTCACAGGTCTGTGAGAGTGTTGTCCTGAGTTGGGGTAGGTCTAATTACAGGGAATGTAGGTAGCGGCGCATGGCTGCAAGCGTGGAGCGGAGGATCCGGAGGGAGATCTGTTGCTGTAGGCTTCAGATTTGTTGCAGGTCCTGGTTGTCCTGGTTGGGTCCAAATTTTGTTGGTCTGAACGTAGTCCGGAGTCCGTGTGGGGTCAGTCGGTTCCGTAGGCAGGTGCTGAGGAAGGAGATGTGACTGCGTAGCGAGTCTGTTTGAGAATGTGGCAGAAGAGCTTCTGGGCAGAGGAGATGACCTGAGGTGTGCAGTGAGAGACGGACTCACTGAAATCCTTGTAGAAGGAGGAAGAGAGCTTCTTCAAGGAAGGCATTCTTGTAAGAGGATTCGCAGTAGGTTAAAATCTTCTAGGAGAAAGTGAGGATTGCAGATGCTGGAGATCAGAACTGAAAATGTGTGGCTGGAAAAGCACAGCAGGTCAGGCAGCATGCAAGGAGCAGGAGAATCGACATTTCGGGCATGAGCCCTTCTTCAGGAATCCTGAAGAAGGGCTCATGCCCGAAACATCGATTCTCCTGCTCCTTGGATGCTGCCTGACCTGCTGCGCTTTTCCAGCAACACATTTTCAGCCCAACCTAATCTAGTCCCACCTGCCAGCAGCCAGCCCATATCCCTCCAAATGCTTCCTATTCATATACCCATCCAGATGTCTTTTAAATGTTGCAATTGTACTTGCCTCCACTACTTTCTCTGGCAGCTCATTCCATACACGTACCACCCTCTGTGTGAAAAAGTTGCCCCTCTTTAATATCTTTCCCCTCTCACCATAAACCAATGCCCTCTAGTTCTGGACTCCCATACCTGAGGGAAAAGACTTTGTCTATTTATCCTATCCATGCCCCTCATTATTTTGTAAATCTCTATAAGGTCACCCCTCAGCCTCCGACGCTTCAGGGAAACCAGCCCCAGCCTATTCATCCTCTCCCCATAGCTCAAATCCTCCAGCCGTGGCAACATCCTTATAAATCTTTTCTGAACCCTTTCAAGTTTCACAACATCTTTCCGATAGGAAGGAGACCAGAATTGCACGCAATATTCCAACAGCGACACAATGTCCTGTACAGCCGCAACATGACCTCCCAACTCCTGTACTCAATACTCTGACCAATAAAGGAAAGCATACCAAGTGCCTTCTTCACTATCCAATCTATCTGTGCCTCCACTTTCAAGAAGCTATGAACCTGCACTCCAAGGTTTCTTTGTTCAGCAACACTCCCTAGGACCTTACCATTAAGTGTATTAGCCTTGCTAAGACTGGTTTTCCCAAAATGCAGCACCTCTCAGTTAACTGAATTAAACTCCATCTGCCACTTCTCAGTACATTGGCCCATCTGATCAAGATCCTGTTGTAATCTTAGGTAACCTTCTTTGCTGTCCACTACACCTCCAGTTTTGGTGTCATCTGCAAACTTACTAACTCTACCTCTTATGCTCACTAGTGGACCCAGCACCGATCCTTGTGACACTCCACTGGTCACAGGCCTCCAGAATGAGAAACATCCCTCCATCACCATCCTCTGTCTTCTACCTTTGAGCCAGTTCTGTATCCAAATGGCTAGTTCTCCCTGTATTCCGTGAGATCTAACCTTGCTAACCAGTCTCCCATGGGGAACCTTGTCAAACGCCTTACTGAAGTCCATATAGATCACATCTACCGCGATGACCTCATCAACCCTCTTTGTTACTTCTTAAAAAAACTCAATCAAGTTTGTGAGACATGTTTTCCCACGCACAAAACCAAGTTGACTATCCCTAATCAGTCCTTGTCTTTCCAAATACATGTACATCCTGTCTCTCAGGATTCCCTCCAACAACTTGCCCACCACCAACATCAGGCTCACTGGTCTATAGTTCCCTGGCTTGTCCTCACCACCTTTCTTAAATAGTGGCACCATGTTAGCCAACCTCCAGTCTTCCGGTACCTCACCTGTGACTTCGATATATAAATATCTCAGCAAGAGGCCCAGCAATCACTTCTCTAGCTTCCCACAGAATTTGAGTGTATACCTGATCAGGTCTTGGGAATTTATCCACCTTTATGCATTTCAAGACATCCAGTACTTCCTCCTCTGTAATGTGGACATTTTTCAAGGTGTCACCATCTATTTCCTTAATTCTATATCTTTCATGTCCTTTTCCACAGTAAATACAGGTGCAAAATACTCATTTAGTATCTGCCCCATCTCCTGCGGCTCCACACAAATGCCGCCTTGCTGATCTTTGAGGGACCCTATTCTCTCCCTAGTTACCCTTTTGTCCTTAATGTATTTGTAGAAACCCTTTGGGTTCTCCTTAATTCTATTTGCCAAAACTATCTCATGTCCCCTTTTTGCGTTCCTGATTTCCTTCTTCAGTGTACTCCTACTTCCTTTATACTCTTCTAAGAATTCACTCGATCTGTCCTGTGTATACCTGACATATGCTTCCTTCTTTTTCTTAACCAATTCTTCAATTTCTTTAGTCATCCAGCATTCCCTATACCTACCAACCTTTCCTTTCCCCCTAACAGGAATATGCTTTCTCTGGATTCTTGTTATCTCATTTCTGAAGGATTCCCATTTTCCAGCTGTCCTTTACCTGCAAACATCTGCCCCCAATCAGCTTTTGAACGTTCTTGCCTAATACCATCAAAATTGGCCTTTCTCCAATTTAGACCTTCAACTTTTAGATCTGGTCTGTCCTTTTCCATCGCTATTTTAAAACTAATAGAATTATGGTCGCTGGCCCCAAAGTGCTCCCCCACTGACACCTCAGTCACCTGCCCTGCCTTATTTCCCAAGAGTAGGTCAAGTTTTGCACCTTCTGGCTGTAACAGCTGCTCCTTTTATTGAGGTATTTTAGGTGTTGGAGGTGATTTCCTCGAATTCCAGGAGCAGCAAATACTATTTCATATGCTGTTGCATTGTTTTGGAACTTGGAGAAAAAAAATCAAAACAACAGCAGTTTTAAAAAGGGAGAGGTACAGACAAAGGAAGCACATGGTGAGGTCAGTGCAGGAGAGAGAGAGACAGAAAGAAACTGACACTGTGGTGAAACTGCACAGTTACTGCCTTTGTTGTTTGAATTCATGTATTGCTGGACATCGGAATGCGTCTGGGAAAATTAACAAACAGTGAAATTCACAACTGATCTTGGAGGAACTGTTTGGGCGAAGTCACAGCACAGAAACAGATAAGTGAATAGTTTAAATTGTGGCCTACAGAAAGCCTGCAGTAGTGAGTACAGTGGGTTCTTTCTTGATTATATGTTTTTTGAGATATGTCTCTTGATTAAACTTCAAATATAAGCCATAACTATTAATTTAATCTGGAGCAGTGTTTTGTAGAAGAATAAGACAGTGTTATTTTCTGGATCTGTAGATTGTGAAGGAGCAAAAATGGCCTTTAGTAGAGTGATATACGCTTCTTGTCAGATGTGGGAGTTTAAGGAGAGTTTACAGATTACTGTGGATTGTTTCTGCAATAAATGCTGCTGGTTGCAAATCCTATCAGGTGGAATGGATCAGTTGGAGAGGCAGTTAGAGGCAATGAGGAATTTGCAACACAAAGGTATGCGATGGATAGCAGTTATAGGAAGGGGGGAAAGTCTCAGATACATTCACATAGATGGGTTAATGCCAGGAAAGGTAAGAAAGGTTAGTGCAGGAGTCTTCTGTGGATATCCTCATTTCAAACAGATATGATGTTTTGGAAAATGAAGGGGGTGATGGATTCACAGGGGAATGTAGCACGAACAGCCAAGTTTCTGGTACTGAGACTGGCTCTAATGCAATGAAGGATATGTCAGGTTCCAAGAGATCAACTATGTTAGGGGACTCTCTTGTCCAAGGTACAGACAGACATTTCTGTGGCCAGCAGCGAAAAATCAGAACGTTATGTTGCTTCCCTGGTGCCAGGATCAAGGATGTCTCAGAGAGGGTGCAGAATGTTCTCAAGGGGAAGAGGGGCCAGCAAGAGTCATTGTCTACATTGGAACCAATGACATATGA
>NC_057721.1:56269699-56289189 GCF_004010195.1 Chiloscyllium plagiosum | reverse complement strand
TCCAAACATAGACTGGGACTGCCACAGTGTTAAGAGTTTAGATGGAGAGGAATTCGTTAAGCATGTACAATAAAATTTTCTGATTCAGTATGTGGATGTATTTGCCTGTGTTTGGCCCATATCCTTCTAATCCTTTCCTAACCACATACCTGTCCAAATGTTCTTTAAATGTTGTAATTGTACCTGCATCTACCACTTCCTCTGGCAGACTGTTCTATAAATGCACCACCCTCTGTGCAGAAAACGTTGCCCTTCAGGTCCCTTTTAAATCTTTTCATTCTCACCTTAAAGCCATGCCCTCTAGTTTTGAACTCCTCTACCCTGAGGAAAAGGCCTTGGCTATTCACCTTATCTATGCCCTCATGATTATATATAACTCTATAAGATCACTTCTCAGCCTCCGACACTCCAAGGAAAAAAGTCCCAGCCTTTCCAGCCTCTCCTTGTAATTCAAATCTTCCAGTCTCGGTAGCATCCTTGTAAATCTTTTCTGTACTCTTTCCAATTGAATAGGTCTCTCTGTTCGAAAAGATTCCACATGGCCCGACCATTATTTGTGTAAGTCCTACCTTAGTTTGTCTGACCAAAATGCAAAACCTCACATTTATCTGAATTAAATGCCATCTGCCATTCCTCAGTTAATTGACCCAGTTGATCAAAGTCCCACTGTACTCTTAAATAACCTTCTTCACTGTCTAATATACCCCCAATTTTGGTGTCATCCTCAAACTTATTAACCATGCCTCCGATATGCTCATCCAATTCATTTATATAAATAACAAATAACAGTGCACACAGGATTTTCATCAATTCCTACCTATGTCAAATTCTGAAACCCTACGACCTAGCAAGTTGTCTGAACTCTTCAAATTCAGATCCCTTATTCATCTCTGATTTTCGTCATTCGATCACTGGCAGTTGTGCCTTCCATTGTCCAGGTTTTAAATTCTGTAATTCCCTCCCTTGAGGTCCCTGCCTCTTGTCCTTTCCATCCTCCTTTCAGAAGCTTCAGCTTTTAGTCATCTGTCATAATAAATCGTAATGTGTCATTGTGTAATATTTTTCATGACAGGGCTTTTGTTAAGTAGCTTGGAACATTTTAAAAACCTTAAAGGCATTATACAAATTAAAGTTGTGGTTTAAGCATGTACCTGATTAGCAGGACAGAAGAGAGCACCATAGTAGGACTAGGTGAGCACGGAAACGTTTCTAATTAGCCTGTTCAAGGATGCTATTACACACCTTTGGAGCAAATGGGACTTGAACCCAGACCTCCTTGCTCCGAGGGAGGGGTACAACCAATGCTCTAAATAGCCCGCATTCAATTCACATGCTTATTGAAAGACATTTGTTCTTGAATGGGATACATTGGATTGCCTATTTTCTGTACATGTCCTAATCTGTCAATTTACAATGAATCAAAACTCTACCTAATGGAGAATTTCTCTTCAGGCAAGCACGGAAGACATCGCTTACCTGGGTTACTGTGAGTCTTTGCATATCAATGCTTATGGTTAATTTGATCTTCATCTTTGGAATAAATAACTCCAATGCTCTGAATGAAAAAAATGCTGCGAACAATACAGAAAACATCATTCTACCTTCTGACCATTTCAATCCACCAGAGGTTTACTTATGTACTGCTGCTGCTGCCATTCTTCATTACTTTTTAATGGCTACATTCACTTGGTCAGCACTGTACGGTGCACAGATGTATGTTCTTCTGGTTCACGTGTTCAAACCTCTACCAAGACATTTCTTAATATGGATTTCAGTGGTTGGATGGGGTAAGGGATTTAAACAATTATTCCTTTATAATATTTTGCACAGCTCTAATACTTAGTGAATCTCTTACATAAGAGATTCACTAAAAAGAGATTCACTAAGAGTTGAGTTTTTGATCATTATTGTTCATTAAGTACAAGAATTGGAGAACAGCATCTTTGGTTTTGGCCAATCACTGTTCCTCCTTTTGCAAGTTTACAAGCTCAAAAACTATTGCTGGAAGTTCTACTCATTGCACTTATAGGAACAAAGTATGATGTAGCAAAGGAAAAATTAAACAAAAACTAATGGAGCATAATTTAACTAATTTCCATAAACTGACCTTTTAAACATATGTCTAATCTATATGAACATGTTAGAAATTGTTACGTATGTAATGCATTAACATAGAATGAGAAAAATGTTACATATAAAATTCAAAAATCTTGATAAACAACTCAAAAAGCATAAAACTTAACATAAAAGCAAATTTTCATGTGAGCGTAAGAAACAGTCAAGGCAGGCAGGAACAAAGCAGAGAACAAGGTAGGACTGATAAATTAAACTGCATTTACTTCAATGCAAGAGGCCTAACAGGGAAGGTAAATGAACTAGGGCATGGTTAGGAACATGGGACTGGGATATCATAGCAATTACAGAAACATGGCTCAGGAATGGGCAGGACTAGCAGCTTAATGTTCCAGGATACAAATGCTACAGGAGGGATAGGAAGGGGAGCAAGAGAGGAGGAGGAGTGGCATTTTTGATAAGGGATAGCATTTTAGCTGTATTGAGGGAGGATATTCCTGGGAATACATCCAGGGAAGTTATTTGGGTAGAAATGAGAAATAGGAAAGGGATGATCACCTTATTAGGATTGTATTATAGAATGCCTAATAGTCAGAGGGTAATTGTAAGGAGATTTCAGTTATCTGTCAGATTAACAGGGTGGTTATGGTAGGGGATTTTAACTTTCTAAACATAGACTGGGACTGCCATATTGTTAAGGGTTTAGATGGAAAGAAGTTTGTTAAGAGTGTCCAAGAAAATTTTCTGATCCAGTATGTGGATGTACCTACCAGAGAAGGTGCAAAACTTGACCCACTCTTGGAAAATAAGGCAGGACAGGTGACTGAGGTGTCAGTGGGGGAGCACTTTGGGACCAGCGACCATAATTCTATTAGTTTTAAGATAGTGATGGAAAATGATAGACAGGATCTAAAAGTTGAAGTTCTATGTTGGAGGAAGGCCAATTTTGATGGTATTAGGCAAGAACGTTCAAAATTTGATTGGAGGCAGATGTTTGCAGGTAAAAGGACAGCTGGAAAATGGGCAGCCTTCAGAAATGAGATAATGAGAATCCAGAAAAAGTATATTCCTGTCAGGGTGAAAGGGAAGGCTGGTAGATGTTGGGAAAGCTGGATGAGTGGAAAGTTGAGGTTTTGGATAAAAAAAAAGGAAGCATATGCCAGGTATAGACAGGAGAGAATGAATCTTTAGACGATATAAGGGCATTAGTATATGTCAAGTATAGACGGGATAGATCGAGTGAATCCTTAGAAGAGTATAAAGGCAGTAGGAGTATACTTAAGAGAGAAATCAAGAGGGCAAAAAGGGGACATGAAATAGTTTTGGCAAATTGAGAAAAGGAGAATCCAAAGGGTTTTTACAAATACATTTAGGACAAAAGTGTAACGAGGGAGAGAATAGGGCCCCTCAAAGATCAGCAAGGCAGCCTTTGTGTGGAGCCACAGGAGAAGGAGCAGATACTAAATTAATATTTTGCATCAGTACTTTCTGTGGAAAAGGACATGGAAGACATAGAATGTAGGGAAATAGATGGTGACACCTTACAAAATGTCCATATTACAGAGGAGGAAGTACTGGATGTCTTGAAATGCATAAAAGTGGATAAATCCCCAGGACCTGATCAGGTGTACCCTTGAACTCTGTCGGAAGATAGGGAAATGATTGCTGGGCCTGTTACTGTGATATTTGTATCATCGATTATTACAGGTGAGGTGCCAGAAGACTGGAGGTTGGCTAATGTGGTGCCACTGTTTAAGAAAGGTGGTAAGGACAAGCCAGAGAACTACAGACAAGTGAGCCTGATGTTGGTGGTGGGCAAGTTGTTGGTGGGAATCCTGAGGGACAGGAGGTACATGTATTTGGAAAGGCAAGGACTGATAGGGATATTCAGCATGGCTTCATGTGTGGGAAATCATATCTCACATACTTGATTATTTTGAAGAAGTAACAAAGAGAATTGATGAGGGCAGAACAGTAAATGTGATCTATATGGACTTCAGTAAGGCGTTTGACAAGGTTCCCCATGGGAGACTGGTTAGCAAGGTTGGATCTCATGTAATACAGGGAGAACTAGCCATTTGGATACAGAACAGGCTCAAAGGTAGAAGACAGAGAGTGGTGGTAGAGGGTTGTTTTTCAGACTGGAAGCTTGTGATCAGTGGAGTGCCACAAGGATCAGTGCTGGGTCCCCTACTTTTCATCATTTATATTAATGATTTGGATGTGAGCATAAGAGCTATAGTTAGTAAGTTTGCAGATGACACCAAAATTGGAAGTGTATGGACAGCGAAGAAGGTTACCTCAGATTACAACGGGATCTTGATCAGATGTGCCAATGGGCAGAGAAGTGGCAGATGGAGTTTAATTTAGATAAATGTGAGGTGCTGCATTTTGGGAAAGCAAATCTTAGCAGGACTTATACACTTAATGGTAAGGTCTTGGGGAGTTTTGCTGAACAAAGAGATCTTGGAGTGCAGGTTCAAAGCTCCTTGAAAGTGGAGCTGCAGGTAGATAGGATAGTGAAGAAGGCATTTGATATGCTTTCCTTTATTGGTCAGAGTATTGAGTGCAGGAGTTGGGAGGTCATGTTGCAGCTGTACAGGACATTGGTTAGGTCACTTTTGGAATATTGCGTGCAATTCTGGTCTCCTTCCTATTGGAAAGATGTTGTGAAACTTGAAAGGATTCAGAAAAGATTTACAAGGATGTTGCCTTGGTTGGAGGATTTGAGCTATAGGGAGAGGCTGAATAGGCTAGGGCTGTTTTCCCTGGAGCATCAGAGGCTGAGGGGTGACCTTATAGAGGGTTATAAAATCATGAGGCGCATGGATAGGATAAATAGACAAAATCTTTTCCCTAAGGTGGGGGGAGTCCAGAACTAGAGGGCATAGGTTTAGAGTGAGAGGGGAAAGATATAAAAGAGACCTAAGAAGCAACTTTTTCACACAGACGGTGGTACATGTATGGAATGAGCTGCCAGAGGAAGTGGTGGAGGCAAGTACAATTGCAACATTTAAAAGACATCTGGATGAGTATATGAATAGGAAGGGTTTGGAAGGGTATGGGCCAGGTGCTGGCAGATGGGATTAATTTGGGTTGGGATATTTGGTTGGCATGGACGAGTTGGACCAAAGGGTCTGTTTCCATGCTGTACATCTCTTTGACTCTATAATTAGGAGAAAGAGGGTCCATTCAGCCCCTCAAACCCACTCCATCATTCAATAAGGTCATGACTGACTGATTATGGCCTCAACTCCATGTCCTCAACACCCTTTGACTCCCTTGCTAGTTGAGTATCTGTCTACCTTTCCCTTATAAGTATTTATTTAGTTACTTTGCCTCCGTAGCTCTCTGTGAAAGAGTTCTACAGACTCTCAACTCTCTGAGAGAAAAAAAAATCTAATTTTTGAATTGAAATTAAATTCACATTTTTAGGTCTCCTCTAAAAGGGGAAATATCCTTTCAGCATTTATCCTGTCATGTCCTATCAGAATCTTACAAGATTACCTCTTATTCTTGTGAAAGCAATTGGCAGAGGCCCAGTCCGTCCAACAATTCCTCCCAACATAAACCACCCTCATTGCAGGTATCAATTGAGTGAACCTTTTCTGAACTGCTTCTAAATCATTCATGTCTTTTCTTAAATAAAGAGACCAAAGCTATGCATTGTACTTAAGATGTGATCATAGTGCTGCAGCCCTCCCTCAACCCATACACATATGTCAGACCTCACCCAATACGCACAGAATATCTAAAAATACAATCACAGAATTGTAACAATGCAGAGCTAGGCCTATCATGTCTACACTTTCCCACTAAATCAGCATTGTAATTCCAGCCTTTTCCCTGTGATCCTGTACATTATTGCTTTAAAAATAATCATCCAATGCCCTTTTAATACATCATTTAAATGTGTCTCTATCACGCTTCCAGGCAACGCAATCCAGATGCAAATCCATGGTATGATAAAGATTTTACTCACATTGCAGTTACTTCTCTTGCAATTATGTTTTCTCTGTCTGCTCTTGTTTTTGATCCTTTTATGAGTGGGATCAGTTTCTCCCTATCTATTTGGTTCAGACCCCTCATAGTTTTGATAATTTTCATCAAATCTCTTCAGCCTTCTCCCCCAACAAGAAGACCAGTCCCAGCTTATCCAATCTATCTTCTTAACTGAAGTTTCTTATCCCTGGAACCATCATTATAATGCTTATCTGCACTGCCTACAGTGCATTCTCATCCTTCCTGAATTGCAGCTTCAGAACTGTGCAGAGTACCCCAGCTGAGGTCTAACTAGTGTCTTACACATGTTTAGCATAACCTGCATACTATTGTACTTTATGTACCTGGTTAACATAAGTTCTTTGCTCTTGACTTCCACGCTAGTATTAATGAAATCTAAGATAAATTAATTGCTCTCCACACCAGCCCCACCACTTATACTGGTGCACCTAAATATACGCCCAGGTCTCTCCTCTCTGGCACACCTTTAAATATTTATAGTAGTCCCATCAAAAATATCTCCAAAGCATATATATAGGGAGAGCATATGACATGATATTTGACAACTGTACAGCAATACTGGAATGAGTTACACATTCTAGATGACAGACATCAAGTGTCATGAATAGAAGACTGCTACAATTGCATATAAAGTAAGCTAACCACTGTACTCTTTATTAAAGGGATTTGGAAGTTAATTTAGTTTTAATGATGAAAGCTCATTAAAACCTATTAGTTTGTAAATAATTGATATTGCAACATTAAATAGTAATTTAAGAATTTCCTTTTTGTGGGTTTTGGTAGATTTTTCCTCAATAAAATAGCAGGCTCTGAAGTGTATTGGTCAAATTATTTTTCTGAGAAAAAAAATTAAATCTTATAAGTAGAAACATCATTTAGTTTTAATAATGTATTCCTCAGGTCTTCCAGCAGTTATTGTTATTACAACATTCACAGCTACCTACAAAACAGATGATGCACTGAATTATCGGCAAGAAGAATTGTAAGTAAATAATCAATGCTTACTTCCAATGCATTTAATTCATGCAAAGTATAATAAATTAGTAAACCTTCCTTGCATTAATGATGATTGGCCTGGGGCATAGATTATGATTCAGTGCATGAGCACATTGTATCATTGTGTAGCCTTGAAAACATCATGTTTAAAAAATGGAGCTGCTTTGAAAACTATTTTGCCAAATGCTAAAAATATAGACTAATGTAAATCAAAAATGTTAATTGTAACTGATAAACAAATTCTGTGTGAAGATGATTTCATAACCACAGTTGTTAATGTATACATTTCAGTTTAATTGTAATTTTACTAAGGCAATTCATGTGATTGTTTTCTTTATGTCAGGTAGCATTGTGTTTCAGTACAATCACCTCCTCATCATCACTATATTACACAAATATCTAATAAACTATTGATATCAAACTTTAAATGGTTAAATGTCACATTGTTTAAACTAACACACTAGTGATAAGATTAAAAAACATTGCCAAAGCAAACACATATGCCACATCACTTATTGAGTGTTTCAGGTTACACAACAAAACAAGTGCATTATTTATCATGTACCACACATGTACTCCTCATAGAAACAAAATATGGTTTCAGATTTCGCACATACAAATAGACCTCTTTGGGAAATTATATACATAATTTTACAATGTTCAAAATAAAATGAAGTTTGAACATGAAATTGCAAGATGTGTAATTTGCCATGTGTTTATGTTGTTGGGGAAACTTTATTTTTATTGATATTGTGATGAAGGTTAATAAAATATTATGATTTGTGAATGTGGGTTCTAAAATGGAGAAATTACAAAAAGCTTTAAGTTTGACTTGTATTTTTATATTGTGCATGTTAAGAAGGGCCATAGTTTTGGTTTAATATTGAGTTCTGAGAGTGCTAAAGTGTTGTCTGGAGTTTGTTGATATGTATTTAAATGAGTTTTTGAAACATCGTGAGGTGAATGGTCAGTACATTAGAAACAAAGCTAGAAGTGATAAAACAAAGGAGTGTTGTCATGACAAGTGTCCTATGATACAGAGAAAGAAATAAGTTTGATTAGAAAATCCGCAACACATTTCATTCCGACAGAACTAGGTAATTCAAGAGAAAAGGAATGTCAGAGCAGCCATGCAATTTTGCAGTCTCTAAAACAGTCAGGACAAAACAGATGTCCTGACTGGCTTTGAAACTCATAAGAGAAAAGGTCCAGAAACAGAATGCTTTAAGGTGTCAAAGAGAAAGACGTCCTACATGGCTGTTGAAGGCATAAGTGTAAGGAATGCATGTTAACTAGGGGGCGATGCTGGAAACGTTTCTAAGGGTCTCAGAAAGGGGCTTTAACTAAGGTAAACTGCTTCAGGTGAGTGCAGAGTTTTGCTGGAAAGAAACCAATTACATTCATGCCAACTGAACAAGAAAATGTAAAGTGGAGACAGAGTGATCATGCATTAAGATTGAGTATCTGTAAGAATATTGTTGAGGGTATAAGGATTGGATCTAATATTTGCAGTAAGGCTTTCAAATTGTTCTTGTACATTTCAATAAAGCTATCATTTTTCCTTTTGTATGTAAAAAACTTCCATGTTCTTTTCTTAAAAGTACTTTTGTAGCCTCTTGCGAAAATATCCAATGACTGATCACTATGGTAAACAAATAGTCCACCAGTAATCCTTAGACAGCAACTTCCAAACACTACTATTTCCATCTAGAAGGACAAGGCAACGGATACATGGGAACGCCATCACCTGCAAGTTCCCTTCCAAGCTACTCACCATCCTGACTTGAAAATATATAATTGTTCCTTTAACGTCACCAAGTCAACATCCTGGAATTCTCTCCAACAAACAGCAAATGGACCACAGCACTTCGCGAAGGTACCTCACCACCACGTTCTCAAAGTCAACTGGGATGGGCAAAACGTGGCTGACCAGCTAGCAATGCCTACATTCCACAAATGAATAATTTAGAAAAGGGCTATCACTCTGGTACCTCCCTTGTCTAGTATTACTATCACTGAGAACATAACATTATGGACAGAATTCTCTCAGTCTCTGAACATGGACATTGGATGAGCCAGTTGGGAAAATATGGCAAGATTGAAAAACTGAGATTTTCAATGTCCAGAAAAAAATGTTAGACTTTGAATCTAAGTTTGAATGACGAGACAAGAATTCCACCAGCAAGTATCAAGATTACTATCAGTCAAGGATATCACCACAAGGCAGCATCCAAATTCAATCTAGGGGTTTGGAAGCAGTCACATGGCTACTTGGATTAGATAGAATCAGGGGTTCAATAGCTTACAGTCCAGGGAGTGGTGCTCAGTCAGTCCTGCAGACTAGTGCAACCAGTCAGGGGATTACTGGTAAGAGAGTCAGGGAGCTACATAGAAATTGATTAGGGCTTGGTCACTCACCAGGTGGGGCTCATGTTTCAAACTGGTGAGGGGATGAACCCGGGTCATCTCTCGGCATTAGTTCGCTGGAAATCAAAATGGAAATCAAGGATATCTGAGGAAGAATTACTGGACCCAAAACGTGATGCTGTCAGACCTGCTTAACCTTTCCAGCACCTGCTGGTTTTGTTTCTGATTTACAGCATCCACAGTTCTTTCAGTTTTTATCAAGGGCCATTTCTGTGGTAAGGATATCGGGGGAGTCAATTTTGTGGACTGGATGCAGCATGCTGGACATCAGAGGGGACAACAATTGTGACACAGGTCAACATATAAGACTGAGAGACAGTAGTGCATTGGAGGACATGGGTTACTGAGTTGGGGAGTATGGTCATCAACAATAACAAACCACTGGCTTTGATGTGGAGGGCACTACATGGCAATTGTTGGCATAGCCAAGCTGTAGGCTTGAGGCTCGGGGATAATGAGAGAATGTGAAATCTGACATGAAAATGTTGGATAAGAATGTGGGTGACCTCAGAACTGATGCAGTTGACAGGGAGTGCAAGTAAGAAAGGTATATGATGGTTTGGCTGTGGATATGGGGAGTGTGTTAGGTTACCAGGCTGAGCCTACATCTGACTTTGCAAAGTGTTGCCTTCCATCCTCACTCAAATCATAAATACACAATGGAAATGAAAAATCGGTACCACCACACTGAGAATGGGTGGAGAAAGTCGTTTTTGACTATCTGAGCCTGCAGGCTCTTTTTGAGAGCAATTTGTGGCCCTTTAAGGTCACATGTACTTACGCATCTATGTGCAGGGCATCTATGATGATGGAATCCTGCATGTGAAACACATATAGTGTCCAACTATGTGGGATATAAATCCTGGTCACAAACAAACCTGACCAGATCATTAGCCATTACAGATTGATCATAATTATTTCTATAATTGGAAATAATCACAGATAATCTTAAAAATGTCACCTGCAGGGCACAATTCACAAAGACAATCCAAGGTCTCAGATGCTGCACAAAGGTGTGGAGCACATTTTCTCTTACCTTGAAGAGTAACTGTTTGACAATATACTCTACTATGGTGATGTGTGGGGGCGGAGGGGAGTGGGGGGGGTGGAGGAGGAGAATGGAGGTGGGCGTGGGGGCAAAGTCTCAGTAATCCTATGACAAATACTGTGTTTATCCGACATACTTGTGCTGAATTCATCAGAATAAAGTCCACTGTGTCAAAGTCTGGATAGAGGCAATCCATCATTCTTGTTGATGCAGATGTCCATTTCTCCTTCGAAAGAGGATTCTGCTAAACTGTCATAGTTGTGATGTGAATGCTGACTGCTCACATTACAATGGGCCTGTAGTTTCTGATATTCCCAAAAGCAGAAATTGCTGGAGAAGCTCAGCATGTGGCAGATCTGTAAAGAAAAAATAGAGTTAAAGTTTCACTTCAGAACTTCCCTTCTGCAGTTCGTTGTTTTATTTCTGATATTCTCTGCACAGGTTCATTGGAATCATGACCAATGGATTCAGCCACAGCAGAGGTTATTGTCACTGAGGCCTTTATGCACAAAGATGCAGAGAAAATTATGTGAAACAAAGGTGTCAGCAAGCTCAGGACTAGCAGCAACCTCCAGCTACTGAACCGACTCCATATAAAGAGGTCACAGCTGAAGGTTCCCTCAGGATGCACAGGAGGTCAAGATTGTATCATTCTGGATACCACCTCCTGTGGTTAACTGAGGCAGATAGACACCATGGAAAGGGGATATCCTAGGTGACTCTGTCATCTGTTAGAGCAGGACTTGTGACCTGTATGGATGGGTGACCATCATCTTCCAAGTGGCTATCAAGGTGACAGCTGAGCTAAATTATTTGCAACTGGCTGGTTTCAAGGATTTTTTTTTTAACTTATTCACTTATGGGATGTGGGTGTTGCTGGCTGGCCAGCATAATTCCCAATCACTAGTTGCACTTGAGAAGGTGGTAGTGAGCTGCCTTCTTGAACTGATGCAGTACCTATGCTATAATTTGACCATAATGCCTTTAGGGAGGGAATTTCAGGATTTTGACCCAGTGACAGTGAAGGAACAGTGATATGTTGACAAGTCAGAATGGTGAGGAGCTAAGAAGGGAACTTACTGGTGGTGGATTTCCTACATATCTGCTGTTCTTGTCCTAGATGCGAGTGGTGTCTAAGGATTTTGGTGAATTTCTGCAGTGTACCTTATGGATAGTATGCATTGCTGTTACTAAGTGTGGGTGCTACTGAGTGTCAGTGATAGGGGGGTTGGATGCTTGTGGATGTGGTGCCAATCAAATGGACTGCTTTGTCCTGGATGTGTCAAGTTTCTTGAATATTGTTGGAGGTACACCCATCCAGGCAAGTGAGGAGTATTCCTTCCCACTTCTGACAAGCTTTGTAGATAATATACATGCTTTGGGGAATCATGATGTGAGTTGCTTGCTGCAGTATTCCAAGCCACTGGTCTGCTGTTGTTGCCACTATTTTTCTATGGTGAGTCCAGTTGAGTTTCTGGTCAATGGTAAGTCCCAAGACGTTGAAAGTGCGAGAATTCAGTGTTGGTAATATTACTGAATGTCAAAGGTTGGTGGTTAGATTGTCTCTTATTAGACCTGTTTATTGACTTGCTACACCATAGTGTGTGTCACATAATTCCGCCATGCTGTGCTCTGCACAATTGAAGCAGGCAAAGAGGAGATGTGATGGAGGCTAAAGAACTGGGAGAGTGGCAGCAGTCTTCTGAGGAGGAGGTGGATGAAGACATTGAGCAGGAGGAACATTGTCTTTACCATGATAGAATAGTGCCACACTGGGCGCTACAAGCTTGGACTTAATTGACACCCTGTGAAGTAGATATGAGTTGGTTGCATTGGTCCTTCATTGACTGTAAAACTGTCATTGCTTGAAAGGCAAGGGAATCTTGTTTATTCCCAATGCAGCTTTTTATGTTCATGTTTTATTTTGCTTTTTCTATTGTTCAATAAAAGTGAATGTTTTCAATCATTTGAAAGCTTTCTAGCCTGTGACACATGCACATTGAACAATGGGAAGCCATTATTCTTCACTGGATGTTACAAAAATAGTAACATTCCCTTGGACAGGTTGTTAACATGGTACGGTTCTAAGCATGAGTAATCTGTGTAGTCATGAATATTGTAGCTAGTTGCAATTACAGTGGATCAGACAGATGATGATGTAAAGTAATAATATATTAATTAATGTGAGTTTCTATTTGCAACGAAGAGTCACTGGTGTCACCTGTGTGCACTCAGTAGCTAGTCTTTTTCACTTCAATCCCACACATGCCTTGTAAAGAGCTAGTCGTGGATTGTACCTGATGCATAGCTGATCTTTAAATATGGCACTTGTGCTAGATATCCCGGAAGTTCCTGACAGTGGCAAGTACTTCTGATATGCACACAACAGAATGAGTGCAGTGCTGTAGTGCTGGTGGTGCATACATAATGAGGTGAGCAATGGGGAATGACATGAGAAAACTCACTAAAGCTCACAGAGAGAAACTCTCCATGAAACTTCCCGAGACTGACAATTTGCTGATTTTGGTAAAATCCAGCCAATAGTTTTTGGTTGTTATATTTTCTTCATTCAGCTGTGAATGGATGGATATAATATTTCTGGTTTCATAGAGACATCAAAATGACATATTTCATACTTTATAATTAATTATATCTGTAAAATTATTTTCTGTCTTCTTACTTACTTTCAATATGTTTTACTTGGAATCTTCCATCTTTCTCAAAGTCTTAGCTTTGAGTTGATATTCATGCTGGATATGTTATTCTGTCAGGTGAAGGCAAATAACAACCACACCCAGGCTTTCAATTCCCAACATGCAAATATCTCCACGTCAAGGCCTGAGAGTAGTCCTATGTGCATTGGTATAATTTTGTCAACTGATTGAAGAACACTTTGAAGCATGTACATTTCTAGGTTACAAAAGTAACTGATATTTTAAAAATAATTTGAAAACTATTTGAAGCCTGAACAGGAAACTTACTTTCAAGAGCTTATTTTACTTCAGAACTAGAAGTTAGTAATTTACAACATGAGAGATGAATGCAGAGAGTTAAATCTTTATCCTTTTTACTGTATTTTAAATGTTTAGAGCATCTGTGTTTTCCTTTTATAAAAACATAAATCATGTAAACATGATTATTTTAGTAACTGTGGTATCTGTTTAATTATTCACCAAGTAAAGGGGCAGCACGGTGGCTCATGGTTAGCACCTGGTTCGATTCTAACCTCGGGTCTGTGTGGAGTTTGCACGTTCTCCCTGCGTCTGTGTGGGTTTCCTCCGGGCACTCCGGTTTCCTCCCACAATCACAAAAGATATGCAGGTCAGGTGAATTGGCCAAGCTAAAGTGCCCATAGTGTTAGGTGCATTAGTCAGAGGGAAATGGTGGGTTACTCTTCAGAGGGTCAGTGTGGACTTGGTGGGCCAAAGGGCCTGTTTCCACACTGTAGGGAATCTAATCTAAAATGATGAACCATTTATTTTCTAAAAGTTAAATTGTAAATAAAGTTCTTGTCTTACAGTCTCTGGAAAGGACATTTGCAACTTTTCACTCAGGCTGTGTAACCCTGTGCTGGTTCTATAGCCCAACACTTCATCTTTCATTTTGTCAATCAAACCTCATGAATTCCACTGGACAGAATTATTTTACTAAGAAAAATAAAGTTGATTATTTGTAATCTGCAGAAAATCATCATTCTGCTTGTGACCTCTAAATGGTCTTCAGAATCACTTATTTAAAATCTAAAATTAATAAAAAATCTAGCCTGATTGACTCAAGACAGTTAACACACAGATTTACGTATCAATAATAGACCAATTTATTGTGATCCACGTGATATGCTCGTGTCCGGTAAAGTAATATGCCCTTTGTCCATAAGCAACAGAGAATCCAGGAGTTTGTTTACCCAGTGAGTAGCTAAAATGCATAGTTGAGGCAAGTGACATTGATACATTTAGGGAAAGCTAAATGATTACAGGAAATCCCTGGGTTACGAACGAGTTCTGTTTTTAAGTCTGTTTGTAAGTCGAATTTGTATGTAAGTCTTAGAATCATAGAGACGTACAGCACGGAAACTGACCCTTTGGTCCAACTCGTCCATGCTGACTAGTTATCCCAACCTAATCTAGTCTCGCTTGCCAGCACCCAGCCCATATCCCTGTAAACCCTTCCTATTCATATACATATCCAGATGCCTTTTAAATGTTGCAATTGTACCGGCCTCCATCACTTCCTCTGGCAGCTCTTTCCATACACGCATCACCCTTTGTATGAAAAAGTTGCCCCTTGGGTCTCTTTTATATCTTTCCCCTTTCACCCTAAACCTATAACTCTAGTTCTGGCCTCCCCCATCCCAGGAGTCAGAAGTTATATACGGTTCACATCTAGCGTCAATTAATCAAATGTTTGTCTTAGTATATAGTATATATTTTAACATCTTAAATATAATAATACAGTAATAATAATAAATGTAACTACAGTACAGTACAATATTTACAATTGAGAGAGAAAGAAAATGTGTGTACATGCATATAAAAAACATTGAAGAAACATTTCTTAAACTGTTTAGATAGAAAATAAAATCATTAAAGCTTAACACTTATTCTTGTTCCAATCAATGTCTTGCATACCAGAGGGAGCGTTAATTAATAATTAAGATTACTTTATTAATTGGATGATGGGCCTGGTGCTGAGTCAGGGATTGATACTGTTAATGAAGAGTCAGGGTCTGATTCTGCTGCTGGAGAGTGGAGGTTTATTTCTGAAGTCAATTTCTTAAAGTAAACATTAAGAGTGGCTTGAACAGAGCTTTTCTTTTTTTCATTATAAATGGCCTTGCAGCAGCTGAGACCATTGGTAAATGTCCGATAAATTTTCGTGAACCTCTCTATATTAGGATCTTGCTCCTCTAACTTTGCCATCCCTGTTTCAATGAGATGAAAGGCTTCAGCTAACTCCTTTGTCAAAAACCTATTGGGTTCTGGAGTTTCTAGGACCCGCCCTTCTTCCTCAAATGCTATCATCTGCTGCTCCAGCTCCATAAGTTCCTCATTGGTCAGTTCTTCGGCATGGGATTCAAGCAAGTCTACGACATCACCTTCATTAATGTCTAACTGCAGTTGATTATTACCAATATCAGCCACAGCTTGCCTGGCTTTGGTGATGCCCTCAGGTGTGAACTCTTTAAAACCATCTGCGAATTGGGGACACAATTTGTTCCAAATGACAGCGTGACGTTGTTCTCCCTCAGGCTGAAAACATGCAGTGTCTTGAGGGTCACGCAAAGTAATCCGTTCGTTCATTAGTACGAACCATTGTATGTAACCCTTTTTTTAGAATAATAGACTTTACGGAGGTCGGTTCGGTAAGTACGGATGTTTGTAAGTCGGTCATTCGTAACCCGGGGAAAGCCTGTACCTGAACGGAATAGGAAGCCACTTTGATATAGTTAAAAGGATGGGAAAAAGGTTGGGAGGAACATAAACATTGACATAGGCTAATAAGCGCGTATGACATTTTTCACTGTATTTCATACCACATAAGCAAAATATTTTAGACAAGGGTGTTTTACATTCAAAGCATCATTTACCATGCATTTGGATTTTACAAACAGTGAAGGAGTCTCCCTTTGTTGTCTGTTCAGTGTCCTTTATTCATCAAACTTTGCTGTTGTTTCTGTTTTTCAGCTGCTGGCTCTCTGGTTTTGATCTTCATGGGAACCTGGAATTGTCAAAGCCAATGCTGTGGGGATTTCTTCTTCCAGTTGCGATATTGCTCCTATTTAATTTTGTCATGTTTGCTCTAGTGACAATGTTGGTGCTGTACAACAAAGACCATGGTACTTGCAGGTAATGCAAGATATTATATATTAACTTGCTTTGAACTGATATGAAATTCAATTTTTCCAAACACAACAATGCATCCCACATTCAAACAGTCCTCTCTGATCAAAAAGATTGAACATATTAGCTCACTTCTGTCAGTATTAAAAGCATCATTTAGTGACTCAGAGATTCTGTGTTGATATTGGTATATTTCAGCAACTGCTTTTTAAGATCCTTCATTTGCCTATGCACTTTAAAATTCAGCTGATCACTGATTCATCGTATGGAATGTAGATCTTTCAGTCAATAGCAGAGAACATAGAAGTATTGCATCGCAATCTGTCCATGACTTTTAGTAACCAGTAATGTTTGTTTAGTTATGATAAACAGTTAATTGCTTCCAAGTCAAATACACCTTTCATTTGATTCCAAATTTATTGTAAATTTTTACAAATTATTATATATTATTTTATTAAGAATTCTCACACTTTAAAATTGATATTTGTTTATTTTATTAAGAATTCTCACACTTTAAAATTGATATTTGTCTCTTAACTGGCATTAAAAAAACCTCCCATTTATAAATAATGTTCCAAAACTCAGGTCAGCTTCTTTCCCTGGAAAGCAAGTGAAAGTCATAATAGGTCACTCCATCCCATTGCCAGAAACAGTATGTAACTAGTTCTACCAGGACTATAAGATCTGAAGCAATTTAGTAAGTCATACAGCTAAGCGTGAAATAATTAATTTTCTCATTTAATATATGAACTAGTTTATAGAGAACACTTTAACATTTTACTGAAAGCTGGTAAAACATCTCCTGAGTATTATTTATTAAAATCAGTAAAATGCTTAGTATTAGCAAACACTTCATTAATTACTGTGTTCTTTTATAGTGCGAAACAGGCTACGTCAGCAAAGAAAATGATGGGATCCTTATCAGTAGCTGTTGTGCTGTGTTTAACATGGAGTCTAGGTTATTTGATGCTTATAGAGCGTGAAGAAACACAAGCTGTATTTAGCTATCTCTTCTGTGCTCTTAATGCCACTCAGGTTTGTAAAGTTTTCTTCCAGAATCATCAAACACAAGATGCTGGTAATGATATTGGACAAATATAAAATATTTCCACTTTTGACAGAGTAATGAATAAAGTGTGGCTGATGGCAAATCCTAAGATTGTAAGTTATGTACAGCTGCTTATAGAAAATTTAGTTTCAGTGGGGAAGAAGAAATTGAGGTACTGTATTGAAAAAGTATATAAATGTAGTCTTTCGATTCCCTGTGAAAACCAATAAGTTAAAAAAAACATATCCGAACAACCCAAATGGAGGAAATCAATGCACAACATTTTACTTTTATAATTTACTTGAATAATGAAACCAAAAGCAACATAATTACAGCATGACCTTACAGCTAAACTGTATTTAATAAAAATTAACTGAATTGTACTGGCTGTTAAAACAATGGTAGATCACATGGATTATTGGCAGTTCTACATATTGCCAATGCCACCATTGGGAATGGTGGGTTGGGGGAGGAAGGGGGTCTCTCTGCCATCTTTGTTGACCATTTTAGTGTTATCAATAGACACTGGCAGTTCCTTTGAAAGATGTTGCACCAAATTCTGTCACAAATTCCTTCAAAACACTATCTTTCTCCATTCAATGTATACAGTTCTTTTCTTTTATTTTGAGGCTGTAGTCACCTCCCAACAGCAGCTTTACTCCACTTGAACTCCACAGGTCCACATTCCTCCCAAAGGTGGATTTTCCAGATACTTTTCCAGTTATGCCCATATTTCTAACCATTTTGCCATGATGGACTTCTCTGAATAGCCTGTCCTGCCTTGCATACCACTGGAAATATCATTTCAAGGATCCATCTTTCGTCTTCAATTTCCCCAGCAACATGAAGTCACAGCCAGTCCTAGAAAGCCTAATGATAGAAGATGGTGGCAGGAAGGGCAGAAAATTGGGGGATTGGCACTGGCAATGACCAGCCACCTCAAAAATTTAGTTCCAGGTAAGTGAGGCCCATGGTCGATTGCCTTGACTTGACGTAATTTTATGAGTCTAAAATGGTCAATTAACAAACATTTCAGGGACTGTTCACACCACAGCCTGGATTAAAACTGTTCCCAGCTCATTGCCTGCCTGCGAGGTTGGGGGGGGGGGAGTGGTTGTTGCTAAAAAACAATCCTGTGTCCTTACCACTGAGCTTCCTGAACCCCCATCCCACAATTCCCATGAAAAGCCACTTACCTTGCTCCACAATGTTGGTACAGCTGTGCAGCCAGTCACCCCCATGTTGACAGCAGTGCACCTACTCATAGTGGATGCCAACCTCTATCTGGTAAGCAGCGCCAAGCAGAGATCTTGACTGGCATCATTATCCCAGGAAGTGATAACCCAAAAATGCTTCGTTGTTGATGGTGCTACTGTACGTCCTGCATGTTTTGACACCCACTCCCACACTGAAGACAACTTTGAAAATTCTGGCTTAGTTTCTCTTTCAGTTAGAAAGTTTACCAACATCTGATGAAGAGGCAGTGCCCTGAAAGCTTGTGATTTCAAATAAACCCGTTGGACTATAACCTGATGTCGTGTGGCTTTTGACCTTGTGTGGAAGTCTAGGATGGAAATGTGTTGCTGGAAAAGCGCAGCAGGTCAGGCAGCATCCAGGGAACAGGAGAATCGAAGTTTCGGGCATAAGCCCTTCTTCATTCCTGAAGAAGGGCTTATGCCCGAAACGTCGATTCTCCTGTTCCCTGGATGCTGCCTGACCTGCTGCGCTTTTCCAGCAACACATTTCCAGCTCTGATCTCCAGCATCTGCAGACCTCACTTTCTCCTGGAAGTCTAGGATCACAGGGCATAATTTCAGAATAAGGGATTGCCATTTTAAGACAGAGATAAGGAGGAATTTCTTCTTTCAGAGAGTTGTTAATTTCTGGAATTCTGTACCACAGAGGGGTGTTCAGACTAGTTCAGAAGTATATTCCAGGCTGAGATTGATGTTTAGGAGAAAGTGAGGACTGCAGATGCTGGGGATCAGAGCTGAAAATGTGTTGCTGGAAAAGCGCAGCAGGTCAGCAGCATCCA
>NC_057721.1:56263259-56269217 GCF_004010195.1 Chiloscyllium plagiosum | reverse complement strand
GCCCCTCCCCCAAGTCCCTCCTCCCTACCTTTTATCTTAGCCTGCTTGGCACACTCTCCTCATTCCTGAAGAAGGGCTCATGCCTGAAACGTCGATTCTCCTGTTCCTTGGATGCTGCCTGACCTGCTGCGCTTTTCCAGCAACACATTTTCAGCTCTGAGATTGATGTTTTATCAGTAAGGGATTCAAGGGTTATAGGGAAAAGGCAGGATTACCTCAGATCAGCCATGCTTTCATTGAATGGTGCAGCAGACTTGATGCGCTGAATGATTCTGGTTCTGCTTCTGCTCCTACATCTCATGGACATATGGTCTTTCTTTGCAGTACCAGAAATCACGTCTGCTGGGTGATATACTCATCAAGGGTTAAATAGGGCAGAAGAATCACATTGGAGTTATATTACAATGGAATACATTAACAAAGTCTAAGTGCAAAAGTTATTATTTGTTCTGCCAAATGGTTACAGCACTAATAAGACTATATTTATTGTCAAGTTACCTTTTACTTGAACCATTGCAGTCTTTATGATAATTATAACAGAGAATGCTGGAAATATTTAGCAGGTCAAACAGCATCCGGTTTAAATATATCACTCAGACTACTCAGAGGTCAATGCAGCACAACAAATATTAGAGTGAACATTGATTCTGACTCAATGACATGAAGGATCAAAAAGAAATAACCAAGTAGGGAGACTTAAGAGGGAAATGTGCGTAGGGATAGCATGCCCACAAGAGTACTACTCTTCTGCTTTTATGTAATAGAAATTGCATGGTTTGGAGATGCTTTTGAAGGAAGTCTGGTGTGTTTTTACAGTGAATTATACACAGTATGTTGTTGCTGGCAGAGAAGTAGCTATTGAATTTATTGGTTAAAGTTTTGATATTTGGATCAGGATTGTCTAATTGATGATCACCTCATTGAGTATGATTACAATTTTGTTCATCTGAGTGAGTGCTGATCATTCAAACTTAATCCTGAATTGAAGTGTGTAGATGATGACTAGGCATTTGGGGATCAGGAAGCAAGCCACTTATCACACAGTGCAGAATATTACAGCAGTCTGAGCACTGTGGGCTATGGTGAGATGTGTGGTACAGTTTGGTGAGATATTTGGTGGAGGCTATCTTGACATGTCCAGATCATCTTACTGCGTCAATACTGTTTTTCTCAAGCGGCTTTGGCATGCTTTTATGCTAGACGAAAGCAAATTCACAATTGATGCTTATCATTGTTTGTTAAACACCTTGCTAACAGCCTAACTCATCAGGTAAATATTCTGGTTGTGATCTTATCAAACTTGCCAAACAAATTAGTCTTCAGGAAGATTTGACATGGAAACCAGAGCAAGTTCTTGATGGATTCAACTTGTCACTTACTCCAAATGCCTTCCCTGTTGGATCAGTTCTGAAGAAGGAGGTCACTCAATCCAAAGTGTTAAATCTGTTTTCTCTCCACAGATGCTGCTGGACCTGCTGAGCTTTTCCAGCAATTTCTGTTTTTGTCTCTGATTTACAGTAACCTCAATTCTTTTGATTTTTTATTTAGCATTTTTCTTCACATTGCTTGTTACTTAAGCATTGTGACAGTTATATACCATTTGTGAATCTAAGCCTGGATGTTATCCAGGTTTTAGGCAAAAGTGACCACTGCAGATGCTGGAGATCAGAGTCGAGACTAGAATGGTGCTGGAAAAGCACAGCTGGTCAGGCAGCATCCGAGGAGCAGGAAAATTGACGTTTCTGGCAAAAGCCCTTCATCAGGAATGAAAGCCCTTTCATTCCTGATGAAGGGCTTTTGCCAGAAACGTCGATTTTCCTGCTCCTCGGATGCTGCCTGACCTGCTGTGCTTTTCCAGCACCACTCTAATCTAGACTGTTATCCAGGTTCTGTCATTGGCTGACATGCATGATTCATTATTAGAAAAATAGCTGATGAAACTCAGCAGGTCTGGCGGCATCTGTGTGGAGGAAGCAATGTTAATGCCAGATTAGAAAAATTAACTCAGCTTTCTCCTCACAGTTGCTGTCAGACCTGCTGAATTTCACCAGCAATTTATGTTTTTGTCTCCGATCTCCAGCATCCACATTTCTTTGTTTTATTTCACTGTCAAGAGAGGTTCTGAATGGAACTAAACTTCAGGGAATAGCCCACTCTTAAACCTACATAGGAGCAAAATTGTGATGAAGCAAATGATATAATTGGACTGAGGGCATTACCCTGAGGCAGTCCAGCAGCAAAATCCTTGAGAGTGCTATGATTTTGCTAAGTAGAAAAATAATGTCTCATTTGGAATTCCTCATTTTTTAAAAAAAATTAGTCAAATTTAACATAATAGCAAATGCAGGTCATGATCTTGGTTGCCAAATTGTCTTTCTATTGTTAAAATATTTTACCGCATTGTGTTCTGATAATGTTAATTTGCTAAAGTATTGCTTTCTTTGATTAATAGGGTCTACAGATTTTCATTCTGTTCACTGCTCGCCGAAAAGCATTTCAAAAGATGTATGCAGCCTGGGATTCCAGATTTGATATGAACATCAGTATAGTCCATTCAAAAAAATTCTCGTTTCAAAGTGTAAGCATTCCAGAAAATAGAGAACTGTACACAGTGAACTTCTCTGAAACCTCATGTTCCATACCTTCCATTCTATATTAGAATGCATTTTTGAGACAGGATAAATTCCCTTTGTTGTTCCTCCTTAAAATGCTCTTAGTTTCTTCATGGCTGCAATAATGGGAAAATGTGTTATGTTCCCGGCAAAATTCAACAGTAATATATCATCAACACTCGGTAGACTTGTCGTGGAAGGAAATGATTTATATTAGCTTCCGATTCATTTCCATCCAGAACGCTGCATTACTGTAAGATGTTTTAGATTAGAATCAATCTAAACATCATGGCATAGATAGAGAACACAGGGGTCTAACACCTTCAACATATTGTCTAGCTAACACCCATTGTTACAGCTAACCTGAGAATGCAACTTTTAAAAGAAGGTTTTGTGATTTACACATGAAAGAAGTGAAACTATCATGGTATTCGAACAGATGAAAGACTCAACAGACAATCAAGGTATTTTTCAATGTATAATTTCAGTAAATTTTTGCTATAAATTCTGTGCCTTACAATTGTGCTTTCCACAATCACCTGATGAAGGAGCGGCGCTTCCAATTAAACTTGTTGGATTATAACCTGGTGTTGTGTGATTTTTAACTTTGTACACCCCAGTCCAACACCGGCATCTCCAAATCATTACTGTAAGACAGCATTCTACTTGGCATACAGAGTGCAATAACTGCATGTGTGATTGTTAAATCTGAAGCTCAAATAAAGCTGAAGCTAGAATAAATTACTGTTCCACTTGGTGTGTGGTTGTATTGTTCATATTTTTGCATTGTCAGGTATTGATTATATTTCTAGATTGTGTATTGAGGATGTTGTCGGTGTTAAATTCAGTGAGTAAACAGAGATTGGTATCTGACCAGCCACATGTAAAGTGAATAGGTGAGTGGGCTCAAGGAGTTGAATGGTTCAAACCAGTTAGTATGGCTGAAGTATGTACAATCAGTTGTGATGGCAGGGATTGCCTTCTCAACTCTGCTGGTATTTTACCAGTGGAGGTGTACATTTTAGGCAGCGCATGTGCCCTTGGGCCTATTGAGACCAAAAGTCATTTCCTGCTGCCACTGATATTTTACCCATGCCACGTGGAGAACTGAGGGAACCCACCTTTTCAGGTACTTGTGCCCAACAGAATGTCTCCAGAATGGAAATGATTGAATACTGACTGCAGTCCAGATATTAACCATTGTTCTTAGATTCAGATACTGCCAGTAGCTCTTGGAGGTGGTATGTCTTCCTACGTGGGGTGATTGCCATGACCTAGGGCAGTGAACTTTCTGTCAACCTTAAAGTCCAAACATGGCATCCAGGGCAAGCAGGCACAGTGAGTGAGGGAACTGCCATCATGTTCCTGTTAATGAAACCTGACCATCAAGTAATTGGAAGTCTGACTCTATAGTTCTGTAGATAACATTAAAGTACTTTGACATTCCTTCCTTTCTTTCAGTTAGCCCATTTTAAAGGGATTGTGTTTTCTACTGATTCTATTAATAATAAGTAAAATTGAATTAATTGGAAGTGGCAAAACATACCATTAGGTTACAGCACAGATGATATTTATTTTAATGGCTCTGGTGTATTATTAATTTGGAAAAAGGCAAATATTCTATGAATTCAAACCAACATAAGTACAACCTTACATTTCATTTTTAGCACTAATGAGCAACTAAACAATTCTGAAATATTGATCGCTGTTACCCTATGTTATGAAGTCAGACATAGAGTCATAGAGATGTACAGCACGGAAACAAATCCTTCGGTCCAACCCATCCCTGCCGACCAGATATCCCAACCCAATCTAGTCCCACCTGCCAGCACTCGGCCCATATCCCTCCAAAATGTTCCTATTCACATACCCATATAGATGCCTTTTAAATGTTGCAATTGTACTAGCCTTCACCACTTCCTCTTGCAGCTCATACCATACACACACCACTCTCTGCGTGAAAAAGCTATCCCTTAGGTCTCTTTTATATCTTTCCCCTCTCACCAGGGAAGAGACTTTGTCTCTTTATCCTATCCGTGTCCCTCCTGATTTTATAAACCTCTATAAGGTCACCCCTCAGCCTCCGACACTCCAGGGAAAACAGCCCCAGCCTATTCAACCTCTCTGCAGTGCAAACCCTCCTACGCTGGCAACATCCTTCTAAATCTTTTCTGATCTGATCTGAGGATGATCAGATCAGCCATGACCTCATTGAATAGTGGAGCAGACTCAGTGGGCTGAATGGCTTACTTCTGCTCCCACATCTTGTGGTCTCCACTCTAATCTCTGTTGCTTAGCCAGCTACTCCATCCTTCTCTCTGACAACAGTTTAAGACAACAGATTAGCCAGTGAGTTCACAACATAGGTATTGCATTTGGCAGTGAAGTGAGTATCTGATTACATCTTTGCAACATCATTAAGATTATTTCCAACTCCACAGCATTATTCAACTTCACTCTTGTCTCTGACCATCTGCTGTTGAAGCCCTCATTTCTGCCTTTGTTACCACTGAGCTTGAATACACCATTTTCGAGGTAAAAACAATGACTGCAGATGCTGGAAACTAGATTCTGGATTAGTGGTGCTGGAAGAGCACAGCAGTTCAGGCAGCATCTGAGAAGCAGTAAAATCGACGTTTCGGGCAAAAGCCCTTCATCAGGAATAAAGCTTCCAGCACCACTAATCCAGGAACTATGTTGGTAACTGTCCACTTTCAACAGTACCCCGCCCTTTGATCTTTTCCTTATAAGTTCTATGTCTAAGGTCTTCCTCTCTCACTAGCACCTGATGAAGAAGCAGCGTTCCAAAAACTAGTGTCTTCAAATAAACCTGTTGGACTATAACCTGGTGTCATTTTGAGCCACTCGCAACAAAGTAGTGGAAATTCATTTCTCGGGCTTCAGTCCCTCAACTGTGGGGATTCTAAAAATGAAAGAATGATGTGTATTTCAATAGCGCCTTTCACAATCTCAGGGCATCCCAAAGTATTTCATAACTTGTGCAGTTCTTTTGAAGTGTTATGGACCAGACCAATGCCCCTCAAAATATATTAAGAAGATAGCCTATATCCTAACTTTTTCTTACTTTAAAGGTAAATGTAAGACATTGTATTCCAGATGCAATTGGACTGGTCAAGCCACCTGATGTCAAGCAAAGTACACTTTATTTTTAGACTACTGTTAAAATACAGATTAAAAAAATCAGCTTAACTGTAGCTCTATAGAAATGCTAAACCAAATAATATGTATATTAACTCCAACTAATTAACTGTTCCAATAAAGTAACATCCCATAAATACACCCTTGGCAAAGGCAAATTCAGTAAAATAGATTGTCTCACATGAAA
>NC_057721.1:56255688-56262904 GCF_004010195.1 Chiloscyllium plagiosum | reverse complement strand
CAGTCATCAATGTAGTGGAGGAAGAGGTGGGGAGTGGTGCCGGTGTAATTACGGAAGATCAACTGCTCTACGTATCCAACAAAGAGACAGGCATAGCTGGGGCTCATACTTGTGCCCATGGCTACCCCTTTGGTCTGGAGGAAGTGGGAGGATTCAAAGGAGAAATTGTTAAGGGTGAGGACCAGTTCGGCCAAACGAATGAGAGTGTCGGTGGAAGGACACCATTAACCCGCCTCCCAATTCTGTTCTCAGAGAACTCTTTTCTCAACATTGAGACCAAAAGGTCACTTTCACCAAACAAGTCCTAGATTTCGAGATGAGATTCTCATTAGTGTGCAGCAAGAGGCATGGGTTATTGTTCATTATCACATTCATTATTACAATCTTGCTTCATTAATATGTAGTCTCTCATTCTCCCGCCTGCCTGATATAAACTGGATGCCCAGAATTCCTGACAAAACTAAGAGCAATTAGTTTCTAATTCTACCTCACAGTTTGCTCCTCTGGAAGCCCATTTTTGACACCAGTCACCACTGTCTCAGAGCAAATCCCATGGGCTGCACCACATACATCCCATGTCCACGGATATTGGAATTCAATACATAGCAACCTCTCCACACTATCATGGCACATTTCTTATCCACTCTCAAAATGCTTCTGCATTTTCATCCTGCAATTTGGAGCACACCAGTACCTTTCATTGCAATGTAGCTGCAAAGATACCATGTGCACTTGGACAGGCACCCAGTTCACAGATTGCTTACCTGGATACTCACAGCATCCCTGCTTTTCCTTACCTGCCTTTTTACACCTTGCATCCTCAGTCAAACTTTAAAGGCTCATATACTTCTATCTTATCTTGCTGCACAGATACAAAGTTAAGCATCTTATGGTTATTGATGCATCAAGGGAGTTGACATGTTACTGTCCAGCATTGGTGCACTCTCTCGGGAAAGCTACTAAGTTGACATGAATCCTGAGAAAGCTCCTTTATTTCACTCTTCTTTCATACATTTCCTTCCAATCCTTCAGGGTAACATTGCCATGATGGTCTTGAAGATCTCTGTGACAGTGTTTAAACTGTGAGAAGAGCGCTTTATGAAGCTTTTCCCTTCAGACTATTGTGCTTTGAGAGACAGTGAACATGCAAATTGCCCATTGTACATCTTCCAGACGAGAATGTCACTGTATTCCCTTAACATTCCCTGATACATAGGAACAATATTTCCCTCCTGAGATCTGTAGAATCATCACTAGTTCGATACTCTTCCATAAGATAGGTGTTAGTGTCGAAGAATGTTGGAAGCTCAGGACCTGGCACACACCCTGGACTCTGCCTTTAGCCTCAGAATCCTCACATGTAAATGCATGCTTGAGGTTTGAGGATCCCTGACATACTATTAAATATTTGGTTGTTTGGAGAGATGAATGTTACTTAGAGATCACAATGTTCGACACACTTGGGAAACCTGAACAGGTTCCTCATCATTTATAAATAAGTATGAATAACCAGGTATCATTGTGAACATCATACTGCACCAGACACTGTAACAGTGCAAGTGAAAATATATTAACAAACATTATGGTTTATTTACAATGATATAGATCTGTGCCACCTATGTTTCTTCATGTGTTTTTTGCTTCCGCTCCTGCCACTATGTTTCGGTGCAGGCATAATGTTGACTGGTAGGATGTAAGGAGCCTGCTCTGTGGTTGTCCATGCAACAACAGCATTGAAAGACTGCTGCAGGGACACTGGGTGCACGGATAGGTATGCAGCTCATGGATTGGACTGCGTTGCACCTCAGGCTGCCCACTTGCTCTTTTTGTGCTTGGTGCCTACCTGTATGCTCACAGCATCCATGCCTTGCTTTACCACTTAACATTGTTAACCAGCTAGGCATCTGGGGACAGGTGCTGTTGCTGTACCTGCACCATGTGCCAGCAGTCATGTTTCAAAGCCTTAGAGAATTAGCCCTCATCAAAGTCCATGGAGGACCCAACACAGTAAGTCAAGAGCACCCTCTAATACCTGTCAAGGGGACTGGGTGCAGTCAGGCCTCTGCTTGATCAGGAGCAATGTGCCCATGTAGTACAAGAGTGAGTCCTGGTCAGTTCTGTAGCTCTGTAGTGCCATGGCAAAAGAGTTGGCAGGGGGATAAGAAGATTGTAAGTTGGTGGGTGAGATTGTACTAGGGCTTTCACAGTTGGATGGATGTATAGCTGCCAGTGATTTGAGGGTTTCTTGTCTGGGATATATCCAGCTAGAATGCTCAAAGTGATGGGCCATGGTCAGTCTGTCTTATCCATCCATAGAAACTAAGGAAAAAGAGAGAGGAGAAACAAGGAGGGACCATTAGTATCTGAAGAAGATTTGGCAAGTTATTCTTTGGGACCACTGGACCCAAAACTTGAACTCTGCTTTGTCTCCAGTCCGACCTAAGCTCCGCAGTCCTGCCACATCCAGTCATGAATGGTGATGGACGATTAAACAAATCACTAGAGGAGGAAGCTCCACAAATATTCCTCAATAATGGAAGAGCCCAGCACATCAGTGCAAAAGATAAAGCTGAAGATTTTTCAGCAGTCTCCAGCCAGAAGTGCTGACTGGATAATCCATCTCGACATCCTCCAGTGGACCCCAGCATTACAGATAACAGTTTTCAGCCAATTCAATTCACTCCATGTGATATCAATACACGGTTGGCTACAGACCCTGTTAACATTCCAGCAATAGTACTGAAGATCTTTGCTCCAAAACTTGCCCCTCCCCCAGCCAATCTTTTCCAGTAAAGTTACAACACCGGAATCTACCCAACAATGTGGAAAATTCCTCAAATATGTCCTCTACATAAAATAAAAGGACTAATCCAACCCAGCCCATTACTGCCCCATCAGTCTACTGTCAATCATCAGTAAAATGGTGGAAGATGTCATCAATAGTGCTATCAAGCAGCACCTGCTCAGACATAATCTGCTCAGTAATGCCCAGTTTATGTTCTGCCAGGGCTACTCATCTCCTGATCCCATTACAGCCTTGGTTCAAACATGGACAAAAGAGCTGAATTCCAGGGATGGGGTCAGAGTGACAGCTCTTGACATCAAGGCTACATTCAACAAAGTGTGGCATCACGGAGCCATAGCAAAACTAGAATCAATGGATATCAGGAGTAAACTCTCTGGTGGTTCGAGTAATACCTGACACATAGGAAGATAGTCATGGTTTTTGGAAGTCAGTCAGCTCAGCTCCAGGACATCGCTACAGGAATTCCTCAGGGTAGTGTCCTAGGCCCAACCATCTTCAGCTGTCTCATCAATGACCTTCCCTCCATCATAAGGTCAGAAGTGGGAATGTTCGCTGATGATTGCACAATGTTCAGCACCATTTGTAGCTCCTCAGACACTCAAACAGTCCATATCCAAATCCATAAGATCTGGACAGTATCCAGGCTTGGCTGACAAGTGGCAAGCAACATTCACATCACACAAATACCATGCTATGACCATCACCATCAAGAGACAGTCTAACTACCACCCCTTGACATTCAATGGTGTTACCATCACTGAATCCCCCACTAACAACATCCTGAGAATTATCGTTAGTCAGAAATTCAATTGGACTCACCATATAAACGTAGTGGCTAAAAGAGCAGGTCAGAGCCCAGGAATACTGCAGTGAGTAACTCACTTCCTAACTCCCCAAAGCCTGTCCACCATCTACAAAACACAAGTAATGAGTGTGATAGAATACTCCCCATATGCCCAGATGAGTGCATCCCTAGTAACACTCAGGAAGCTGAACACTATCCAGAACAAAGCAGCCTGCTTGAGTGGCAATGCATCTATAAGTGTCCACGCACCCCACCATTGACGCTCAGTAGCATCAGTGTGTACTATCTACAAGAAGCACTGCAGAAATTCACCAAAGATCCTCAGTCAGCACTCTCCACACCCATGACCACTTCCATCCAGAAGGACAAAGGCAGCAGATATAGGGGACCATCACTATCTTCAAGTTCTCCTTCAAGCCCCTCACCATCCTGACTTGGAAATATATCACTTCAATGTTGCTGGGTCAAAATTCTGGAATTCCCTCCCTAATTGCATTGTGGGTCAAACCACAGCTGGTGGACTGCAGCAGTTTAAAAAGGCAGCTCACAATGAACCTTCTCAAGGGCAACTTTCTGCTGAAATGAGACATGTAAATGGAGTCCATGGATGAGAGGTTGGCTTCCGTGCACAGACTCTTCTGTAGTTTCTTATGGTCCTGGGAAGAGCAGTTGCCCTACCAGGCCATTATGCACCTGGACAGTATGCTTCGTATGGTGCATCTGTAAACGTTGGTGAGGTGCCTTATGGACACGTCAAATTTCCTGATCCACTTGAGGATGAAGAGGTATTGATGTGCCTTCTTGACTGTCCAATCCTTGTGGAAAATCATCACTCATAGGAACTTAAAGCTCTCAACCCTCTCAACCTCTGCTCTGTTGATGAAGATGCGGGTATGTTCTCCTTTCTTTCTGAAGTCAATGATCAGTTCTTTCGTTTTGTCTGATGCAGCTTCTGGGTCATGAGGGCAATTGCATTCCACATTCCTGTCTGCTGCTCCTGTTCCTCCCTGAGCATGTGGACAAATTCTCTGATTACCCCCACCACTGGGTCCTCTCATGCCTGGGCTAATTAGATGCCTGGTCTCCGGCAGATGTCCGAGTACCAGCGACCTGGGTACTTCCTCTTCAGCCAGCTGCAGAGCTACCACAGTGAGGTGCTCACCAGATTGTGGTTCCATTCTCTCAGTCTAATGTTCTTACCAAGGTGTCAGCATCCAAGCTTGTTAGAGGTGCAGGAGGCAGCTTTGCTAATGATTCCTCTGAGGCCTCAGTCCTTCCATCCTGAGGCTTCTGGGAAGGCAGCTGTTTCATTGTGGAGATGCTGGATATGCTGATAGTACTTTCAAGTCAAAAAAGAGCAAAGTCATTGCAGTCAATGGTTAGAACTGGCATGTAATGAATGGCATTGGCACTGAGCTGAATGTGAGGAGTGGCACTTACTTGGTTGGCAGGTTATGGATGTTTTGGCATCCTCAAGGATCGTTTCCATCTTCTCCTACAAAGGCAGCGACTGTCTCCTTGTATGGGGTGAAGAACCTAATGTCCCACCTGTATGGGCTCTCTCTGCCCTGTTATTAGCTGTCTTCTATGTAATGAGAAAAAGGAATGAATGGCATGAGATGAAAGTGGGTGGCACAGCTATAGCACTGGTGCAGATGCAGGAAATTTGCTGATATGTTCTGAGGGAGTGAGTGGTCAGCCCAGAAAGCATGTGGTGGTGGTAATATGGGAGGTTGGGATGGGGGGAAGCAGGGAAGATGTTGAAGGCAATGGTGGAAGTGGCAGATCATGAGCCTTGGTGGGAGTTGGTGCAGTAGCAGAGGTAGTGAGTGTGAGATCTCAGAAAGACATTGTGGTACTTATTGAGGTGGATCAGGCCAGGTTACTGACCTTCTCATGCCACAGCTGGCTATTCTTCCACACATTGGAGACAATACAGACCTGGCTGGCAGCATTAGCGCAGGCTGCCGTGGTCAGGTGGCATAGCTTCCTCTGCCGGTCTTGTAGAAAGAGGGTTCTCCTTTGCCCCACATCTTGACCAGGACCTACAGGCTGAAGAATCTTGGTGCCATCTTTCCTTTCTTTGACATCTTCTGCAAACATGCTTGACCAAGAAAAGCAGCTTTGGAATGCTAGCACCAGGCACATTGCAACCTTTTAAAGATGTTGTGGGTGTAAGAGATGGCAGTCTATGGAGAATATCAACTGAGTAGTGGTTAGATCATGCTGGAATTGAATGAAAGGATGCCATCAGAACAGGGTAGTTAATGAGGAGAGTTTGGTAAAATACAGCGAGAAAACTTGCTAGGCCTTGTGGCGAAGAATCTTTGCAATTCTTATGTAATTCATACTTAGATAAATATTGTAAGGTTCAGCACAGGTTCTTGAAAATGGGAAGGTCCTGACAGGGACAGGCACATCCCTCTATGCAAATTTACTATGTAATATGGTCAACAGATTGCTTACATAAGCAATCATCATCATGGAATCCCTACAGTGTAAAAGCAGACCATTCAGTCCACTGAGTCCACACCAAACCTCCAAAGACTATCCAAATCAGACCTTCCCCCCACTCTATCCTTTCAAAGATAGGTTAAAGATAGCGCAGGACAGGCATGTCCTGTTGAAGGCAAAGGATAGGGAAGGGCAAGATTCGTGAACCGTGGATGACAGGAGAAATCGTACAACTAGCCAAAAGGAAAAGGGAAACGTACATAAGGTCCAGGCAGCTAAGAACAAAATGGGCCCTGGAGGAATATCAGAAGTGTAGGACCAGTCTTAAACAAGGAATCAAGTGGGCTAAAAGGGGTCATGAAATAGCTTTAGCAAGCAGAATTAAGGAGAATCCCAAAGCATTTTATTCTTATATAAGAAGCATGCGGGTAACTAGAGAAAGGATTGTTCCACTAAAAAATAATAAAAGAAGGCTGTGTGCCGAACCTGACAGAATGGGTGAGATTCTGAATGATTACTTTGCATCAGTGTTCACTGAGGAGAGGAACATGATGAATGTTGAGATTAGAGACAGAAGTTTGATTAGTCTGTATCATGTTGACTAAAGTAGGGAAGATGTGTTGGGTAGGCTAGAGGTTATTAAGGTGGACAAATCCCCAGGACCGGATGGGATCTATCCCAGGTTGCTGAGGGAGGCGAGAGAGGAAAGAGCTGGGGCCCTGACAGATATCTTTGTCGCATCCTTAAACACAGGTGAGGTATTGGAGGACTGGAGGGTTGCTCATGTGTCCCCCTGTTACAAAAAGGGTAGTAGGATATTCTGTGTAACTACAGATCAGTGAGCTTGACGTCGGTGGTGGGAAAGTTGCTGGTGAAGGTACTGAGGGATAGGATCTGTTTATATTTAGAAAAGAATGGGCTTATCAGTGATAGGCAACATGGTTTTCTGTGGGGGAGATTGTGCCTTACCAACTCAATAGAGTTCTTCGAGGAAGTGACCAAGTTGATAGATGAAGGAAGGGCTGATGATGTAATATACATGGACTTTAGTAAGGCGTTTGATAAGGTTCCCCATGGAAGACTAATGGAGAAAGTGAAGTCACATGGTATGCAGGGTGTTCTAGCTAGGTGGATAAAGAACTGGTTGAGCA
>NC_057721.1:56249878-56252486 GCF_004010195.1 Chiloscyllium plagiosum | reverse complement strand
GGTGTTGGGGCGGGGGGAGGTGTTGCACAGGGATGGGGGCGGTGGGCGGTGTTGGTGGCAGGTGGAGGTATTGCACGGAATTGGGGGCGGTGTTAAGGACGAGAGGGGTGTTGCACGGGGTTGGGGGCGGGGAGGGTTTGCATGGGTGCGGGGCGCGGTGTTGGGTGCGGGGCCTCACGCACTGTGTGCTACTGCTAGTCTCCAGAATGGGGAGCAGACTGTAAAAACTCCGAGCCCCAGAGGAAAGGCATTTAATCGATTAACCGATAAATTGATTATCCGAACGAAATAGTGCCCACCCATCACATTCAGATAATCGAGGTTCCCCTGTACATAAATGATTTGGAAGAGGGCACAGTTGGTCTGATCAGCAAGTTTGCAGATGACACTAAGTATGGTGGAATAGCAGAAAGCATAAGGGACTGTCAGAGGATACATGAGAATATAGATAGACTGGAGAGTTGGGCGGAGAAGTGGCAGATTGAGTTCAATCCAGACAAATGTGAGGTGATGCATTTAAGCAAGTTTGATTCTAGAGCGAATTATACAATAAATGGAAGCGCCTTTAGAAAAGTTGGTGAGCAGAAAGATCTGGGAGTGCAGGTCCATTGTACCTTGAAGGTTACTGCACAAATAGTATGCTTGCCTTCATTGGACAGGGTATTGAGTATAAGAGCTGGTAGGTCATGTTAAAATTGTATAAGACATTCGTTCGGCCGCATTTAGAATATTGTGTACAGTTCTGGTCGCCACATTACCTAAAGGATGTGGACAGTTTGGAGAGGGTGCAGAGAAGGTTTACAAGGATGTTGCCTGGTATGGAAGGTGCTCGCTTTGAAGAGAGGTTGAGTAGGTTAGGTTTGTTTTCATTAGATAAAAGGAGATTGAGGGAGGACCTGATTGAGGTTTACAAAATCATGAACGGTATAGACAGGGTGGATAGAGATAAGCTTTTCTCCAGAGTGAAGGATTCAATAACGAGAGGTCACGCTTTCAAGGTGAGAGGTGAAAAGTTTAAGGGGATTACACGCGACAAGTACTTCACACAGAGGATGGTGGGTGACTGGAACGCGTTGCCAGCAGAGGTGGTAGAGGCAGGTACGGTAGATTCATTTAAGATGTGTCTGGACAGATGTATGAGTAGGTGGGGAGCAGAGGGGTACAGATGCTTAGGAATTGGGCAACAGGTTTAGACAGTAGATTTGGATCGGCTCAGGCTTAAAGGGCCGAAGAGCCTGTTCCTGGTCTGTAAACCTTTTTTTGTTCTATCCCTGTAACATTGCATTTCCCATGGTCAATCACCTAACCTGCACACTTTTGGAGTGTGGGAGGAAACTGGGGCACCTGGAGGAACACTATGCAAACACGGGGTGAAGTCCACACAGACAGTCACCCAAGGGTGAAATCAAATCTGGGTCCCTGGTGCTGTGAGACAGCAGAGCTAACCACTGAGCTGAGTGTGTTGCTGGAAAAGCACAGCAGGTCATGCAGCATCTGAGAAGCAGGAAAATCAATGTTTCTGGCCGGACCTCTTAATCAGGAAACTTCGGGCTCTGGCCTGAAACGTCGATCTTCCTGCTCCTCAGATGCTACCTGACCATCCTCAGATGCTACCTTTCCTGCAACATACTCTCAACTCTGATCTTCAGCATCTGCAGGCCTCACTTTGTCCTAACCACTGAGCCATCACGCCACCCCATGCATAGTGAGAAACATGTAGTTTCATGAGGCAACTCAACCCTGTACCAAGGCAAATGATGCCATAAAATTTGCTCTCTGCCACTTTTAACTTTAACTGGGAAAATCTTGATCAATATTCTTTTCTTAGATTCATGACAAGAAATTCTGAAATGCTACTTAAACACAGGGGTGGGTAAAGAAGACCTTGGTTCAAGAAATCATCAAAAAGTTTTGTATTTTCGTCACTGTTGTACGGTCATTAAGTGATGACATATGATTTCTGTGGAAATGAAGCCAGTTGACAATATAGAGTCATAGAGATGTACAGCACGGAAACTGACTCTTCGGTTCAACCCGCCCATGCCAACCAGATATTCTACATTAGTCTACTCCCATTTCACAGCATTTGGCCCATATCCCTCTAAACCCTTCCTATTCATAAACCCATCCATTTGCCTTTTAAATATTGCAATTGTATGAGGCTCCACCACTTTCTCTGGCAGCTCATTCCATACACGCACCAACCTCTGCATGAAAAAGCTGCCCCTCAGGTCTCTTTCCATACTCATCCTAAATCTATGCCCTCTACTTTTGAACTCTTCTATCCTGCCCTGTTTCTCTTGAAAAGGGATGTATAAACCCTCCTGGGATGTGGCCTCCTCTATATTGGGGAGACAGGCCGCCTACTTGCGGAACGTTTCAGAGAACACCTCTGGAACTCCCGGACCAACCAACCCAACCACCCCGTGGCTCAACACTTCAACTCCCCCTTCCACTCCACCAAGGACATGCAGATCCTTGGACTCCTCCATCACCAGACCATAGCTACACGACGGCTGGAGGAAGAGCGCCTCATTTTCTGCCTAGGAACCCTCCAACCATAAGGGATGAATGCAGATTTCTCCAGTTTCCTCATTTCCCCTCCCCC
>NC_057721.1:56246760-56249728 GCF_004010195.1 Chiloscyllium plagiosum | reverse complement strand
TCCCCCAAGTCCCTCCTCCCTACCTTTTATCTTAGCCTGCTTGGCACACTCTCCTCATTCCTGAAGAAGGGCTCATGCCCGAAGCGTCGATTCTCCTGCTCCTTGGATGCTGCCTGACTTGCTGCGCTTTTCCAGCAACACATTTTCAGTTTTAATCAATAGTAGACAGGTTTACTTCAGCCCCAGACAATACCATAATAGTTTAACCAGTTGGCCCACTTCAAAGATGCTGTTGCAGTAATGGAAATATCTGTTAAACTGTTCCCTCCATTTTGATATATTAATTAGAATTAAATTAAAAACTGACAAAAATTCCATTCTTTTCTACTCCAGAAATCTGTACATGGATCAAATTAGCTCATGAATAATTTCTGACTTTTACAGCTGATGGAAATAGGTTCAAGAAACATCCTAACCTAGTCTACTGGATGCTGCCTGAATTGCTGTGCTCTTCCAGCACCACTAATCCAGAATCAAGAAACATCCTAACCTAGTCTACTTAGCATTTGATGAACTTGTTTGTTTTCAGATCAAGAGCACTATGGGGCTGTCTCTCCATTGTATGATTTACAGAGTTGCATTTCAAACTATCTGTGCCTTTAAGAATGTCGGAATATGATACGAGCATTGGGCAAGTGGACATCTTGGTTTTGCTGGCTTTTCATTAAATGTTCTAGTGCCCTGATAACTTCCTAAAATAAATTCAAATGACTAGTGTTCACTTCTTCCCTCTGTGTCAAGTGTAAACTGGGCTTAGAAGTAGAAACTGTGTCCTTCTGTCTGTAAACACGTGACACATCACATTACTTTGCATGTAGTGTACCTGTGTTCCCGAGCTCAAGATATCTCCAAGGATGTTGGTAATTATACCTGCATAAAGCAATGATGGCTCCATTCCTGATGATCTCTTTGAAATGATCTATGGAATTGAGTTGCTGATTCAGGTTGGACAGATTCTGGAGATGTCATCACTATAATGATCTCATAGTACCGAACCTTCTCATAGCTTTTCAATGCGTCCTAGTTTTAACTTTTAAAAAATTGAGTTGCCTAGTACTGGTGCAGGCTATATGATCCCTTGAGTCTACTCTAATGATCAGCAAGATCACGACTGATCTTCAACTTCACCCAATTCCTATATTCTCTGATTCCCTGGAAGTTCAAATATCTGCCTAGCCCACCCTTAAATATACTCAAAAGGCTGGACGAAATCCTGGCCAAGCAGGATTAATCAATTTCACCTCACCTCAGCCTCAACATTGGAACACAGGCAGACTTCACACCTATTGTTAGAAAAGCTGAGCTATCTTGAGGATGTAATTGAAAAGAAGTTCTTGGATTTACATATCAAAGAACAGAAACCAGCATATCCCATTCTAAAAGATGAAAGATTTAATCTAAAATAATGCATCACATCTCCATGACACTGGACTCCTTCTGCCATAAATTCTGTGATCAGGATCTTATTCTCCACAACCACCTGATGAAGGGGCAGCACTATGAAAGCTAGTGCTTCCAAATAAACCTGTTGGACTATAACCTGGTATTGTGTGATTTTTAAGTAGATCTATTTAGGATTTCTGGTCGGCATGAAAGGGTCTATTTCTGTGCTGTACATCTTCTTCATAAATGCAGCACGCTTTTGATGATCAGGGAGTCCAGGATCAGAGATCATAGTTAAAGGATATAGGGTAGACCCTTTAGGACTGAGATGAGATAAAAAATTTGTACGCTGGAGTAGTGAGGCATTCCCTGCTACAGAAAGCAATTGAGGCCAAAACATTAATTGTTGGCAAGATGGAGTGAAATGTAGTTCTTATGGCTATGTGAAGGAAGTGGGGAAAAGATCCTGAGTTGGAATGATCCGCCAGAATGATAGAACAGGCTGCAAGAGCCATGAAGGGGCAGCACTATGAAAGCTAGTGCTTCCAAATAAACCTGTTGGACTATAACCTGGTATTGTGTGATTTTTAAGTAGATCTATTTAGGATTTCTGGTCGGCATGAAAGGGTCTATTTTTGTGCTGTACATCTTCTTCATAAATGCAGCACGCTTTTGATGATCAGGGAGTTCAGGATCAGAGATCATAGTTAAAGGATATAGGGTAGACCCTTTAGGACTGAGATGAGATAAAAAAATTTGTACGCTGGAGTAGTGAGGCATTCCCTGCTACAGAAAGCAATTGAGGCCAAAACATTAATTGTTGGCAAGATGGAGTGAAATGTAGTTCTTATGGCTATGTGAAGGAAGTGGGGAAAAGATCCTGAGTTGGAATGATCCGCCAGAATGATAGAACAGGCTGCAAGAGCCGAATGGCCTGCTCTTATTTTCTATTAGCCCCATTCAATAAAGAATCTTTTTTTTACAGAGCAGAAATTCTTCAGGTGAACAGACTTCCTGAGAAATGTTAAAAAGGTAAAGTGATAAATGCAGGGAGGGAAATGCCAACCTGTGTGTTTGGAGCGCGCATGCTCGCTGCGTTTTGCCACGTCCAGAGACGGCAGGCCCGGGAGAGGAGGAACGGCAGGAGCAGGAGTTCCCGTCTCTAGGAGCAGGCACCGAGCTCGCTTCAGAAAAACACACACAGCCAGAGGTTTGTACCTCTCTCTCTCACACACACATATACACATTGCGCAGAGCTGCAGCATTGAGTGAGCGGTGAAAGGGGTGGGTGCGGAGGCCGCTCCAAGTGGGGAGCGGGCCCCGGGCCTACTCCCAGGCCGGCTCCCATCAACCAACCTACCGGCCCCCTCGGGTCTTCCTTTCCCTGTTGGAGCCGCTCGTTTCCACCTTTCCGGGTCCAGAGAGAGCCCGGTTCAGGATGTGGCGGCTTCCTATGGAGGGGGTTGGGGGTGGGGGATGCGAACGAACGGGCAGGAAGTAAATTAGTCCCGGTTCAGTAACACAGGCGTCTTCAGAGGGGGGAGGGTGGAGGGATGTGGGGGTTGGCTAATGGGAGGGAGACTGG